>NC_140168.1:74772207-74958383 GCF_963971535.1 Notolepis coatsorum
TGGAGCAGCATTCATTGTTGACATGAGTGGGACAAATCTATTGTCCTGCAGGTTCCAGCCCCAGTCTAGAGCATCTATACCATCATCTGTTCCCATCCAGACGATGACCTGGTAGTATGCTCTACGACAGTGGAATTTAGTAGCAGATTCAGTTGGTGGTAGACGTTCAGGCGTTACCATTGATGAAGCTGAGACAACCTTCTTGCTGAAAATGTTATATCTCATTTTTGCAAGCGAATCTGTGCACTTTCCACCAAAAAAGACAGCCATTGCTTGGCACCCAAGGTCATCGATCACATCTGTTGTCTGGTTTGGTACAGTGAATGCATTGGCACAAGCCTGAAAGACAGGATCCCCTTTTACAAGTTTTTGGAATGCTGTCTTTTTGCCAACTCCGAAGATCCGGGAAGTTGTGTCACAGCCAGTCACAGCATGGATGAACAGCAACTGAGAACACACATCCTGTCCGAGTACTTCTTTCAAATGGTTTATGGCGTACACTTTAAAACTGCCATCAGCTTTCGACTTGTCTGATCTGAAATAAAGGCCCTTGCTATCTCTCTGTGCATAGTAAAGAAGTAAGACGAGGAGATCAGTATCTTCTCCAATCAGCGTCGTAGTGTGAAGAAGAGATGATCCCACTGCGGCCCTTACTATGTCTACATCAGCATCTCCAAGTGAATTGACCACAGTGCAATCCCGTTCTTTCAGTTCATCACTTATCATGTGGATCAGTTTCTGTTTATTCAGATCTCTTGACAGGAACTCCTCCTTCTTACCTGAGAACTCTGTCTCAGCAGTGAAGTTGACAATGGGATGAATATTGTTTCCTCTTCTTTGATGTGTGTTGTCTTTAATGGATGGCCCATCCTCATAGCCATCAAACACAATGGTTGTAGCTGAGCCATAATGTTGGATGGTGAAGTCTGCATATGACTGTGCAATTTTACCATAGCTTTGTCCGTGCTTCCATTGTATTCGGTGAAGGAGTGAACCACCATCAAGAACATAATGCTCCGTTTCTGGTATCAGCTTTGCGGAAGACGTTTCCGGCTTCAAAGAGGGCAGGAGGGAAAGGACTGAGTTCGTAACGCATAACCTCCTCCAATGACAGTAATGTATCTTCTCAATGATTCTATGTTATAGCTATATGATCTTTCTCTAATGTATAGTGGAATAGCTTACTCTGCTCGTTGTGTTTCCCGTTAAAGTAACAGTTCATTCAAATGTGGTCCTTTGGAAATCACGTGGAGGCGGAGACAGCGCTGCGGGTGAAAACGGTTCTGACCGTTGTTTTATTGGAATATCCAACGGCTTAAATTATCTGGTTCACAGCATCAATTATTTTCTATCTCTAATCAGCTTTTCCCGGAGGGCTTCTTAGTGGCGTCTCTTATTCTCGAACTGGTGGGGTGGATTCTCCGTCTCTGCTTTTCCGTTCTCCCTGCGTGTCTCTCTGCGTCTCGGTGTCTCCGTGTCTCTGTCTCACCTCCATCATTCAACCTGTAGGTTTTATAGAGAAGAGAGAACCCCCCCCAGCCCTTGCGCCATCCAGTGCCGTCACCCCAGAGAGCCTGCTTTCCTATTGGCTAGAAGGTCTCCCCTCTCAGTGATTTGGGTCTTGCGAAACAGCGTTACAAGGTGACCTTACAGAGGGGATATGAACTAGTTTCCTTTTAGAATGATTTACCCAAGTGTCCCTGAATGCGACCCTCATACAGATGGAAATATAGTACCCATTCAACCTAACAGTGGGTATCACAGAATGGCCTGTTTGGTCTGCTTAGCTAAAGTAAACAGAACTCGGATGTTGGCCTTCAGGCCGTCACTTCTTGACTTAAAAGTTTAGTTATTTGGCGCACCATCCCTGTTCGTTGTGGAGGAAGATGTGTCATCTGTTTGCCATTTGATCTGTTCTTATTTTTATGGCACTCTGGGCTTTTTCCTATAGCTGCTAGGTGAAGGGTGAAGGGTTGCACTATTAGCTTTTGACTGAATTCTCCTGTGGCCTTTTCCAGAAACCGCTAGATGATTTTAATCCCTCCTGTAATGCTTATACGGGTCATTTTGATCAATTTAATTTACGACAATCCCTTCTCTGAGGGGTCTACCCTCATTATGTAACCAGTAAATTTCAAAATCAAAATGATATAATATTTCCATAAAATATAAACAATTTTTTTTTCTTTTTAATCCAAAAATCCAAAAAATTCCAAAATTCCACTTACCTCTTCTTCTTGCACAGTTATACACATTATCAGTTATTATTATGACATCCAGTCTAGGTCCGTCTCTTTATACAAAAAGATGATCGTACCATTCTCAGCTTATTTCGTTTAAGACTATACATTATCCATGTAATTACCAAATATGTCTATTTTGTGTAATGGACTCTGCAAGAAAAGATTTACCTCACACCAATATAAGACTAACAGTTCTAATAAAAACCCGAAGGAGACTTAAACCATAAACATATAAACACTGAATTTCTCCTTCGCAAAAGACCTTCTGAGGTCTATTTCCTCTTAGCTGCAATTCTACCAGTTATCCTCACTGAAACCTCTGAGGTTTATTGATAACCCTTTTTGGCCGTGTCTCTTCCGTTGCATTTGCGCTAATCGCTCTCTCCTCCAGCGTCCTTGGTTCCGCTGTTGGTACTCCGCCAAAATCCACAGAGGAAAAATCATCATTTTCCAATTCCAATTCATGATCTCCTCTGTCTGGCTCCCCATAATCGTCTTCATTCTCCCCTTCGTCGTGCCTTTCCTCCTGTTCTTGATCAATGAACAGGGGTTCGGATTCCAATTCTTGCCCATCTTGCAGGGCTTTTACGCAATGCGAAAGGTGAAACCACATTGAAGATCCTTTTACCTGTAGCGCTCTTTCCGTAGCTCTTACGACCTCGTACGGTCCTTCCCGCCGCGCGCCATACCACTTGCGTCTGAACACTTTAACATAAACGTAGTCCCCTGGTACTATCTGGGGAACATTCCGCCTATCCTCCTCCTCCTCTGTCTCTCGTTTACTAGAGACATAATCATAGATTGCCCCGTGGAGCTTTGACATGTACTTCACGTACTCACGCATCTCGTGGTCTAGAACATCCAAACTCGGACCTTTTCCTGCTGCGCGCAATCCGGGCACAACCATACATCGGCCAAACAACATTTCGTGCGGAGTTAAACGCAGGCCCCGGATCTCGCTAGATCTACAAGCCATTAATGCTAACGGTAACGCGCTCAGCCAGTTTAGACCGGTGTGTTGACAGATCTTAACCAATTTGTTCTTAAGTACCCCGTTCATGCGTTCCACAGCCCCCTGGCTCTGAGGGTGGTAAACGGACCCGAAACGCTGTTTTATCCCCATCTGTTGGAGTACTAAACGTACAGTTTTGTCCACAAATTCTTTTCCATTATCACTGCAGATTTTATCTGGAATTCCGTAACGGCTTACTACCTCACGGCATAAGAACTTAGCCACTGAGGCAGCATCCTTATGTTTAGTCGCGCAAGCCTCCACCCACTTTGAAAATCGACACACCACGACAAGAATGTACCTTTTTTGGTTAATCGGTTTTATCATGTCTACATAGTCAATCACAAGTTCTCTCATTGGGCCATTTGGGGTGGGGATGTGTCCCGGAGACACAACGATCCCTCTGCGTGCATTGTTCTTCAAGCAAATTGCACATCTACTTATTACACAATCAATCTGCCGTAGCAGGTTTGGCGCCCAAAACCCATACTCCTCAATTTTCCTACTCACCTCTCTCCGGTGGGCATGACAGAACTCATGCGCAGTTTGGATCAGCAGTCCGACCAGGCCAGTTGGTGCAACCACAAGTCCCTCATGGTTCCGCCACAAACCTGTCCCATCTCTACTAGCCCCCCTTGCTGACCAGAGATTTCTCTCCACCTGACTCGCCTCTTCCTGAAAGGTCAAAACATCTTTGTAAGTAATCTTATCTTCCAACTCCACCTCATGTGTGATAACCAATACCTTACCTCTCTGTCCGCACCTGTCACTTGCTTGGCAGCGACATCTGCCATGTTGTTACCTCTGGTCACCTTAGACTCATCAGACTGATGGGCAGCACATTTGATAATCGCAATTCGTTTGGGTTTCATTATTGCTTCCAACAAATCGGTTATCTGACTACAGTGTCTTATGGCGGTACCATCTGCTCTCTTAAAACCTCGCCCTTTCCACACCGCTCCGTAGAGAAAACTGATATTCTGTGCGTAGCTACTATCCGTGTAGATATTACAGCTCTTGCCTTCTGCCATTTTGCACGCTTCAGTCAGAGCGACTAGTTCCGCCAGCTGAGCTGAACAGGGTTGTGTCAAGGCTTCGGCCTTTGCTACGACAAACCCATCACCTTGTGATTTTACTACAGAGTAACCTGCTTTTAGGTCCTCTCCAACTCTGTAACATGAGCCGTCTGTCCATAGTTCCAAATCAGGACTGCTAAACGGGAAAGCCTGCAAGTCAGCTCTAAGCCTGGAGTACCTCTCAGCTGCCGCCACACAGTCGTGAGGTTCTCCATCCTCAGGCTTAGGAAGGGTCTGCGCTGGGTTCACTATGGAACACCTAGTCAAAGTAACATCTTCCTGTTCCAAAATCCTGTAATAATTTTTCAGACGGGGTATCGTTAGTGCAGATTTACCAGATTCCAACAAATTTTGGATCGCATGTCCTACCATAATATTGACTGGATACCCCATCATGATACTTGCAGCTTTCTCGTACATCAGGAAGACTCCGGCGCAATCTCGGTAGCACGGAGGCATTCCCATTTCCACCTCTGAATAGGCGATGGAGTAGTATCCTATTGGTTGTGGATGGATCCCCACTCCGGTGTTTTGTGCCAGTACTGCGCATGCATACCTCTGATCTGAAGAGGAAGAGACATACAGTATGAACTGCTTGGTATAATCAGGCAAAGTCAAGGCCGGGGCAGCTAACATACGGGTCTTTATGGTCTCAAATGCCCTTAGGCCCTCCTCAGTCCAGGTTACTTTAGCACTCAATTTATAATTTCCGCAAACTTTTATCATAGCTCTTAAAGGCCCTACTAGTTCTGTATAATTCTCCACCCAAGTGGAACTATACCCGACGATTCCCAAAAACATCATCATCTGTCTTACAGTCACTGGTTTTGGAGCTTTCTTAATAGCCACCAAATGTTCCTCTGTAATAACTCGATGGCCTTTTGAAATCGTTTGACCTAGATATGCTACTTTAGGTTGACAGTACTGCAATTTTTTCAAAGACACCTTGTGTCCCTTCTCTGCTAGTAGTTGCAATAGTTCGATAGATTCCTTGTGACATGTTGTCTGATCGTCGGCACACAAGATAATATCGTCCATATACTGAATGACTCTGGATTTCAATCTCAGGTCTAACCCGTCCAGATCCTCTCTCAAGATCTTGTTAAAGATGTGTGGGGAATGCTTTAATCCCTGTGGGAGCCTAGTGTACTCATAATGCTCATTCTTATAGGTAAAACCAAAAAAATGCTGGCACTCTTTGCTCAAAGGTACGCTAAAATAGGCGCTACACAAATCTATAACCGTAAAATACTCAGCTTGCGGCGGGATGAATGTCAGTAGTGTGTGGGGATCTGGGACATCGGCGGGATAGTCAATTAAAACCTCATTGACGGCCCTCAAGTCGTGTACCAGACGGTACGAGGTGTCAGGTTTCTCCACTGGCAGCAACGGCGTGTTGCTCTTGGGGCTCTTTGTCTTTCGTAGTACCCCGGCTTCTAGAAGTCCTTTGATTTGTGGCTCGATTCCGGCCACCGCTTTTTCCTTCAGTGGGTACTGACTTTTCCAGGGCAGGGTTGCTCCTGGTCTAAGCTCCACCCTCACTGGTTGAGCAGATTTGATCAGTCCAATGTCGGTGCTATGTTTTGACCACAGCACTTCTGGTATGGCCCCCATCATCTCCTCCTGGAGGCTCAATTTCTGGGGGGTTTCTTCTACCGTCTCCTGTGACAGCTGCACCGTCTGGGGACGTCCCATCCCTGTGCCTTGAATCATTATCTTGACGAACCGTTTGTCCGGGCTTATCCATATGAGTCGGTTCTCCGTCGTCTGTTCGAACTTTATTCCTTCTGCCTCTTTCATCATCCTTCCGATGTGTTGTTGGTCGCACGAGTCGGTCACTTTTAGCGTCACGTGGGGAACGCTGTCTGTGATCTCGTGTTCCTTTTGTAGATAGTTGCTTCGTGCAAGCCGTATTGCTGCTCCTTGGGGACCCATCACTATGCTGGTGGCGTTGAGCTGCACCTCCTCTGGTTGATTTCTCATCCACTCCTCGGCTTGTCTTTCATCCGCATCTTTATAGTATTGTAGAGTGCAGTGGTATGGTGTCTCTGGGTTCCTCGCCGATGGCATATTGGCGGTGATGAAGGTCTCCCATTCCAACGCTGGTCCGAGCAACTCCTGGCTTAGGTTCCCCAACCAGTATACTTCCGGTGGTCGGGGGTCCGTCCTTTGCATCATTTGATAGTATTGGTCTTCTGGGACGTCGATTACACAACCATCAGGCGTGCATAGAATGTTCATCCCCAGCATACCAAGGCCGTCCCTGCCCAGTAAGCCGATGGGTGCGGTGTCGGAGACCAAGATGGAAACAGTCGCCTCTTTGCCTCTGTACTTCAGGGTGACAGGTTCTGTCACTGGAATCAGCTTTTTTATTCCCTCAAATCCAATGGTCCGTACATATCGACCGGACATGGGCAGGTGTGTCGCATCTTTAAGTTGGACCACAGTGTACGCCGCCCCGGTGTCTGCCATCATCCTGACAGATTTATTATTCACCGCTACGTGCACTATTGGTTCCTCCCTTAAGTGTGACAATGACAGCTGGCACCCCCCCATTGAACTATCTGGGCCTCGTCAGAACATCTGTTCCGGCCCCCTGGATGGATTTACTGGGCCCATGTTCTGTTGCTGGTTCTGGTCTTGGGTCTGGCCTTGGTCTTGGGTCTGGTATTGGTTTTGGGTCTGGTATTGGTTCGGTCCGTACCACTGATCCTGGAGTCGGCCGTTTCTTCCTCGGCCACCTCCTCTGTTATTTCCTCGACCCCTGGGGCTGGCTAGCCACCCTTTGTCACAGTATCGGGCAAGATGGCCGAGTTCTCCACAAGTCCAGCACTCAACCGATGCCGGCCATCCAGACGATCCTCCTCTTGGACGTCCATTCCCTCCTCGGGGCTGCCAGTTCGATCCCCGCTGATTCTGTTGTTGTATGGGTGCTGGTGCTTCCTGTTTTGTGGGCTGTGCTGTTTCCTGGTTGTTCAGTTGTCCACTATTCCCCGTCTCGGCTCTGGGTGGTGTGGCTTGTACCAGGGCTTGGAGGTACTCTACCATCTTGACTGCCTCGACCGGCTGTTGGTACATGAGCTTTCGCTGACTTGCCGTTTCTTTGTCTTTGGCCTGTTGTTCCTTCTTCCTGTGCAGCTCCACTTGATGGCTCACGTTCTCCAGGTATGCATTTAACGGAAGGCTTCCCAGGCACACCACTTCGTTCAATTTCTGTCTCACCTCATTGGAGAGGCCCTTCTGTATTTTCTCTCTTAGCATCGCCTCTCCCATTGGATTTTGTGCAGGGTCTTGGCCGGTCATGTCTCTCCAGGTGGCGTAGGCTTGTGCCACATACTCTCTGGGGGGGGTATCAGGTCCCAACGCACCAATGTGGATCTTATCTGGATGCATCAGGGTGTGATAGGTCTCTCGCAGGACCCGCCACAGTGCTCCTCGGTGAGCGGCGAAGAGGTCCTGGTCGTGGGCTCCAGACACTACATACCGCACCATGGCAGCCTTGGTTAGCAGTTCTTCCATGCCAGCGACTCCTACTTTGTGAGAGAGTAGTCGCTTGACATCGCCGATAGCCAGCTGTTGGCCTACCATTATTTCCTCCAGCTTGGCAATCCATGGAAAAGCCCCATTCTGGAGGGAGGGCAACTTCTCCGATATTTGGGACATGTCTGAAGCATTCCATGGCTGGTACTCCAATCCCTGATGTCTTATCATCAAGGGTTGTATGTTGACCGTAGGCTCTCGGGTACTGGATCTGGTCACTCTTTTTTCTTCCGCCTTTTTCAACACTTTGATTTCATCTCTTGCTTCTCTCATTTGGTCTTCCAATTCTGTTCGTGCGTCGGTGCCCCTTCTCCAGCGTTCGCCGATTGCTTGGTATCCCTCGGAATCAGTGTCTTTTGCCTCTTGGTAGGCCTGTATCTGTGCTTTCAGCTCTCGGTTTTCCTTACTCATCCCATGATGTCGTCGCTTTAATTCCTCCATGGTAGCCGTCAGTTTCATCCGCCGATTGCTTCCTTCGAGGGAAGGTGAGGGCACGGAGAGTGTTGAAGAGTATCTTGGAGCAGGTAAGGTCTTCGGCGTCACTACTTTGATGAGTCTCTCCCTTCTCTCCTCTTCCTCTCGTTCTCTGTCTTTCTCCTGATACTTGGTCTGGGGCTCCCATGTCTGGTCCTCGTCCTCTGTGTCTTCCCAGGATTCGCGGGCTTCGGGGGAAGTGGACCGGCGATAGCTGGGAGCTTGTCTTGACCTCTCCCGGGGATAGTCTCTTCTGGGGCTGAGATCTCTATCGTATAGACTTTCTATTTGGTCATCCCAAGCCCTGATGTCATCGCTTCGGCGTCCCTCTCCTTCCGCCCAGAGAATTTCTTTCTGTGCGGCATTGAGCGGTACATGTTTGCATCGGTGTCTCTTTTCGTCTCGATATCTCTCCTCGTCTCGATATCTCTCCGCCGCCCTGGGATAAGGAATACTGTGGGACTGAACGTCTCGCTCCCTTCTTCTCTCCTGGTCCGTTTCGTCTACTTCAGGTGTTAGGGTGATTGTGGTCACTGCCCGTCCCATCTCCGTTCTACTGCCGCTATTATTGGTTATCTCGTATTGGCTCTCCATGTCTATTACAGGCAGGATAGGGTAGATTGGTTCCCTATTCCTGCTGGCATATGGTGGAGGTGCTATAATTACCTCAGGTGCTTTTTGGGAGATGACTATTGTCCTTTTAGGGGCCAGGGGAGTGATCAGAATGGGAGCTAGCTCCTCTGTCGGCAGGGCCTCCTTATTGACAGTCAAACTGTCCTCAACCATACTCTTCCTTCTCTCAGCTTCCCGAGCGAATTTTGATAAGGTGTCCATTTCTAACATGCGTTTTTTCCCTCTCTTTGTCAGCTTTCCCACTTTTTCCTCTTCCGTTCTATATGTCCTAATTAGAGCATTCAGATCTGATATTATTTCTAAATCAAAAGAGCCCTCAATAGGCCAGGGTTTGGTGATATGTGGCCATCTTTTATTCCATTTCTCTGATAATTCAATAAGTCTTTCCACATAGTAAGGATTGTCCTCGGTGTAAGGATTATTTTTAGCAAGCACTTGTATCGGGTTATCCTCCATCCAACCAATTGGTGTACTCACATCTTTATTTGCCTCCGTTGTCATTTTTCTATATGCGTTTCTTCTTCTCATGTACTAGAGGTTTTTAATTCCTCTTTCTGTGTCTTATTTTATTTTAAAAAATGGTAGCAGGCAAGAGTGATCTTTGTATTCCCTGTCTAAGTGTAGGTGTCTATGCTTTTTGTGACTATCTCCTACTCGAACAACCGCTAACGGTACTTGTAGCCCTGTCTATTCTCTTCTTTCCCTTTTCACTGGTGATCTGTAGTCTTACCTGACTTGCGGTGCCCTCGTTGCCTGGCAGAACTGCTGAAAAATAGAGCACAAAATACAACAGTTCTTTTTAATTTTTCAACTGGAATTTCACTTTACTCCGTTTTTTCAGTATGAATATATCTTCTATCTAATATTCATACCACATCTAATTTTTGAGAGATTTTTTATCAACAGTATGAATAATCCTTTACTTAATTCATACAATCTTTTCAAATTTTTGAGAGATGTTGTGATTGACAGTGGTGTTTGCGTTTCCGGTGTCTACTCCCTTATTTCCGCTTCTATGTTGATCCCTCCTTCGTTGAATTTCCGCTTTCCGATGTTTTCCCCGTGGTCCCGCTCCAATATTCTGTTTCACCTCGAAAATCACAAAATTTTTTGATTAGTGTCACCATCTTGATTACACATTTCATTCAATCATCATGTTTCCATTTTTCAATACTACTTCCCCCCAGTGGACACTTGTCCTCCTCAGACACGTGTCCACTAACATTTGTTTTTACGCACCTTCCGACATCACTCCCTGCACGCCGCGAGGCCCCACCCTCCGTTTTCCGAAGCGTCCATTACAGACTCCCCACAGAGGACAGGATAACCTCACCACAGGTACAAGGTAGTTAACGCCCAGGCACCCCACCTTGTCACTAACCCCAGGAAGCCCAGTGCCCCGCTAAACGGTCATGCATAACCGTACAGACTCAGCACCAGACCCCAGGGACCTAACAACTCTCAACCCATTCCTTCTCCGTGTACCTACTATGGAAACAAAAACTCATTCACAAAAACAACATTACTTTTATAATATCCCCAGGCACGTCCCCCCAGCACCATACCCCCCTGCACACCCCATCCCCCACCCATCGACCCAGACTGTCCAGCAGTCCAGATCAAAAAATGACAGACAGGGCGTACTCATGGTACCTCGGCACCAACGGAACGCCCACCTCCGCTCGGCCCCCTTCGTCATCCTCCTCTACCGCCATTATCTTAGTCATAACAGGTGCAGCCGAGCGGAGTGACTTCTCCACCGCCGGACCGGCTGCGCAGAGAGTCCTAATCAGACACCCAAAGCATGCTCTAATCACCGACACACACACAACCAATACCACAAATATCACCACTGCATAGAGAACGTATTTAACTATCACCCAACCTATATACCCCAACTGCTCCTGACCCCAATCCTCCCACGAACTCACCCGAGAGTCATGGAGATCCCTCGTAATGTTCCTCAAATGTGCTATCACGTCCGGCATCCCTATCTCATCATTTGCGGGCACATATGTGCAGCATTCCTGACCAATCAACGCACACGTACCCCCCGAAGCTGCCAACAAGAAATCCATTGCCGCCCTTGTCTGCATCTCCATTAATCTCAACGACCGCATCTCCTCATTTTCTAGGCTAAACCCCTCTGTTGTTGTGGCCGCCATGTCCTCAAATAATGCAGCCAAACGATCAATCTCCTTCATATTAGCATACGTCCCATACGCAGGAAGCGCCACCCTGAAAAAACGATTCGCATGAGTCGCAGCCCGCGTCTTCCTCGCCCCAGGGTGCGTCGGCAAGACATCCGTTACCCTCATTGCCGGCACCAGATACCCCAACGCACATCTTCCTTTCCAACCCGCTGGCAACGCTGCATACGCATTCTCACCACAAATCCAATACGTACCTGGGGGAGCCCGTGCAGCCACCTTTGCAGCCCCCAGGCTCACCCCCCCTACACAATTTCCCAGCGTGCCCACATACACACCATTCTCGCCGTCCTCACATCTTGTAAACTCCTCCGGCCTAACTGCCACCGGAATAGGCCTAACATCCAACCTAGCCTGCCCCGTCTCACCCCCTAGCAACCGCCCCGTCTTATGATACGCCTCCATCCTCCCCTCACTCACTCCCTTACATAGGAAAGGCAAATTAAATCCCCTCAACACAGAGTTATGACACTCAGTGACTGGGTGGGCCATAAGCGGTAAACCGGCTGCAGCAGACTCCGGTGCTAGGCCGCACACATAACAATCAGTCTTATTCGCACTTTTCGCCACCTCCCTTGCTATTTTTATAAATTTATTTGCGTGAGGCTCCTGCAACGCCCGCTTGTCCACGTCTATATTTATAAGTTCCGGTACCTGGGGCCAAAAATAAAACAAAACTCCTGCCGCCATTAATATGAAAACCGTTACCAGAGTGCCCATCACCAACACGCACTCCGCACGCCTTGACAAACCAAACATCCTTGGACCGGCCTGCACTCCTCTGCGTTATCCCTGCCTCCCTCCTCCTGCCGCGCGTTTCCTACTCTCCCTGCAACGCCCCACAAACAATAATTAACAACACCCCTTACAACAACACCCTTATTTATACAATACACAAACACGTCCCACCCCACCCCTAACCAACCCTCCAATATTATCTAACAGGAGAGCGGAAGAGAGGGGGTGGGAGGGTGTTGCCGGGCCGGGGAGGGGGACACACACGCAAGGAGTGACAGTGAGGGAGGGAAACACCTGGGAGGGGCCCGGGAGGGAGGGAGCATATACGAGTCCCTAGGGGAGAGGAGTCCAGGGAAGACTAGAGTATGTCAGACTAGACAGGAAGGGAGGAATTTTAAGGAAAAACAGCCTAGGGAGGGAGTGAATGTCTAGAGCGGGAGTGTACTACTAGGGAGGGAGTGATGTACCTAGGAAAGGAGCTAGGAAAGGAGGGGAGGGAGGGAGGAAAAAAGATTTAGACGAGGGGGGCCGAAACAACAATACTATACACACAATAACACGAAACCATAGTCCATCTCTAAAGGGAGGTAGGCGGCGTCCCCTAACCTTCCGATTTTGGTGGAGACCGCCAGCCAAACCTGTCATGGTTTTCCACCAGGGTCTCAAAGGCAGCCTCCGCTTCCTTCTGGCTGAAAGATACCCCATTTGCCTCTTCCTCCCCTCTAACCATGCGACTCTGTCCCATCACTAGGCTAGTGGCAAACTGCCTCACTACAGCCTCCATGGTGTACGCGCTAGACCAACCACGCGGCGTCAACAGCTCCATACATATGACCCCACCCTTACTCACGTACCCCTGCTCTAAATTCGGGGCGAGCACCCGCACGAAAGGCGGAGAGAATGGGAAATTTTCAGGGAAAGAGACACTCAGTAATATGAACTCCGTCCCCGTTTCTTTCATGTCCTGCCACAACAGAGAGTCCACATCTACTTGAAACAACCGAACTTCCCAGTTAAAGAGATTGTCCTCAACCAACTCCACCGTAATAAAACCGCCTCCCAGTCGTCTGATCTCCTGAAGCTCCCTCATAAGCCTCTTTGACCGGACCTGAGCACCACGAGACACTGGTGATGATGCAGTCGGCGCATTGGTTCCCCTCAATCTTGCGATCGCCCTTGCGAACCAGCCCTGTGGTGCAGACCGCCGTTCCACCGTCTGGCCTTTCACCATCTTTAACTGGTCAGATTAGTCATGCATTAGTCAACCTTAACAGTTCAATTTATCTCTATTCCTTATCATTTTTTTTTTTTTTTTTTAGAAACTGGAAAGAAAGTAAAGGCAAAATACACCGTGAATAGAGAGGGCTTTGGAGGGAATGAGTACTACACCGGTACGGGGGGGGGCACACACTATGGCACAGAGGGAGATGTCCACACCCTGTAGCAGAAGTCCTACATTGGGGAGGGGGGCACACACCATAGAAGCTATGAAGGGAGAGACTATGAAAGAAAGGAAGTATTCCAAGGAAGGAGCTGCACCACAGGGAGCTCACACCATATTAGAGATGGAAGGATGGAATGGAATATGGTACCCACTATGATAGTGCAGGATGGATGGAAGGGGGGAGGGGAAGGGGGCACATACTATGATAATGCAGGATGGCACCCATTCTAATAATGCAGGATGGCACCCATTATAATAGCGCAGGAGGGGGCATACCCTATAGGGAAGACTACAGTGGAGAGGGGGGGGCCCTGATGAAACTTCTAGTATCTTCTCATATACTGTACCATTTTAGCCATAAAAGGGGAAATATGGAGGGAGGGAGTGGAAATGGGAGGGAGGGATGGAGGAAGAAAAGGAGGTGAGGGAGGGAGAGAGAGGAGAGGGAGGGAGGGAGAGAGAGAGGGAGGGAGGGAGGGAGAGAGGGAGGGAGGGAGGGAGAGAGAGAGAGGGAAGGAGGGAGGGAGGGAGGGAGGGAGGGAGGGAGAGAGAGAGAGAGGGAGAGAGGGAGGGAGGGAGGGAGGGAAGGAGGGAGGGAGGGAGGGAGGGAGGGAGAGAGGGAGGGGGGCAAGGGAGGGAGAGAGAGGGATGGAGGGGGGCAACCTAGGGAGAGAGGGGCCAAGCAACAGCAGAGGTGTATCCATTTCAAAGACAACACTGCCCCCTGCTGTCTCTATTCGCAACCCCATTGCCCCACAGTGCGTCATCACGCAGCCACTCCTCCCATGACGTCAGCCGACGTGCTCACACAACATGAACCCCAATTCCCAGAATTCCCTGTACCGAATCGTAGTCCGGCATTAAGGATGGCTTCCCGCGAGACGTCGCCACAGGCTTACGTCACGTTTACACACACAAGGTCCCGCTGCCAGCCAAAATAGCATCACGCGATATTCCCCGAGACTCCCAGCATGCAACATTGTTAGCACAGGTAGCTTTAGCATGTTAGCATAGTTAGCTTAGCATTTTTAGCATAGTTAGCTTAGCATTTTTAGCATAGTTAGCTGTCCACTGCCAACACCATTAGCTTAATACCGTTTAGCTTAGCTCAATGTTGCTATCGCTCGATCAGCCTAGCACGGCTAGTTAGCTTAGCCTAGCCCCTTACAATAGCGTTTCCTATACGGCCCACTATCCTGTTGATTTGAGCAGCACAACACATCGCGACGTTTTGCACAACCCAGTCATACTTTATAACATAATTTTAAATTTATTAAGCATTCGTTCATAAACCTTACAGTATCATTTTCTCGTTTGTACGCCCGTCCGGCCCCGGCCGGCTCCGTATTTTAAATATAACGCTCCCGATCTAGCCCCGTATTACAAATCTAACGCACCCCAAGCTCCGACGCTCCCTATGACGTCACCAGCTCTAAAATCCCCGTTTTCTTTGATCTTTACTACATTACTTTTAAACTTCTACAGCCCCGATTTGAAAAATTTCAACGCACATTACACATCTCCTAGGTTCCATCTCACATGTCATTCATTCAATTCACTCGAAAACGCAACACAGCGTCCACACGCTAGTCCCGTCGCGCCAGCTAATGCTGGCAGGACAGGGGTGTGGTTTCTCCGTTGCAGCCTTGGCCACCAGCTGGTTCATAATAATACAAAAAATACCGGCATCCACTCCATAACCTCTAGCAGACTCATTCACACACATCCTCTCTCATCCACACAGTTACACTCATACTTCCATTCAGCAACATAATCATTCTTAGCACTGGTCAACCTTGCACATCATGTAGCATCATTTGGTAGCCTTTTTCAGCCACCATGGATGAAGCTATAAGTTCCGTCATCTCAACACAACAGTCGTACTAAACATTAGTAACCCCCAGCATTCCCCGTTAGCTTGCAACGTAGCTTAGCATGTATTAGCCCTGCTTTGTATAGCAGTAGCTTCCCGGGTATAAAACGGCTTTATTCCGTATTGGTTGTAATATAGTAATCCGCGACGTTTAGCGTTATGATGACGTACGTTTGATTATAGCCATGATACCATGCATGTGTCATCCTATTTCATCTAAACAACATATATACATTGTTACATACCAAAGTCCTTATATAATGCCTCATCGCTTCTAAGTGCAGTTTTTTAGTTCGAACATAAGCGCAGATCTTTATAACCCCCCAGTGCACAAGTGCTAATTTTTCCGAGGTTTAAGAGGACTACCTTACGCGCTCCAGAGCTCTTGTTCCGTAAGAACTAAACGGATTCGTACGACGTCGATTTGTCTTTAGCAACGTACAAACCAGACGTCTCCAGTTATTGTCATTGCATTTGAACCTACGATTCTAAACAAGAGTATCTGTCGCCTAACCTGGCGCAATCCTCTAGCCCCTCAGCAGTGCGCGACCTGAACTATTTTATTGTCCAACCCGATCGCGCCAATCCCCTTCATTTCATTAGTGCCGATACGGCTGTGCGCTCAATCGTTTTAATTCGATCGCGCCAATGCAACCATTCTCTACCCCTGTTCGAAATCTGCCCAAACAAACCCCGACAATACAGACACATCTTCAACTCACCGTTTGGCCTCTGCTGGTTGTTGTTGCTCGAGGATGGTGTAGTCAGGCGTCGCTGCTCTGCTCTGAGAGTTTTTGAAGTTCTGTTGTCCTTGTCCTGGGTCCCGTTCGGATGTACAGACCGGTAGTCACGGCGCCAGATTAATGTATCTTCTCAATGATTCTATGTTATAGCTATATGATCTTTCTCTAATGTATAGTGGAATAGCTTACTCTGCTCGTTGTGTTTCCCGTTAAAGTAACAGTTCATTCAAATGTGGTCCTTTGGAAATCACGTGGAGGCGGAGACAGCGCTGCGGGTGAAAACGGTTCTGACCGTTGTTTTATTGGAATATCCAACAGCTTAAATTATCTGGTTCACAGCATCAATTATTTTCTATCTCTAATCAGCTTTTCCCGGAGGGCTTCTTAGTGGCGTCTCTTATTCTCGAACTGGTGGGGTGGATTCTCCGTCTCTGCTTTTCCGTTCTCCCTGCGTGTCTCTCTGCGTCTCGGTGTCTCCGTGTCTCTGTCTCACCTCCATCATTCAACCTGTAGGTTTTATAGAGAAGAGAGAACCCCCCCCAGCCCTTGCGCCATCCAGTGCCGTCACCCCAGAGAGCCTGCTTTCCTATTGGCTAGAAGGTCTCCCCTCTCAGTGATTTGGGTCTTGCGAAACAGCGTTACAAGGTGACCTTACAGAGGGGATATGAACTAGTTTCCTTTTAGAATGATTTACCCAAGTGTCCCTGAATGCGACCCTCATACAGATGGAAATATAGTACCCATTCAACCTAACAGTGGGTATCACAGAATGGCCTGTTTGGTCTGCTTAGCTAAAGTAAACAGAACTCGGATGTTGGCCTTCAGGCCGTCACTTCTTGACTTAAAAGTTTAGTTATTTGGCGCACCATCCCTGTTCGTTGTGGAGGAAGATGTGTCATCTGTTTGCCATTTGATCTGTTCTTATTTTTATGGCACTCTGGGCTTTTTCCTATAGCTGCTAGGTGAAGGGTGAAGGGTTGCACTATTAGCTTTTGACTGAATTCTCCTGTGGCCTTTTCCAGAAACCGCTAGATGATTTTAATCCCTCCTGTAATGCTTATACGGGTCATTTTGATCAATTTAATTTACGACAACAGCTCTCCAGTTTGGGAGACAATAAGGAAACGTTGAAAAAGAAGTGCAGAATCAATGATTCGATCAGGAGCAACCTTGATAGACGATTTTTGTCCAAGGGTTATGGCTTTATCCTTTCTACTAAATGAAAATGTGAATGCCGGCTGTCCGATCATTTTGTGCATGATGTTGCGTCCAACAGAGTCATAATCATGCACGTTCACTCCATCCTCAGCGACAACACCTGTAACAACATTCCTTAAAGAAGAGTCTGGAGAGAAAGGTGAACATATAGCAAGTTTTGAAGTGATCTTCTCCAGGTCAGCAGCATCCCTTTTCATCCTTGCCTCTGTTGAATCCTTGTGCTGTTCTGATGTTGTGTATGTCTGGTTTGAGAACTCCTGCATTGCGGTGTTATACTCTGATGTTATGCCCTTTGACATTGTCCAAAGGGATCTCTGATTGTCGGTCATTCCACTTCCATGTGTCATCCCTCCTGTAGTCTTCAATGACCTCATCAATGTTGTTTCGATTACAAGATCTGAGCTGAGGCCTGCCCATGATTGGCTGCTGCGACGGATAACATGAAAACCCTTTTCAAATTGTCTGAAGACATCTGGGTGGTTGATGTGAAGCTGACTCATCTCTTGGACATAAAAGTGTGCCGATTTCAAGTAATTGTAATGCCCAGCCGCAGCGAATATCGGCATGCATTCAGAAACAGCGCGTAGGTGCAAAAGCCAGGAACCTGTGCGATCTGCTGTTATCAGTGACCTAGCAACTTCTAACATGTGTTGGTAATTTAGCCACAACTGACTAGTTTTGGATCTAGCACACAGTTCCATCTTCCTTTTTCCCAGCTCTTCATTTATTGTAATGAGGGTCTCTGATGTGAACACTGTTTCCAATGGCATTTCACCCTTAACTATTGAGGTATACATTGCTTCAGACTGTTCAACCATTGCTGCAAATTCATGACTATCATCTACCATTTCTGATATTATCATGCGGTTAAGACATTTGTCAACCAGAAGATGGCCACGGAATGCTCTCTGAACTGATTTGCCTGTCATCATATGGGCTACTGAGTTTTCCCCC
Source organism: Notolepis coatsorum (assembly GCF_963971535.1). NCBI lineage: Eukaryota > Metazoa > Chordata > Actinopteri > Aulopiformes > Paralepididae > Notolepis > Notolepis coatsorum. The sequence goes on from NC_140168.1 coordinate 74,790,366, forward strand.
ATAGACTACCCCTAGAATGTCCTTAAGTCCTGTACCGTCCATCAGTGTACCAATTGCTCCTAGCAAATTCATAAATGTGTGAAATCCTCCTAGGAGCAGGACAAAGGACTTGAGGTGACTGCACTGTGGTGAATCTAGGATTATCTCTGCTGCTTTCCAATATAGGGGTTGGTCAAATGTAACTACTGGGGCAAGGTGGTGTTTGGATGCCAGACCACAAATGAACTCCAGTGTTGACAGAATGCATGTTTTGTCTCCGGAGTACATGTCTATCATTGGTAAGTATCTCACTGAAGACTGCCCTGGATGTTCATCTCCCTTATGAATAATGTGCATCATCCCCTGCCAACCAGGTGCAGGCTGTTTGAAATTGAACGATAACTCCCAAAGCAGATCAACCATCTTGTTACATTCTGCAAGTCTTGGAAGTTCTTTAAATGTGGTGTCTCTGCAAAAGTGTTTGGCAAAGTGATAATCTATTATCACAACTTTTGACCTCTGCACAAGATTCAGTTCATTAATTCTGAACCTCGGAATCCTTTGGTCTGTCTTCTGTCCTGGTGTCAAGGCAGCTATCATGCCCATCCCATGAAATGTCCCTTTCCCATCAATTGTTAGAATATTATGATCTACATTGTCTGCAGCAAATAAGACGGTCGTGTTCAACCGCCAGTTTGGACGCCATCTTGAAAATGATGCCTTTCCGGAAGGTGTATTTTCCTAGATTTTTAGTATGTTCACAAGCATGTCTAGAGGTACCAGAATCAAGTGAAAAATCATAGTTATATATTTTTTTCTATTGAGATATATAGCCATTTTAAGCTTGGTCTGCCGCCATTTTGGACGTCATCTTGAAAATTAAGCCTTTCTGGAAGGTGTATTTTCCTAGATTTTTAGTATGTTAGTGAACATGCCCAGAGGTACCAGAATCAGTTGAGAAATCCTTTGCACCATATTCTCAATTTGAGATATAGCCATTTTAATATCTCCACCGCCATCTGGGACGCCATCTTGGAAATGGAGGCTTTCGGGGGGGTCGATTTTGGTCGACTTTTAGTATGTTATTTAGCACGCCCAATACTATCGGAATCCATCGAAAAACCTTTTGTATCAATTCTTTTTTGGGTTAAGAGCTTTTTTTTCATAGATTGACTCGCCTAAATAGCAACGATAAAGAAGTGCCAACCACATATTATAATAATGCATCCAGTTTTCTTGTGTTTTGGTTAATCAGAGTGTTTACCAATCGTATATTATCGTTTTTTTGTTCCAAGTGTTTTTGATTACATCACTAACAAAATAATAAAAGAAAAAATACGAATTTAATCATAATCACTTTATTCAAATTGAGGATTTAGTTTGAGGATATACATTTTTAATTTTTTTTATTAAAAACGAAGGTTTGAACGTCCGTTCGAAGAACCCTGATGAAGTTTGAATCCCAAAAACAGGCTTCGGGCCTTACCAAACATATTATTTATATTATTCAAATGGAACTCAAACATGTTCCGGTGTGATGTCACAGTATGATGTCATAATAGAACATTCTAGAACATTTGTGATGTCACAGTATGATGTCATAATAGAACATTCTAGAACATTTGTGATGTCACAGTAGGATGTCATAATCAAACATTCTAGAGCATTTGTGATGTCACAGTATGATGTCATAATAGAACATTCTAGAACATTTGTGATGTCACAGTATGATGTCATAATCAAACATTCTAGAACATTTGTGATGGCACAGTATGATGTCATAATAGCACATTCTAGAACATTTGTGTTCTATATATATTCAACAATTCTCTCAGACAAAATGCAAACAAATGCACATCAAACGCCGAACAAAAACCACTCAGAGCACACCCGCCACCAGGCATGAGAAACAACAAGAAGCGACAGAGAGCCCCGGTGGGGAGATCAGGGGCCCCCCCGCCACCTAGCACCGCCCCCCATGTTCGGCCACATGCCCTCCGGCGACAAATGTGCCGTGAACAGCCTCCACCCAACATCCACCACACGCCCATTCACATTCCACAAACACCGCGACACCCATCCATCTCCACCCCATTCCAGCTGAACACCACTCCAAAGCAATCAACTGCAAGCAAAAGCCACACCCGGCAAGCCACCAAATGTCCCCCACCCCATGTCCACATCCACTTCAGAGCCCGAGAAAACCTGAGTCCCAATCTTGATCCACCTCCACCTCTCCAATCACAATCACGCTCTCAACATGGCGTATTACTGCCCTCCGCAGTTCTTATGCTTCGCCCACACTTGAGAGAGTTTACACTCTTCTTCTTGTTTTCTTGTTCATTGGTTTTTGCTTTGTTCTGGTTGGGTGCTGTTTTGGAGCGGTCGGCTGTGGGTGGAGGCCGCACTTGTGGGCTGTCGGGTGTTTTTTGTTCCGTGTTTGGGTCTGCTTCGGAGCCTGAGGGGGTGATTTTTTTTGGGTGTTGACAATATTGTATGACAAGAGCAGAGAAGAAGGAGACAGACAAGAGGAGCAGAGAAGAAGGAGACAGAGACGATGGTAATGTGTTTTGAAGATGAGAAGAAGAAGAAGTGTAAACAATCAAAAGTTGATTTACCAGAGACCATAATATGGAAACCATACTACTAGCGTAGTATAAGAACTGAGGAGGGCAGTAATACGCCATGTTGCATCTACACTGCGGGAAATTCAAAAGAAGAAAGAAGAGGAAGAAGAAGAAGAAGAGCTCAATCAAAAGAACTGCGGAGGGCAGTAATACGCCACGATGCGTCTACACTGCCGGAAATTCTAAAGAAGAAGAAGAAGACGATAGCTCAAGTGGGCCGGGAGACGAGGGTGCTGGAAAAGATGTGGCAAAAGCGGAAGTGATCCATATAGTGGTCAGGCTTGAGGGGGAGAGGGGTGAGAGGAAAGTAGATAGGCTCGAGTGGCCCAAACTCATTGCCGAGCGATTAGGAGAGGTAAAGTACGTGAACGTTTTGTGGGATGGGAATCTGGCTGTAGGGTGTGGTAGTGAGGGGCAGGTGGAGGTGGCTAGGAAGATGCGGAGCATTGGGGGGGTGGGTATAAGTAAGGTGGCGAGAGTAGGGGAGAAGAGGGGGGGGGGATGTAAGGGGGTGATAGCTGGGGTACCGGTCGAGGTTACAGTAGAGCAGCTGGTGGAAGAGCTAATGGAGAACGGGCGTAATGGCATAGTTAAGAGTGTAGAAAGGATGAAGAGGGGAGCAGAGAGGGCAGTGACGGGGATGGTAGTGATTACGTTTGAGGGTGGGGTTGTTCCTAGGGAGGTGTTTGTAGGGCGTAGGATGTATAGGGTTAGGGAATTTGTTCATAATCCTCTTAGGTGCTATAGGTGCCAGGAGTTTGGCCATATAGCTACCACGTGTAGGAAGGGGCTGAGGTGCGCTAGGTGTGGCGGGGAACATGAATATGGGAATTGTGGAGAGGGAGTGAAGCCGAAGTGCTGTAGTTGTGGTGGGGAGCATTCGGGGGTGCGAGGTGATGATGAAGGAGGTCGCGGATCGGAGAGAGAGAAGGGAGGGTAAGTTGACGTATGCTGGGGCGGTTAGCAGGGCAGGACAGGGTAGCCAAGAAAGGGTGCAGGGGGTTGAAGGAGGGCATTTGGCAGTGAGGGTAGAGCAGGTGGAAAGAGAGAGGGGAAGGGAGGAGAAATTAGGTATTGTGGCCTTCGTGGCAGGGGTAGTTACTGGTATGGCAGAGGCTAAGGGTAGAACAGAGATGGTGAAGATGATTGTTAGGATAGCGGTTCAACATCTGGGATTGGAAGGTCTGGACTGGAAGGAGGTGTATAGTGAATTGGCTGAGGGGGCTGCGAGGGACAAGGCTGCGAGGGACAAAGCAGCCCAGGATAAGATAGCAGGGGGCAAGGAGGGTCCCACGGAGGGGGGCTCAGGCAGGAAGTAGCAGCAGTAGCTGCACTCCAATGGACAATGTAGTTGATGACGGGGTCCAGTAGAAGAAGAAAAAGAAGGTGAAGGAGAAGAAGAGCCCATAAAAAGAATTGAGGAGGGCAGTAATACGCCACGATGCGTCTACTCTGCCGGAAATTCAAATAAGAAGAAGAAGAAGAAGAAGATGAAGATCTCATTGTGCATCTTTGAACAGTACTGAACAGGACTGAACAGATAGACTAAACAACATATATTGAAGCCTGCATTTCTCAACCAAGGTGCCTTGCCTACCGTTTTGCTGTGGAAAGGTGAGCGTCCACAACGGCTAGCTAGCTGTTCTACTTGAATACTGAATGTTAATATTGAATCAGACAATATTGAATACTGAATGTTAATATCAGACCATATTGAATACTGAATGTTAATTCAGGTTGACAGTTGACATCATTTGACAGTTGACAGGGGGCTGGAAAGTTGATTTAATAAAAGAAAAAATACTCATTTAATCAGATTAATCACTTTATTCAAATTGAGGATTTAGTTTGAGGATATATAAAAAAGAAATAAACAAAAAAATTCATTAAAAAAAAATTAGAATAATTTTTTTAATTTACATTTTTTAATTAAAAACGTAGGTTCGAACGTCCGTTCGAAGAACCCTGACGAAGTTTGAATCCCAAAAACAGGCTTCGGGGACAGCTTTACCAAACATATTATTTATATTATTCAAATTGAACTCAAACATGTTCTGTTGTGATGTCACAGTATGATGTCATAATCGTACATACTACAACATTTGTGATGTTACAGTATGGTCATAATAGAACATTCTAGAACATTTGTGATGTCACAGTATGATGTCATAATAGAACATACTACAACATTTGTGATGTCACAGTATGATGTCATAATCAAACATTCTAGAACATTTGTGATGTCACAGTATGATGTCATAATCAAACATTCTAGAACATTTGTGATGTCACAGTATGATGTCATAATTGTATGACAGTGAGTGAAGTTATTGAATATTTTTGTAGTGTCTCTTTTCGGTGTTGCACTTTTTAGACGGTCCCTGGCTGCGCACTTGCCTCACAGCCGACTGCACATAGAGATCAATATTATTAAATGTACAGCTCCGAGGACGGCTCGTTTAGGTGAAAATACGGTTGTAGCTCATTGTCTACCTTACTACGATAGGAAAGAGGTGTCCTTTGTGTTTTAAAAACATTTTGCTTAAGAATTATTGACCACCGAAATTCGAATCTGTGAATATCTTTCTAACTTTACCTAAGTCTCCCGATTGCGATACAATAAAGCGAATCTTCATCACAAATCATATTCTCAAAATAATCTGACGGGCAGATATTATTGCTGGCGGACCTATTTCAGCCAGCAAGCCGCCTATATTGCAGACCACTGAACTAGGATATCTGTATAACGTGCGTTTAGACAACACTATTTGGGACAGACCATAAAATATCATGTCTAAATGAAAAGCACAAAACAAAAAATGTATGTATCATAACGTTACCCTGGTATAGATCTGTATGCATGTATTTATTCATAACGTTATACATATTCGTTAACGTTAGATCGTGCATGGCTTTTACATTGAAAAATGTACTTGTCACGTGGTTCCGTTCTCCATTCTTCACATCAAAAACGAAAAACGAACTATCAAAACGTACACGGACCAAAATCGGCCCATTATTTACTCCTTTTTTCCATTTGATTCTGACACCAAAATACGAAAAACAGCTCTGTATTTCAGTTTCCCCCTGTTTTTTTCGATTTTGGTTTCAAACGGAAATAGGAAAAACACCTCGTATTTCAGTTTTTTCTTCTTCCGTATTTCCGTTTGAAACGAAGAATGAATGAACGAACGAACGAATGAATGAATGAATGAATGAATGAATGAATGAATGAATGAATGAATGAATGAATGAGAACTTTATTTAACAGATGCAGAATGGGTACAATACAGTACGGCTCAATACACACAATTGTTTTTTTTTATCCACTTTTTCTCCCATTTTTCTATATTTTCTCCCATCCCAATTTCGTATCATCCAATTCAACCCTCCCCTGTCACGGACGCTGTTTCTTGCCTCCCACAAGCCGGCTGCAATGTGGACTAAGTCATACATAGCACAAGTCCCCTCCGGTACTTGAGGTAACAGCAGTCGCATCTTTTCACCTGCGCAGCTCGATCTCTCAGTGGCGAGGAGTAACGCGTGGGAGGCTCACGCTGCCCCCGACACTTCCTGATTCTACTGCGCAGGCGCACCAACCGACCTGTAGGAGTCGCTGTCCACAACGCCCGATCCCCACCCATCAGTTTCCCACCCCCTAATACGGCTAATGTGTATTAGTACGGACGACCAGCTAAACTGAAAGCAAATGTGGAGCGCAAATTACGGCGCAATCAATACTTGCATGCGTTCGGGACCTCCATGTTTTGGGGGTATTCATCAGAAAAATCGGATCCGGGATTCGGCTCCCATCAGTCGGGCAAGAACTGCGGGTTTTCAGCCTCTCTCCTCTCTCCTGGAGCTTAAGGGGGAGCTTAGTATTCCTGCCTCTGAGGAGCGCGTCGCGGCTCATGCGCATGCGCACGCTCGGCCAATCAGAGCAATTCAGAGCAACGTGGAAGCGCATGTTGGTTGCCTAAAGTGTTCACGCCCCCCGGGCAGGTCGTGAAAAGAGGACATGTCCGGGCAAAAGAGGACGTTTGGTCACCCTACGCATTAACCAATAATAATAATATCACCTGCAGACGGGGTACGCTCTCTCATTGACGGAATACAGTGTGAGAAGAGCATTTATGCGGGTGAACACCAGGAAGGCTGCTGGCCCAGATGGGATAACAGGACGCATACTTAAGTCCTGTGCTAACCAGCTAGCCCGTGTTCACCACCATATTTAATCTATCCCTGGCGGAATCCGTGGTACCTGCCTGCTTCAAGATGTCTAGCATTATCCCGGTACCAAAGAAATCCTCACCCCTGCCCACTTTGACAACCTAGGATGGCTTAGAGTAGACGACAGAGTACAGCAACTTGCAATGGGCCTGGTCTACAAGATACACTACACGACCAAGGTACCCATGTACATGTCAAAATACTTCCCAAAGGTTTTGATTGATTGATTGAAAAGTTTATTAACAGATTGCAGAATGGGTACAGTACAGTACAGCTCAATACATACAATTGTTAAGGGGATGCAGACCAGAGAAAGACTTTCATCTTGTTTACATCAGGGTCCCCCATTTTCAATTCATCATAACATATATGACATACATGACATACAGATAGACAGTACTGCTACATCTATACATTTATGACATATCAGATTTGCAAATACAGTACTGTTTGTGATACAAAAGTGTCCAGAAAAGGAGTGTATATACATTTGGCGTAGAAACTGTACATTGGAGGAGGTTGGTTGGGTGGGGTGGGGTGGGTTGGGTGAGGGCTGTACATTGGAGGTGGGGGGGGGGGGGGGGGGGGTTTGGGTAGGGGACAAACACACATTTTACACTGTACATTGGAATATTGACGAAGCCTTACTTGGTCATTTACTGTACAACTAGGTTAGGACATTTGTAGGGGCCAGTTTCGAATTGCAGTCTCACGTAGGTGTTTTTTGAGAGTGTTTTTGAAGGTGGGTAGTGATTCACATTCCTTTACAGCTTTAGGCAGGGCGTTCCACATTGATGTGGCATAATTGCAAAACGTGTTTAGTCCCTTGTTTGAGCCGAATCTGGGTTTTACATGATTTGTGGAGCTCCCTCTGGTGTTGTGATCGTGGTATTCACTGACCTTTGGGAAGTATTTTGACATGTACATGGGTACCTTGGTCGCGTAGTGTATCTTGTAGACCAGGCCCATTGCAAGTTGCTGTACTCTGTCGTCTACTCTAAGCCATCCTAGGTTGTCAAAGTGGGCAGGGGTGAGGTGGGTTCTAGGAGTCAGGTCAAGTAGTAGTCTGACTAGCTTGTTTTGAGATGTTTGTAATTTGGTTTTTAGTGCCTTTGAGGTGCTTTGGTACCATGAGGTGCAAGCATAGTCGTAGTACCCTTGAATGAGTGCTCCTGCTAGAGTCTTCAGGGTATTCTTGTTTACCAGAGAGGAGATCCGGTACAAGAATCGCGTTCGTTGGTTGACTTTTTTTATTACATTGGATGCCATTTTGTCACAGGAAAGATTAGCCTCTAGGATGGAACCCAGGTAGGTAATTTCATCTTTCCTTGTGATAATATTGTCACCCACTGTAACCGAGAAGCCGTCGGTCTTGCTGAGTTTGTTATTTGAACCGAAGAGAATGGACTCTGTTTTGCCCATGTGTAATGATAGTTTGTTGTCGGCGAGCCATATGCAGATTTTGCCTAGTTCCGAGCTGAGGGCTTTTTCAACCTGTAACTTGTTCTTGTCAGAGACCAGCAGGGCTGAGTCGTCCGCAAACCGGAACAAGTTGCAGTCACAAGCTGACGACATGTCATTTGCATAAATTAGGAATAGTAGCGGTCCTAGTATGCTTCCTTGTGGAACACCACAGCTCACTGTGAGGGGGGGGGGATAGGGTACCGTTTACTTCCACCATCTGTTCCCTCCCCTCCAGGTAGGATTGTATCCAGCTCACTGATAAACTATCAAAACCAATTGCTTTTAGCTTGTCAATCAGAATGGTGTGATTGACAGTGTCGAAGGCCTTTTGTAGGTCCAGCATGACCATGCCGCAGTATTTGCCCGCGTCCACCTCTTGTTTGATGTGGTCGTTCAAGTTGAGAAGGCATGTGTCAGTGGAGTGGGATGTTCTGAAGCCAGATTGGAATTCGTAGATTAGATTTTTTTCCGCGAGGTACTTTTCGATCTGTTCGTATACTATTTTTTCCATGACTTTCGAGATGGATGTAAGGATAGAAACAGGGCGGTAGTTACCCGGGTCTAATTTGCTGCCCTTTTTGTGCAGGGGTGTTACTCTCGCAATTTTGAAGTCCTTGGGGACGTGTCCCTGTTTTATGGAGAGGTTTATTATGTGTGTGATGACTGGGGTGATGGCTGCTGCTGAGTCTCTGAGGAATTTGGAGGGGATGTTGTCATGGCCAGTGGCCTTGTTTGGTTGGAGGGCGCTCAGTTTTTTGAGTACCTCATCTGTAGTTACTATTTCCAGTTTGAAGTCGTCTTTGTGGACGCCTAGGTTCTTGTAGTATGCTACTATGTGTTCTACCCCATACTGCCCTGAGTGGGAGGGTAGTTTGTTTACCAGTGTTGTGGCTATGTTTAGGTCAGTGAATACCACGATCACAACACCAGAGGGAGCTCCACAAATCATGTTAAACCCAGATTCGGCTCAAACAAGGGACTAAACACGTTTCGCAATTATGCCACATCAATGTGGAACGCCCTACCCAAAGCTGTAAAGGAATGTGAATCACTACCCACTTTCAAAAACACTCAAAAAACACCTACGGGAGACTGCAATTCGAAACTGGCCCCTGTAAATGTCCTAACACAACCCCCTCCAATGGTCTTGTCAATATTCCAATGTACAGTTTTGCTTGTACAGTACGACACACACATGACTGTGTGGCCAAGTTCAGCTCCAACTCCATAGTGAAGTTTGCGGACGACACAGTGGTGGTGGGGCTGATCTCGGACAACGACGAGAAGGCCTACCGGGAGGAGGTTGAGGTACTGGAACGCTGGTGCCAGGACAACAGCCTGCTCCTGAACATTGGTAAAACCAAGGAGCTGATCGTGGATTTTAGGAGAAGACAGCAGGGGGGACACACACCACTGAGGATAAACGGGGGTACCGTGGACAGGGTGAGCAGCTTCAAGTACCTGGGGGTCCACATCTCAGAGGATCTGACATGGACAACACACATAGACTCAGTCGTAAAAAAGGCGAAGCAGCGTCTCTACCACCTGAGACAGTTAAGGAAGTTCAGAGTATCTGGGAAGATACTCCAGTCCTTCTACTCCGGAGCTGTAGAGAGCATCTTGACTGTAAACATCACTGCCTGGTATGGAAACAGCACGGCACAGGACAAGAAGGCCCTACAGAGAGTGGTACGCTCAGCCGAGCGTACCACGGGTATTGCACTACCACCCCTGCAGGTCCTATATAACAAGAGGTGCAAATCCAGAGCCTGCAGAATAATGAAAGACCCTCACACCCCAACAACAGCCTGTTCAAGCTGCTGCGGTCAGGCAAACGCCTGCGAACACCAGCAACTAGGACAGAGAGACTTCGGCTCAGCTTCTTCCCCCAGGCCATCAGAGCCTTGAACACTGAACTCTCCACACACAAGCACACATGAGCACACACACAACACACACACTGTACACGCTCACACACTAGCAGCCACTTTAACATGAGCACACACACACTCATGCTGCACACGCTCACACTTATGGTCACTTTACAAAAGGAAAGGACACTTTAAGAATAGTATAGTATAACTTGAGATTGTATAATATAGCATTGTATAGCAGTGTACAAGACCCAGTGCCTCATCCGTAGCTAACAGTGTATTGCACTACCACAGGACCTAGCATGTCCTACCATGCTCTGTAAAAACTCATGTACATATACCGATATGCCCTACTTTGATTACTTGTATTATTGCACAATGTCGTTCTATTGGATTCTTATTATATTATTATTATTGTATTATGCACAATCGTTGCGGGCAAGACCCCCCGCATTTCATTGTATACTTGTATGCCGTGACAAATAAAACTCTTGACTTGACTTGACAGACATGTCTCTAGTAGCCTACAGCAGTGACAGTGACTCGGAAGAAACATCCAGCAAACCCAGCAAAGGATGGCTCTTCTCGCTCCTCCCTACTCCCAAAGCATGGCGACTGCCCACAGCACAAGTACAGTACAACAAAAATAAGTGGGAATCTAACCAGAGTGCAAATGTAACAGTAAAGTGCAATAACAATAGTAATAATTCTAATCTGATATAAGGGGTCTGGGTAACAGAGTATTGGCCATTTCTGCCACATTTGTTCAATGCACTGTAAAAAGAGATGGATGTACAGGTGCAGCTCAATAAATTTGAATATCGTGGAAAAGTCAACATATTTAGCTGTATTGATGCAGTCATTTGTGCAAAAGGAGCCCCAACCAAGTACTGAGTGAACATACATGAACATACTTTTCAGAAGGCCGACATTTCTATATACAAAAGAAAAATACATATATTTATTTTATTTTATTTGTGATACAGAAGTTTGGGCTTTCATGAGCTGCAAGACATAATCATCGAAATTAAAACAAATAAAGGCTTGAAATAATTCACTTTGTGTGTAATGAATCTATAATCTATGAGAGTTTCACTTTTTGAATTGAATTACTGAAATAAAATAACTTTTCCACAATATTCTAATTTATCGAGCTGCACCTGTATATGCAGGTGTTGGTAATGATTGTAAAAGTGATTTTGTCTTATCAACAGTCGGACGCTGATAATGATGAACCTGTTAAGAAGAGAGCACAAACTCCGGTAAGAACCTCTCTAGCTGGAGCTGCTAAAAGGGTTTTTCTCCGCTCGTACTGCCTTCATGCTGTCTCAGCAATGAGTACTCAATATCCAGTATTACATCCTGGACCAGGTGTTCATCCTGACATCCCAGTCACGACTGTTCTTGTGTGCACAAGTTATGGGGGAGATCATCACCACCCAAATTAAGATGAGTTATTTAGTTATTTCCATGGCCCAGGAAAGTATAAACAATGTGTGAACATTACCTACTCTCATAAAGCCATAAACCAGAGAAGTAAGGCTTGTGATGTCATAAAGTCTGGAGCTGCTCCCAAGGCCAGATTAAGAATTCAGAGGCCTCTGGGCCAGACTCTTGTGGAGGCCCCCACACACACATACACGTGCACGCACAGTGGCGTTTTTATATGTAAAACATTGGTGGGGCAGCCACTAACCAAGGCTACATACCAGCCAAACTACAGTAATCAAAATGACAGTAATCGTTGTTCGCAAATTTCGCACCACATATCAGGCATAGGCTACAGGTAAGCCTGCATTGTTAGTCGTGAAAGCAAATTAATCTGTCCACGCTGAATTAAATTTTCCTCAGACTTTCCTTTTTTTGGATTTATCCATGGTTAGCTTACTGGGGGGTCGGAAACTCAAGATTAGCCACTTGCAGACGGCAGGGAGAGGCACGGGGTGTGACGTACTGTATATTTTAGTTGATGACATATTTTTTCATTTCAGTGTCACAGTATGACATCGATCTCTAAAATAATAAAAAAAAAAAAAAAAAAAAAAAGGTAAATTCAATCTTACAGATCATTGCAGATCTGAAGATGTACACATTCATATCAATGTATGGAGATAACATTATTTATTAGTTATTTCCACACCCCTGCCGTTCACCTATGTTGTTCTCATAGTTGGAACCATGAGACCAGGGTGGGATCAGTGTCTATTGTCCCCTCTAAAGAGAAGCTATTTCCTGATAACGGGGACTAACGAGACTAACCAGGCCCCTATTTCTTTGAATGGGGAGCCATCTGTATATATGAATCCGTCATAAAATGTATATCATTGCTTTTCTTTCATAATTGAAGTAACTGGTTAATGACTCATGACACTGAATGGTTAATTTGGTCAAAGAAGAACATTTTGCGATAGTGAAATGTGTCTTTCCCACTTAGACCAGCTTCTATGCATGCACCATCTGGTGGTTTCTGCCAGAGAGTCCTTAGTTCCCATGGCAACCACTTACTGCGTGATTCCCCTTTTGCAGTGATGGTTATTAATTTAAAACATCTTTAAAACTCACATTTCACCTCAAAATGCAGATAATTATAACATCACACAAGACATGTTGTTATACAGATTGTCTCTGAAATGGGTTCTCTCTTGTGTTGTAGTTCGAGAGAGTCTCAATGAGACTCTTTATATAAACTGTCTCTGGAAGGGGTTCTCTCTTGTTATATAGACTGTCTGGAAGGGATTCTCTCTTGTTATATAGACTGTCTCTGGAAGGGGTTCTCTCTTGTTATATAAACTGTCTGAAAGGGGTTCTCTCTTGTTATATAGACTGTCTCTGGAAGGGGTTCTCTCTTGTTATATAGACTGTCTGAAAGGGGTTCTCTCTTGTTATATAGACTGTCTCTGGAAGGGGTTCTCTCTTGTTATATAGACTGTCTGAAAGGGGTTCTCTCTTGTTATATAGACTGTCTCTGGAAGGGGTTCTCTCTTGTTATATAGACTGTCTGGAAGGGGTTCTCTTGTTATTCAGACTGTCTGGAAGGGGTTCTCTCTTGTTATATAGACTGTCTGAAAGGGGTTCTCTCTTGTTATATAATGTCTCTGAAGGGGTTCTCTCTCTTATAGACTGTATCTGAAGGGGTTCTCTCTTATAGACTGTCTCTGAAAGGCATTCTCTCTCATAGACTGTCTCTGAAGGGGTTCTCTGTCATATAGACCGTCTCTGAAGGGGTTCTTTCTTATATAGACTGTATCTTAAGGCGTTCTCTCTCATATACTGTCTCTGAAGGGGTTCTCTCTTATAGACTGTCTCTGAAGGGGTTCTCTCTTATATAGACTGTCTCTGAAGGGGTTCTCTCTTATAGACTGTCTCTGAAGGGGTTCTCTCTCATATAGACTGTCTCTGAAGGGGTTCTCTGACTTCTCTTATAGGCTTTATCTGAAGGGGTTCTCTCTTATAGACTGTCTCTAAAAGGGTTCTCTCTTATAGACTGTCTCTGAAGGGGTTCTCTGACTTCTCTTATAGACTGTCTCTGAAGGGGTTCTCTCTTATAGACTGTCTCTGAAGGGGTTCTCTGTCATATAGACCGTCTCTGAAGGGGTTCTTTCTTATATAGACTGTATCTTAAGGCGTTCTCTCTCATATACTGTCTCTGAAGGGGTTCTCTCTTATAGACTGTCTCTGAAGGGGTTCTCTCTCATATAGACTGTCTCTGAAGGGGTTCTCTCTTATAGACTGTCTCTGAAGGGGTTCTCTCTCATATAGACTGTCTCTGAAGGGGTTCTCTGACTTCTCTTATAGGCTTTATCTGAAGGGGTTCTCTCTTATAGACTGTCTCTAAAAGGGTTCTCTCTTATAGACTGTCTCTGAAGGGGTTCTCTGACTTCTCTTATAGACTGTCTCTGAAGGGGTTCTCTCTTATAGACTGTCTCTGAAGGGGTTCTTTCTCTTATAGACTGTCTCTGAAGGGGTTCTCTCTTATAGACCATCTCTGAATGGGTTCTCTCTTATAGACTGTCTCTGAAGGGGTTCTCTCTCTTATAGACTGTCTCTGAAGGGGTTCTCTCTCATATAGACTGTCTCTGAAGGGGTTCTCTCTTATAGACTGTCTCTGAAGGGGTTCTCATATAGACCATCTCTGAAGGGGTTCTCTCTTATAGACTGTCTCTGAAGGGGTTCTCATATAGACCATCTCTGAAGGGGTTCTCTCTTGTGCCATAGTTCATGAGACTGCAGGGGAAGAGGAATCGGGGGAAAGAGGAGGTGAAGTTCCTGGAGATCAAGGGAGATGACCAGCTGAGCGGCAACCAGCAGTGGATGACCAAGAACATCTCTGAGGAGAAGCAGGAGCACAAGTCCTTCAGCAAGGTGAGCGGGCAGCGCTGTCTGGCGGGGGAACAAACTAGGGCTGCTGCGATGGCCGCACAATAATTCTATATTATCCAGGGCTTCCCCAGAGTCTTCAAACAAGATGGTGCAAGTAGCTGGTGGTCCAGAGGAGGGCTGTGCCCCCCGTCCTCAAGGCAAAGACATTTGCAATAAAGAAAGTAATTTGCTGTAATTTCCTGCAACTTAAAAACATAATTTCAATAAAATAGCAAACACCAAGGGTAAATGTATTTAAGTACATTGTATAAGGTTGCACAATAGTTGCCAATAGTTGGCCCTTCTTTTTTTTATAAACACATGGTGGCGCTGGTGCATAGTCATAGTGGCGCTGCGCCCCTCTACCATTGTTTAGGGAAAGCCCTGTTATGTTAGAACATCTTTCTGGTAAAATAGTCAACAATCCCTCTCACCCAGCACACCACTTATTCCAGCACATGCCCTCAGGTCGCTACAGGTCCATTCTAACCAGACACACACGCTTCACAAACAGTTTTTTCCCCACAGCAGTCCATACACTGAACACCCTGGCCCGCCCCCCTTTGCACAGACGGGCAAGCATCTGTCACTGACTGACACTGTTACTGTGACTGTCCTGTATGTTTTTATGTATATATATATGTATTTATTGTGGGGATTGGGAGCTGGGAGTTTGATGTCTGATGTTTCATGTTGATGTAACCAGTGCTTAACAATCTGTACCGCAAACAATTACCACCAACCATCGTTGTGTGGCATTATCTTGTTGTATCTTGTATTGGATCATATCGTAATGATATTGTGATATCGCGGCACACAATTGTGTTGTGTAAATTAAGGATAACTCATTTTCAATTGGCATTCTCAAAAGGATGGACACCATTGTGGAGCACAAAAAAAAATTATATATATTTATATATATATATAAGAACCAGCTATGATACTCTGCGTTGTGTTTGTCCGTTTACTAATTCCCTTTTACTTAAAAAGGCCAAGCATGGCCTTGTAACGACGGCGGAGCAGGAGGATGAAATGAAGACGATGAGAGTTTGCTAATGTACAAAATCCGCTTTTTATTTCACAAGCAAAAGTGAAATAACAAAGGCTTGAATTCAAAACGTGCAATGAAACACAGATTCCCGAGACTATGCCCTCAGATCTTTGTTCCAGACTAATTCACTACAATTAAAGTATCTCTTCTCGTCTCCTCGCTGTTCGTCTCTTCCTTCTCAGCTCGTCGTCATCAGCTTCCAGTCGGGGATGAGGTCAAAAAGCATGCGTGTTGTTGTTGCGATCGTTCTGCTCTCTCTAACTAGAGTGCTAGTCTTTAAAGCCTTTCCTCCTCCCCTTGATATCTTACGTCAGAGGGGAGGACCTCTTTAGAAGAGAGAGATTCTGAGGCGCATACTCGGTCATTTTGAATCAGGTCTAACGCCGGATATTACCTTATAAGGAAATATCTTAGCTAGATGTAAATTTTACAGGGCAGGCTGTTTCTTGATTAGAGAATTCTTTAGTTTAGCGTTTAAATGTATCTGGCATTAGATTTATCAATCAAAAGTAATGCTTATTTTGCTTAAACATCTAATTTAGTCTTTCCACCGAATTTCTTAGTGTCCTAAACATAGATTAAACCTATTGTGGGTTTATAAGACAAACTGTTTTACTTTCTGTAATCTAGGTTAATATCTTTGAAGTTAATTTGATGCTTAAACCTGTTTTAGACCATATGAATATCAGTTCAATATTGTAAACAGATTGATTTCTATAGCTTGACTATACTTTGTAAAGATGAATACACTATTTTATAACTGTTTTTACTGATTGATTTAGACTTTACACCAATGGAACCTATTTATTATTTTCTACTTCTATTAAGTTAGGTTTATTTAATCAAGTACATTATCACTAAATTAGTGTATTCTTATATTAAACCAATGTTTTAGTTTGAACGCTGATTCTCTCTCCCTGCAAACCAGGAGAGGCGTTTTTCTGCCGGCCGTTTGTCTCAGCTGGTGTTATCTGAAACTTCCTTTTGAAGCTCTGTGTCCTATCTTTATGACCCCCAAACTGGGTGTCCGCTCTCAGCGTTTCTATAGAAAGCTGCAAGCCTGTAAATGGTAACAACCGGGCGTCTGCTAACAGCTGGATTCAGCGTCCTGTTTTGGTAAACACAGTCTTTTGTTCTAATTTCAAAGCTGGCCGACCAACTTTGACCAGTATCCTGTCTTATTTACATATAATGATGTCCTGGGGGGTTGCTTACTCAGGTGCAGTTTGCCCAGACCAAATAGTGCATAATCTAATCAGCAGTGATGCCAGTAACGCGTTACTAAGTAACGCGTTATTGTAATCTGATTACTTTTCCCCGAAAATAGTAATCTAACGCGTTAATCTTTAAAAGCCAGTAATCTGATTGCAGTTACTTGTCCAAGTGGCTGTGCGTTACTATTTCGTTACTATCTCATCATAAATTCATAATGCAGGCGGAATGCAGTATTTTATTTCGTTTTCGACAGTCAAAAATACATTTTGAGCTGTTTTTCTTATTTGGGAGTGACGTTGTGTGGCAGTGAAAGGGTTAAATACAAGAATGTGTCCCACGGCGTGACTGGACCCTCTGTCTGTGAGTGACTCTGCTTTGGTCCAATCACATTCCCCATCCACAGTCTGCGAATCAGAGGCAGAGTAGGGCGGGTCTTCACAGCACGTCATGTGACATATGCGCCAATCGTGTGACAGCAGGGCTCCGTCGTCCGGAGAATTCCACCCAAAACGCTTGGCAAAAACGGAGGAAACAAAATACTGTCTACCGCTAAAAACAGCACATCCAATTGCATTGAAAGCATCTGGAATCACAACACTAGCCGACGCTTCGACGACTAGGTACAGGAGGGTTGATGGTGGCAGAGCAAAAGCTCTTATTTGCCAGATTTACAGTTAATTTACATGTTAAAGAGAGACTGATTGTATGTTTATAGAGAGACATTTATAAAAACAATTTAATAGTTACAGTTGATATAATTGAATAGTTCAGCCTGCATTTGTTAGATGTGATACACTGGTTTTGTAAAACCACTGGCTGGCTGCTCTAATGCTGTGAGCATCATAGACTGTTGCTTTACCATACTTGATGGTACAGAAGCTGAAGCACTAGTTTAACAATTTACGTTATGTGCAGAGAAACAAGTTAAAAACAATTTATGCACTTTCAATAAAGCGTTTAAAAAAAACTGTTGGGGGAACGACAACGACTTCGTAACCTAGTTACTTTCAAAGTAACTAAGTTACTCTGATAATCAAGTAATCAGTAAAGTAACTTAGATTACTTTTTAAAGGAGTAATCTGTAATCAGATTACTTTTACAAGTAATCTGTGGCATCACTGCTAATCAGTCACTTTACTTGTAGTCTATTATAAAAAGCTTTTAGGGATTTACTAATATGAGCCTTCTAAAATCCATGTATTTTAACTACCTGTTGGGGAGAACATTCAGACTATTCTAAAATGTGTGTGCACTGGTCCCACCATTAACAGTATCGTCCAGTAGCTGCAGACCTAGCTTCCAAGGAAAATACAACTTCAATAGCATTTTCCCACCCCTAGTGGTTTCATGAGTTTGAGCTTGGGAAAATCTACCACAGGATTTAATAAGATTTGTGGAAGACGAGGTGAAGATCACATGATTTCTTTGTCATTTTATCCACTTCATGCACCACTTCAACACGAGCGTCAAAATGTTTAGTGTTTAGTGCGGAGACTGCCAGTTGTGAGAGGAACTTGGGATACAGCGTAAAGTATATCGGGAGCTCTCGCAGGTTTTACATTATAAAACTACATTATAAAACAAAGCCAGAATAAATTGACCAATAACCTAGTGTTACCTAGTAACATGCACACTCACACACACACCCCCACACTTACACACAGTAAAGGGAGAAATGACAATGAGGACTAAATTCCCACTCCTCCCGGGCAGTGTGTCCAAGTGTCCTTGAGTAAGACCCTTAACCCCTAACTGCTCCTGATGAGCAGGTCGGCACCTTGCATGGTTGCCTCTGCCAATGTGTGAGTGAATGGGTCAAATGTGAGGAACAAATTGTAAAGCGCTTTGGATAAAAGCCCTATATAAATGCAGCCATTTACCATTTTGTCTCTTATAAGGAATATAAGACGGTAAGCAGCACTACTACTTCTTTTTTTAAATGTTCACCTTCTGACAGGTTTACGATTTGATCCTCAACTCCTTAGTCCAACATTCTGTGAATACCTAGAATCCCAAATCACGTAATTTATTTTACTAATGATAATGATTAAACCTCTCATTCATTATTATTGGAAACCTTTAAAGGAATATGCAAGAACTTCTAGATACATGTAAACTACCAGAACTGAACCAACAAGATCGTAGGGCATTAACACATTGACGGCCACTGGGATTAGACAGGCCCCACTCTATAAGGCCAGCTTCTCATAACAAGGTTTAACTATGCGTGAGGTTGTTTGTAGAGCTAAATCTATATTTTAAATTATTGCTATGTGTCTATTGTCATTGTCAATTGACACTACAAACCTTCCCTTCAATATGCCATAAAGAAATAATTTTTTCATCAATACGTTCCTATTTTATAGCGTCGTGAATATGAACATTATATCGGATTGGTCTAGGCTAATTCCTGCAAAACGTGTTACAGGCAGTGTTGTGCTAGTTACTGAAAAATAGTAACTCAGTTACTTTACTAGTTACTTCATTTCAAAGTAACTTCGTTACTGTACTAGTTACTTACACCCAAAAGTAATAAGTTACTGTGAAAAGTAACTATTTAGTTATTTAAAAAAAAATATAAAAAAAAAAGATTGCTCCCGAGTCCCATGCCCCAGATAGTATTCAAAATCGGTTGATCAACTTGACAGTTTCCATTCACATCACCGAACTCTGCTAAGCAATGTGGTCTAGATACAAACACAAATCTGACACAAACAAATGTTGTCCCGAGTCGATATAATAAGAAGTGCGGCGGTTGAAGGAACAGCCTTGATGTCGCCGGAGCGTTTCATTATAACCATTATAATTCAAGGGTACTACGACTATGCTTGCACCTCATGGTACCAAAGTACCTCAAAGGCGCTTAAAACAAAATTACAAACATCACAAAACAAACTGGTCAGACTACTACTTGACCTGAACCCCAGAACCCACCTCACCCCTGCCCACTTTGACAACCTAGGATGGCTTAGAGTAGACGTACAACAACTTGCAATGGGCCTGGTCTACAAGATACACTATACGACCGGGGTACCCATGTACATGTCAAAATACTTCCCAAAGGTCAGTGAATACCACAACCACTACACCAGAGGAAGCTCAACAAATCATGTAAAACCCAGATTCGGCTCAAACAAGGGACTAAACACGTTTCGCAATTATGCCACAACAATGTGGAACGCCCTACCCAAAGCTAGGGGTAACAGTACTGTATATTTGAATACCGTTTATGTCACAAATGTATCAGTACTAAATACCTATATGTCCCTATGCCATAAATGTCATGTATGTTGTGTATGTCATAAATGTCTATGAATTGAAAATGGGGGACCCTGATGGAAACAAGACAAACGTCTTTCTCAGGTCTGCATCCCCTTAACAATTGTATGTATTGAGCCGTACTGTATTGTACCCATTCTGCAATCTGTTAAATAAAGTTTTCATTCATTCATTCATTCACCATCTTGCAAGTTGCAACGTTGTTTAAGATATCAATCAAAGCATTGCAACGTTAGAATAGTTAGGATATCAATTGTGCATGAAAGGACTATATTTATATTGTTTGATTAGTATTATGACTTATGAGATTCCCTGGCAGATTTCGTACAGTCAAAATCCGTTGATCAACTTGAGTTTCAGTGAACACATTGCACTCACCAGTCTGCGGTGGTCGAGATGTAGTAACGTTACGTTAGTCCAGTTGACTCCAGCAGCGCCTCAAACATGTTCTTTATCTCGTTTCCATGTTGTATATTAATTATCTCTCCAAGTAGTTGCTAAATGGTTTGTTAGTTTGTTACTGCGTTCTTTTTATGTAGATTCATAGCGAGCGTTTATTTTGTTTACAATAGAGAGGGTCTATTTCTTTCCGTAGCCGCATTTCTGGTATCCACACTTCTGATTGGCCAGTGGCCAGACTCGCCTCGTATCATTCTACACGGGTGGGGATGAGGATAATAATAATAATAATAATCACTACCGCTCGCTATCAATCTACGCCGTATATAACGCAAATAACGCAGTGACGAACCATTCAGTAACGTAAGTAGCGTTACTGAATTTCAAAAGTAATGCGTTAGAGTACTAGTTGCGGCAAAAAGTAACTTCGTTTCTGTAACGCGTTACTTTGTAACGCGTTAGTCCCAACACTGGTTACAGGGCACTAAGCTGTTAAATCGATGGTAAATCGATTGGCATTTCGAGCTAGAGATAAAAATCAAAATGCATATGATCGATATCATGTTCCACCATGAATGCATGAAAGGGGGGGGGGGGCGGGGGAAGTCGTTTCTGATTATTGATTACCAATAACGGCATTCGTTATTGAAGCCTCATACACTGATGAGAGGGTTGGCTATGCTATATGCAATATGTTGTGCAATATGTCCATTGGCTGATGCTATATTCCTTTACTGCATACTGAATTTGGCGTCGCAAAAAGTATTCGATGCGATCTGATGAAGGCATAGCTTCAGGCTAACAGAAAAAGTAGGCCAGAATGAAAAACAAATAACACCCGGTCTGAAAACAAGGAGTACTCCATTCTCGAGACAGCGCCACTACCAGGATCTGGCCGGTAATGCACTTTTCCGAATCCCAAGAGTAGGGTATATCTGCAGTGCCGCTCCGTGACATTGAGTAAGTTATTAAAATGCAATAAAAGCAAAAACAAGCTTATCACGTATATATACGTGGTTGGCCCTTTAAGCATGGTGGTTGGCCATGAATGTGTTAAATGCCAAAATGACATGCAAGGAAATGATGAGATCAATTGGCTCCCTGAAAAATGGTAAAAGTTTGGGTCCAGATAGATTAGGTATATGAGATATACAAGGAAGTTTAGTGGTCTATTAGCCCCCTATCTGCTTAAAATGTATAAACAATCATATAAAGATGGTATATTCGGATCAAGAGTACATCAGATCAAAACATTGGATCAAAACATTCTGGCCAAAACACTAGCCAGAAGACTCACCTAATGGGTAAAATTGTACATGAAGATCAAACTGAACAGTGAAAACACTGTCAAAAGCAAACCCAACTGAGACCATCTCCCGTGGAGTTTTGTGTCGGAGATTGTTTGGAGTGTTCACGTATGCGCAGAAAAACGGGGACAGAAAAGATCTGGGTATCTGCAGGGTTATTAAAAAGTCTTAAAACTTATCAAATTCATAATTCTCAATTTAAGGCCACATTTGCACATGTATTACATTTTTAGGGGGCTACCGGGAGATTAAATAATATTAAATCATTCAATGTTTTTGTATTCAAGTAGTTTTTTGTGGGGCTACCAGGAGCTTGGTGCGTCTGGCGTGAGCTTGTATGGAATGTGCGAGAATTTTAATTGGAGCACAAATGCAGCAAGTGCAGCTGCCAGTGCAATGTCAATGTTCAGTTTTTTTGCTAGTATGGCTGTGAAATTGGTATGAAATTTTGCTCTAAATGATTTTAAAAAGGTCTGAAAAAGTCTTACGTTTAACTTGTTGAAACCTGCAGATAGCGGTTTGTCCGGCAGCGTGGCTACATGAGTAGAGCTCCGGACTCACGATAGGAAGATCACCTGTTCGAGCCCCGGTCAAGGCTGTGGTGTTGTTGTCCAGCAGGGGGCACTCTGTCCTCTGGACTAGTCAGCTGCGAGTGCCATCCTTCGGATGAGATGCTAAACCGAGGTCCTTACTGAATCTCGGTTGTTAAAGAAACCAGGGCGCCTATCTTAAAGAGTAGGGGGTTCCCCAACGTTCCTGGTCAAATTCCCAATCAGGTCTCTGACATCAAGGCCACCTAATAATCCCTTCCCCTTAATTGGCTGATATCAATACCTGTCTCCTGAGCCGGTCAGCCATTGTGTAGTGTGATGTGTGCCTGGTGCCAGTGTATGGCAGCCATTGAGCATGCGTAGCCCAAGGTTGTGGTGCTACCAGTGGTGGTGAAGGAGGCAATTTCCCCCCTACATTGTGGGGAGCGCTTTGAGTCTAGAAAAGCGCTATATAAATGTAATGTAATGGATTATTATTATTATCATCATTATACCCTGTAAATACATCATATCTTCTTACTTCCAGGCAGAGGAGCGCGAGCTGGAGCTGAAGAACTTCTGGGCGGAAAACAAGCTGACGCGCCGGCAGACCCAGGCCAAGTACGGCTTCTGAGAGCGCGGCGTCGCAGAACCCTGACCCCAGACACTAGAGCGTAGAGTTCCCTACCCAAGTGGGAGTTTTCCCTCCGCGGTGTGGAGAGAAAGTAATGCACAATAATAGGGCTGCAACTAATGACTAATCTGCCGATTATTTTTTCGATTAGTCGACTAATCGAAAACCAATGTAAACAACAACAACAACAACAATTTTTTTTTTTTTTTTTTTTTTTTATAATTACCTATCTTTGTGAAAGTGGCTTCTCAGCTCTGGTCCAGCTGAAGACAGAGCAGAGGAACAGATTGGACATTGAGCATGACCTCAGAGTTGCTTGTCTACCATCACCCCAGACTTTGAGACTCTTGTCAGGACCAAACAACAACATCATAACATGATGATCCCATAGCAAATTAAAATAATGACTCATGAAACATTTGAATTTGGATCTTTAAGCCACTTTAAATGAAAATGTATTTGAAGAACAATACAGCAATCTCTCATAACAAGATAAATAAATTAAATAATACAAATTAAAGTGGAAGTGTACTTTAAATAACGTTTGTTTGCTGTGTGTGAGAGGAGTCCGTGAGTGAGAGGAGTGTGTGTACTGTGTAATTTGTGTATGTGTGTGTGTCTTACTCTGATCGCTGTGTGTGAGTGAGAGGAGTGTGAATGTGTGTGTGTCTTACTCTGATCGCTGTGTGTGAGAGAGAGGAGTGTGAATGTGTGTGTGTCTTACTCTGATCGCTGTGTGTGAGTGAGAGGAGTGTGTATGTGTGTGTGTCTTACTCTGATCGCTGTGTGTGAGTGAGAGGAGTGTGTATGTGTGTGTCTTACTCTGATCGCTGTGTGTGAGTGAGAGGAGTGCGTGTGTAATGTATTGTGTGTCTAGTCTGATCATCATCTCCTGCAGGGGAACAATGTTTTCAATGTCCAAAATTTGCTATGGGATCATCATGTTATGATGTTGTCTGGAACCCTGAGAAGCCACTCTCACAAAGATAGGTAGTGCAAAAAAAAAAAAAAAAAAAATTAAATAGAGTTTTTTTTTAATTTTTTTTATGACTAATCGACGCAACAATTTCTCGTCGACGATTTTTTATAATCGACGTCGTCGATTATGTCGACTAATCGTTGCAGCCCTACACAATAATACAAGTTTCATACGTCATCTGTGACGGAAGGTAAACAACTTTTGGCGGACGTAGTTTATTTTTTAGGCGGCCCGTCTTCTCTTGCAGGTTTTTTTTTTTTTTTTTTTTTTATTGCAAAACAAAAATGATTGAAAAGTCAGTGCTCAACACACAATGAAACTAACAATTAAGGTGGCTAAAATGACATGCAAGTACAGAAACAGAAAACAAGAAAAAGTCTATAATAATATTTTACCGTATACAGTGTATATCCAACGAAATTACCAATTATACCAATGCCTTATACAGGATATACCCCTAATACCTATTATCTAAAACCCTACACACATATGCTCCAGCTCGAACCCCCCCCTCCCGGACCCCTCCTTGGATAGTACCTCCATTATCCCTCACTCCTAACCAGACACTACCTTTATAAGCTAGCTTTTATTCTCTCCACCACTTCTAACCACATTGACATTTTGGATTCGTTGAGACCCAGAATTCTTGCTGTAGATATTTCTTGATAAATCACATCGAGATATGTAAGAAACCAAACCTTCCGGCAAATTTTTTCCGGTTGAAACCAGCGTGATGCGATCAGTTTTTTAGCTACTGTGATACCCGATAAAACCAATCTCTTTAGCTGTGGATTTACTGCAAACTCAAAAACATCATTCAATAGTAATATAGCCGGGTGTACTGGTATATTCCAAGATACGAGTTTTGATAATTGATGGGTCACATCTTTCCAGAATGCCTTAACTGGTGGGCAGTCCCAATACATGTGCATAAATGTCCCTTCGTCTCCATTTGTACATTGGGAGCATTTTGAGTCTTGTTTAAGACCCATTCTGTTCAGTCTTATAGGAGTCAAGTATGTCCTGTGAATATAGTTAAGATTGATTTGTTGATGGTCCGGGTTCCTTGATGTAAGACGGACATTTGCCCATGCTCCTTGCCAATCAAAGTCACTTTCCAGGTCTGGTATATCCCTCCTCCAGACAGAGTCTAGTTGGAGGGTTTCATACGAGGACGTTAGTAATTGATAATAAAAACCTGATACAAAACCTCTCGATGTCTCTCTTTCATAGAAGAATTTGTGGTATCTGTGGTGTTCAACTGGTATGTCTAATGGAACACCGTGAGACTTCAAACATAGCTGTAACTGTATGTAAAAAAGCCATGTGGACCCGTGAGGTTAAACTTTGTGCATATTTCTCCATAACTACAAAAACCCTGGTTGTTAAAAATATCCCCTAATGAGTGTATGCCTTGCTCTTCCCATATAGGGAATCTTATAGGACGTTTTTCAATTAAGAGTGCATTGTTATTGAATAATGGAGTGTGATTATGCCATTTTTGTGGGTTAGGATATTTTTTTTGTGTTTCACGCCATATCCGGATTGCATGGGTAATTATGGGGCCAAATTTCCGCTCACAGTGCTTGATTGGTAGTTTAGTGTGTGCTATGTCCTTCAGTCTATGTGGGGCTACTATGTTTTCTTCCAATTTTCTCCAGGATACCAATGCCTGGGGATCAAACCATATTGTCAATGGTCTTAATGTGTATGCCTTAAAATATTGGAAAAAATCTGGAACTGCCATGCCACCGTCTGCTTTATTTCTCTGTGCGGTGGATCTTTTTATGCGAGGTGGTTTGTTATTCCAAATACATTCATATGTGGAGGAGTTGAAGTTGATTCTAGGTAGTACATCCATCTTAACTATTGATACCCTTGCCTGTACTGAGTTTTTAAGTTTTGCCCACCTGTCCAGGTCGTCTTTGATTTTGTTCTGTATTTTTGTGTAATTGTGCTTCACCGTTTGTCTTATGGTGGGAAATATTTCCACACCCAAGCATCTACCCAAGCATTTACCATAGGTATCTCACCTGGGAGGGTTGTATCTTTTTTTGCATGGGTGTTAAGTGGAAGGAAAGCCGACTTCGGCCAATTTATTTTAAATCCCGATAAATCGCAAGTTCTCAATCAACTTGAGTAGATGAGGCAATGTGGTGTTGGGGCTTTGCATGAACAATATTACGTCGTCCGCATATAAGCTAATTTTATGTTGTGTGCCCTTGATTACGATTGGTTCTATGGATTGGGATTGTCTTATATATTGTGCTAAAGGCTCTAATGATGGATCGAATAGTCCGGGACTAAGAGGGCAACCCTGTCTGGCTGTTTCTTGCGGGTTTCTGCGGTTATACAGCCGTGTTCCGACGACGCACTGCAGTGCAAAAAACACCAGACGGCATCGGCTAAATGGCTTTTGCCGTTTTAGACACCGTAACCGAGTCAGCTAGTTTATTTTTATTTTTATTTTTTTTATCTTTTTCCCCCTCCTTTTTCCTCCGATTTTCTCCCATCCCAATGTTAGTCGTTATGCCAATTTCCAATCCCCTTCCTGGTCGCTGCGCACTTACCCCCCACAGTCGGTCTGGGAGAGTGGAGGCTATCACGTGCTTCCTCCGACACACGTCTAGCCAATCAACCGCTTCTTTTCACCTGGCAGCGCGGACTCTCACTGAGAGGGTGTAACGTGTGGAAGGATCACACTACCCCCCTTAGATCCTATCCGCGCTGAGCAGGCGCCCCGACCGAACTGTAGGAGTCGCTGTTTACAACGACCCGGACCCACCCCGCCAGCTTTCCCACCCTCTAATACAGCCAATTGTATTAGTGTGAACGGCCAGCCAAGCTGGTGACAACGCCGGAGCTGTGAGCTGGATCCAGCGTCTCCGGCGTTTGGTGACGAACGCAATCTCCGCTACGCCACTTGACCGCCTCTGAGTCAGCTAGTTGTAATGTTATGATGTAGCAAGGCCACACACAAAAAAGAAAACGGCAACACCCAAGCAATCAAATGATTACAGTCTCCAAAAGTTGCTCGCATTTCATCAAATGACTATGCAGGGAAGTATAGATATCTTAATATGGACTTTCGTGTTGTTCTCCCATATCTGATCATCCTGAATTTGTGTTTTTAGCATTGTTAATATTCAATAGTTGTTCTTTTTTTTGGAGGGGGGGGTCTGTCTTTGTATAATGTGGCTCCTGTACAGAAGTGTGGAGTCGAAACCTCAGAGCTGCTATATATAGCAGTTACACCGGTAGTTTCCCGGAAGACTTTTAATTTAATACATTTCCTAAAAATGATGCAATTTGTGCGTGATTATGTAATAAATTGATTTGTTTTTTTACTCTTTCAGGTGTATTCTTTAAAATAAAATTAAACATTCTCTCAGAATTCTATCTCGGAATTCTAGAACTCTTATAGGATTCAGTGGCCAGTAGCCATTGTGATGTCATCGTTTAGAATGTCCTGTTCTCGACAATTCTAATCTCCCACGCGGGGGATTGTACCCGTGAATATCAAGTCCTTTCCTCATCTCTGTACCTCGTGAACATCATTTCCTTATAAATCAGTTTGAATTGTCTCATATTTGGACATTGCTTTAGCACCACATTCCACAGTTTCACTCCAGATATTGAAATGCAGTGTCTTCTCCTGGTAGTGCAGAACTTTTAAATTGAGTTCTCCCCTCAGATTATAACCCCCCTCCAGTGGCGGCTCCTGGGTTATTCTCCAGATGGGGCGCTAGGGGGCGCTATACCAAACATGTACCACGCATTGGCCAAATAAAGTACAGTCTAATTCAACTTGAAACAATATATAAATAGAAACGTTAGAAACAAACTCGCTCCGTTTCCACACACGCATAGGCAGAGAGAGCGAGAGGGAGAGAGGGAGAGAGAGAGGGCGAGAGGGCGAGAGGGCGAGAGGGCGAGAGGGCGAGAGGGCGAGAGGCGAGAGGGCGAGAGAGAGAGAGAGAGAGAGAGAGAGAGAGAGAGAGAGAGAGAGAGAGAGAGAGAGAGAGAGAGAGAGAGAGAGAGAGAGAGAGAGAGAGAGAGAGAGAGAGAGAGAGAGAGAGAGAGAGAGAGGAGAGAGAGAGGAGAGAGAGAGAGAGAGAGAGAGAGAGAGAGAGAGAGAGAGAGAGAGAGAGAGAGAGAGAGAGAGAGAGAGAGAGAGAGAGAGAGAGATCGCGACTCACCAGCTAAGACAGAGTATTGCAAATCTACCTTGTTGTTGTTAAATTGACAGCAGAGCAGGCAGCAGGGCTTGATAAAGTATATCCACTCCATGGTATTGTCCATTGTGCATGTCCCTCCAACTCACTTTGTTTAATTGAAACGTGGTGGGCTTGATAAAGTGTATAATCCGCTGTTGATGATGTATATCCAGAACACTGTCCACTGTCCACCAGACTGCATCCGCCATATAGCTTGTTAGCTGTTAGCACCACAACAAGACAGTACTTCTTCTTTGTCCATTTCCGCGTCGAACAGACTGCAAACTACCTGGCGTTCTATCGCCATGCTCTAAGACAAACTCTAACCTTAACCAACTTTGAAAGAGTGCCTAAGCTTAACCGTTGAAAGAACTTGCAGTCACGCTCTAAATAGCTGCATCTCAGTCACAACAACACAACTCTCTCCCGAATAAGCTAGAATTGGAACATAGAAAGTGGATTCGGTCAATCAGAGATCGTCTCCGTGAAATGCTGCTACGAAAAAAAAACTGACGTCGGCCAATCAGAGAGCGTCTCCGTGAAATGCGGCTACAGAAATTCTTGACGCTGCTGCCTAGACCGCTTCAAATCGCGCCCGGATTCCAACATAATAGTCATATTTCAACGCACAACGCGTTACGCACTGATTGGCTGCAACGGATACAGCGATCGAACAGTGACGCGCACTCAGAGCGCTATTGCGTCTAGCCCGGGCAGAGAAATACAAAAAAATACAAAAATACAAAAAAAGTGAGTCACTTCCTGTTCAGGAAAATCCCTAGCGCCCCCCAGTGGCGGCCGCCACTGCCCCCCTCTCTATCAAAGAACAGTTCTTGAATGTTTCCTGGAAGTACATTACCTTTTGCTTTATACATTAATTGTGCCGTTTTAAATTCAACAAGATCATTGAACTTTAATGTTTTTGACTAAAAATTATATGTTTGTGTGATCATGATAACCTGCAATGTGAACTATCCTTATGGCCCTTTTTTAGAGTATAAAAAGTGGTTGTAGTGTAGAATTATAAGTGTTTCCCCAGACTTCAGCGCAGTAATTTAAATATGCCGTATATAATATAATAGCCCTGTGGTGCGGCAGAAAATAGCATATTCAGGCTCCCAGAACGCGGTTCCGTCCGGACGAAACGTACATACGATCAAATACACCCAACATCGTCGTCGTCTGGGCAAGGCCTAAAAGCCACATGATATATATAGCCTATAAACAATAAACGATAGTTTACACACTGTAACTAGCCCCTTTCGTGACCTTGTTGGCGTGCATCACAGTCACGAAAGGGGCTACTACTACTGTAACGTTCTCCCGTAGCTCGAGCATAGCAGCTGCCATCTGACAGAAACATGTTTCGGGTTGTGCCATCAAGCTAGTTCTGTACATTTTCATAACCCCTCCCCAGATACGAATAAGTTATTTAATTTTGGTGTCCTATTTTGATATGTTTTGCGGTTCCGTTTATTTACGCTGTTAATTTATAGTAGCCTAACTTTCGAATGAGTGAGAAACATGTCTGTTCACCCAGGTTGAAATTGCGACTGAGAAAGCGCTTATAGAAAATGTCTAATATGTTCCACATAAACCTGGAAATAATCTGAACGTTTCAGGATTGGAGTGAAAAACTTCAACGTTCTGAACTTTCAGCAGTATATTTGCTTGTTCTTTTTTTTAATCGACTCATGCACCTTTTTGAAAATCATCTGACATGAAGATGGAACACATTTTTGTTGTTAATATGATTACAACAGACCTGGTCAACATCTACAACAACACTCTCTCCTCCTGTCTCAATCAGCTCGCCCCAATTAAAACCAATGAAGTCTGTCTCCTTCACTCACTCCGCCCCCTAATTATAGACAATTTTGAGATTAATCAGTTTATTTTTAATCTATTGACAGCACTATCTTTTCCGTAATTGTGCCATAATTTCTTGTCAAATACTTTAAAAATAAAAAACAACATATAATAACAATAATCACTCAATTTTTTTAAGGTTTCAAATGTTTATGTTTAATTAATAAAATTGTAATAAATGGCTATTTCTCATTACTCTAGGTTAAAGGTTAAAAGTTAACCTATCAAAATACAGCGCCCGCAAAAAGTGAACTATAAAAATAGAGTGAGCGCAAAATTGTGCCTTTGCGCCCAGAAGAAACTCAAAAGATTACAGGCTCAGCAAAACCACTACAAACAAGATGGCCCAAATGATCCAAATTACCCTTTGGCGTGGACCACGCACCGTCCGAATTAGGGAGACGGATGTCACGCAGGAAAATTTGGAGAGGATATATTTTTTTTGATCCACTTTTTCTCCCATTTTTCTATATTTTCTCCCATCCCAATTTCGTATCATCCAATTCAACCCTCCCCTGTCACAAACGCTGTTTCTTGCCTCCCACAAGCCGGCTGCAATGTGGACTAAGTCATACATAGCACAAGTCCCCTCCGGTACTTGAGGTAACAGCAGTCGCATCTTTTCACCTGCGCAGCTCGATCTCTCAGTGGCGAGGAGTAACGCGTGGGAGGCTCACGCTGCCCCCGACACTTCCTGATTCTACTGCGCAGGCGCACCAACCGACCTGTAGGAGTCGCTGTCCACAACGCCCGATCCCCACCCATCAGTTTCCCACCCCCTAATACGGCCAATGTGTATTAGTATGAACGACCAGCTAAACTGAAAGCAATGTGGAGCGCTGGGCTCGAACAGGCAAGCCCAGCGTCTCCGTCATTCGTGGCGAGCGCCTTGCCCACTACGCCACGTAGCCGCCCAAATTTGGAGAGAATATTTAAGGTTAGTACACATTTACAACCGACTAGAGGGTATGTATTATACAAGAAATGTATATAATATGCCTATACTATTTCTTGTCAGGGGTGATTGTGAGCCTTAAATTAGAAGAGCATGCAGTATCGTTTTATCGAATTAATTCGAGTCTTTATAGTTAATTAATCGAAAGTAATCACATTTTAATCGCATATCAATATTTGATGCGAAAAACAACATTTTTCAATTCAAATGAATTTTGGTATAATGAGTGAATCAATGAATATACATTATACATACGTTTATGCAGCAAAATCCTCTATTAGCTACTACACAAACCAACAGATCAATGCAATTTTTAACAAAGTGCAGCAATTATAATATATATAGCGCAAAGGACCTTTTGTAAACTCAAGCACTTTCGAGGTAAAAGTAAAACGCAGTACTTTCAAGTACATTCCAGAACAGTTGACCAATGGGGGAAAAACACTCTTGATTGATCTCAATTTCTCTTATTTTTATTATTTTTTATAAACCAGACTAATGTGTAAGAAACTGCACACTGTGAAAAAAACTATTCTGCCCAGAGATGCAGGTGAAATATCCTCTCCCCTCCTCTGGCCTTTGATGTTCACCCTAGAGACGGAAGGTCTGGCTGACTGCTGCATGCCCTCGCTTTGACCCTGACCTGTATGGACAAGCTCTGAAGATTTGGGACAGAAAATCTAGACAGCATCACCACTGTAATATTCTCCACAAATACAAATGACTAAGCTTTCATAATTTAATTATCTTCTCATACATTCGTCTGGTTCATAAATTAATTAATAATACTGTTGAAATATGACACGTATCATGTAAATTTATAGCAGAGACATTCTCCCATTACCACACTATATAAAGTTTGTTTACGTCTCTCTCTCAGCCAGAGGGCCACTCACAGATCAGTGACCTGCTGACCCCTGGTGCATGGTTCCGTCCCTCTCACACACACACACAAACCTACACACACGCACACATCTCCCACACACACACAGACACACACACATACACCCTCGCTCTCAACGCGCACACAGTGACTCCTTTGGTGCTGAGATCCCACCAGATTAGCCAGATCAAATAATTCAAACTCATTATGACAAAATGCCACAAGCCAACTAATATATACGACCAGGTCAAACACTGGTCGCATACTCTAGTCTCCATTAATCACAGATCGTTATCATAGAGACACACACGCACAAAATGCGCACGTAAATGTGCGTTCCACGCACTCGTGCACGGCAGACATACAGGCGGACCAATACACACAGACACACAATGTGCACTCAGGACAGAGACCACATACACACTGGACTATGGGATCGCTAATAAAGATCACCCTCACAGGGAAGGGGGGACTTCTTCTGCTTTGACTTCTACTGGACACTGACTGGACTCCACGGACGAGACATGCTGGACTGACCCACAATGACTTGACTTTTTTCCTTCCTTTTATATACTCGACCGGCCGGTTGTAACAATCTAGATTTCAATTGTACCTTGCTATATTCACCTTGTATAAATACTTTGCTTATTCACTTTTTATATTACATTGCTTGTTAACTTTTTATAATAAATACCTTCAAAAGTGTTTCATCTCTTATATTTTTAAATATCTTATTACAACTTTCACGATTGAGTCTAAAACGTGACAATTTGGCTTTCCCTGGGTGGGCATTCATTCAGACTTACCAACCTGTTTGCGGACAATATTGACGGAACATCCACTCAGAGGATCCATTTTCAAAGGTAAGCAGAAAAACCTGTTACGTAAAGTCTAAATCTGCATAGTTAAAACAGCCGTTATGAGTGGATGCATTCTCATTATTGTCTTGGGAATAAGTTGCTAAAAATATAAGTAAACCCATTGAATTGTGTTGTTGAAATGAATATTTGCAAGGTGCAATCTATACTAGAACTTTTTTTATTCAATTTTTTTCCACTCACACCTTTCTCTTTCTCTCTCTGTCTTTTTTCTACACCAAGTTAGAGTGACCCATTTATTTAAGTTGGGGTCGTTTATTTAAGTTGGAGCCACAGGTAGAAATACCACTATTTAAGTATAGGGTAACCCTAGACCTCGGGGAGGCCTGGCTGTAATGTACAGGGACTTAGACCCTAGCCAGAGTTATTAAGTAGACAAAAACATATAGGATTGTAGGTCTGAAGTGCGTGAGAATTACGAACAGGTTACGGTAAAGGTGATCAGCCTTGATTAGTCCTGATTTAGTCTCTTAATTGCGTCAGCCAACTGCAATCATAGTCTGCGAAATAAGCTTAGTCGATTAAAAAGGTCAGTTATACCCATATTGGATATGGTTAGGTTATGAGTCAGTTATGCCCATATTGGATATGGTTAGGTTATGAGTTACGTTATACCCATATTGGATATGGTTAGGTTATGAGTTACGTTATACCCATGTTGGATGTGGTTAGGTTGTGAGTCACGTTATACCGATGTTTTATTCCCATATTTCAGTGTTGTGTATTGTATTATACAGGCTTCTTAAATTCTAAGTGTTGTTATATGTCCAAATGTGTGGAATATTTATTATGTTTTAGAGGCTATATCCATAGGTCGTTAGCTGTTTCCTTATTTGTCAGATATTGTATGATGCAGGCTCCAGGCCTCGCCGTCGGAGAACGGTGTGTGTAGAGTGCTATAGTAATGAATGGTATATTATATATACATTGCTATAACTGTTCTTGGTAAGGTGACCATTATCGTTATATTAAAATGAATATACTGGTGGTAGGGGGGCCAACCTATTGTTGAGTATATATCGTTCATATTGCATGGTTGTGCTGCTCTGCGAGAGAGGGGTCCTGGTTTCGTGGGCTTTTGAACCCTTGCAGCGGCCGCGCGAGGGGGCAGGTCTGTGGAACCACTGACGGTTGAACCCTCTTCACATTGCAGTTTCTGACTATGCGTTGACGATTAGATGAATGTATCTAGTTCATTAAAGATAGGCGGGTATATACTCCAAATCTGAGAAGGAGCGGGTATTATATTATATTATTATATTATTGTAACTGAGGGGTACAATTCCCTGACTGTATTGATAAGTATGGTATCATTAAACCACTACCGCTTTATGTACTTTAATTACTGGCCATACAGTACACGATATATGAATATGATGAACACTTCCCACAATGAAATCGGTTCCAGTCAAAGGTATTAATCAAGTATTTAATGGAGCAAAAGGTACATAGGATACTTTACATTATTCTTTGAATGCACTTGTAAGGCAAAGGAGTATGCGTAGGCAAATCAATAACGAATGTCCATTCTCTGGTTACGCAGGAGGTAATTATACAACCTGAATCTTAGGGAATTATATCTATGGTACACTAGTAATATAGCGGGAGATACTGGAAGGGGTTCCCACTGGTTGTAAGCCAGCAGGGGGGGTAGAAGATCTGTCGGTAGTAGGACGTCTGGTCAACGATGACTAGGGAGACTTCAGGTACAGAAGCCGGTGCAGTAGCCTCTTGATCCACAGACGAATACAGCTTGGTTCTCTTGTAGACTGTAGCTCCACAGGGAAGAAAGCTAGTTGGCCTCAGGCTCTCTGGGCGCCGACTCGACTTGACTCCTCTCGGGGTAAATCCAACACGTGCAGGCGTCGGCGATTATCCGCTCCATAAATCACAGGACCAAAGCAAATATATTCCAGCCGCAAAGGGCTATGTAGTCGTCGGGTAGATTAATCCAGTGTACATGTCCATACGGCTCTCGTCTAGGTCTCCTCGGGTGAAAGCGCCATGCGGTCGGCCCAGCCTGGATAAGAACTCTAGCTAATACGAGAAAGCGTTGGAGATGCTGGTCACTGTAGGATTCTAACCGCACGATACACTATACACAAATAGACTATTAAAGACTTAATAGAAATATGTCGCACTCGACGGTATAGCGCCAAACTCTGACAATTCAGTTATTAATTCGCACGCGGTCTCGATGCTCTATTCTGGGGCCAAACAGGCCATACTTCACCGCACGTTGTATCGTGGGTGAGGCTTCAACTTATCGGTAACATACTAAGGAAGGTAAGAAGGACTAAGGGGCTTCTACATTCACCTGCGCCGTATTTATACGCACGGTGAACAAACTAGTTCCACTCTCATTTCTGTCGCGTATCCCTGGGCAAGGGCGGGCATGTCCAGACACATCTTGACGGTGACTTTGAACCTGGCTCCGGAGGCCGGTCCCTGGCGCCGGTGGACCGCTGTCCAATAGGAGAATGAACTATTATGGTCTGGGCTAAAGGGATATTCCGTGTATATGTACAAGGAATATACAGGGGATATCAAACGATATACAAATACTATGCAATATATATCAATAAATAAATATATATATTCGGTTTAATCTGATCCTTTGTAACAGCCGCCCCCTAATTAGTCCCACCTAATTAGCTAAGCAGAGACAGATTAACCGCACTGTCCTCTACTCAATGTCTGTTGTGAGGGGTCTGTCAGTTCACAAAGTCATGGGGTCATGGTCGTCATCGATGGTATCGGGGAGCCTTGGCAGCTCCACTAGCCTCGCCACGGGTCGGGTGTAGATCCGCCCTTGGACGAGCACTTCGGCTGCTCGGACCTTTCCGTCGGCACCGGTGATCACTTTGCTTACGCGGCCGGCCGGCCACATAGCTCGGGGTAGTGACTGGTCGATAATCATGACGACTGTTCCTTCTGTCAAATTGTCTCTCTCTTTCACCCATTTCTGGCGGGTCTGTAGAGACGGTAGGTAGTGGAGTAGGAAGCTGTTCCAAAACTTGTCAGCCAATACTTGACTGTACCTCCACATTCTTCGGCCGTTCGCTTCTTCAGGCCTGTACATTGTCTGTGGTAGCGCGGGGTCCAGCCGCCCCATCAAGAGTGTGTTGGGGGTGACTGGGTCGACATCTGCTACATCACTTGAGATGTAACCGAGGGGCTTTGAGTTCAATACTCCCTCGATCTCCGTGAGGACTGTCATTAAGACTTCTTCCGCCACGGTCTGGGCCCCAAGCACGGCGTACAGGGCTGTCTTTATTGAACGTACTTCTCGTTCCCAAGTTCCACCGAAGTGAGGTGCGTTCGGGGGATTAAACTGGAAGTCAATCTGGTATGGAGCGAGGTGGGTCTTAAGTTCTGGGCCCATAGCTTGGAAGCTCTCTCTCAGCTCTCTTTCTCCGCCTTTGAAGTCTGTCCCGTGATCAGACAACAATATAGACGGTTTTCCTTTCCGCGATGTGAATCTTCGGAAGGCCATAAGGAATGAGTCTGTGCTCATGGTTGGAAGGAGTTCTATATGCATCGCTCGGGTGGTCATGCATTTGAATACAATACCCCACCGCTTCTCGGTGCCTCTTCCTTTCTTTATATACAGCGGGCCGAAACAGTCCATACCGGTGGAGTGAAAAGGCTTGTCGCAGAGTCGGAGGCGACAGGGAGGTAGGTCAGCCATCCGGGGTATACTGGGCTGCGCTCGCCACTTACGACAGTCTAGACAGGTTCGCTGGAAGCGCCGCACTGCTTCTCTCCCTTGCAGTATCCAATAACGAATGTCTGATCTCCGCGAAGACTCTCTCTGCCCCGGCGTGGTGCACATCCTCGTCGTATTTCTTTATGATCAGCTCTGTGACCTTGTGTCGGCTGTTTAAGACTATCGGGTACTTGACGTCATCCGGTAAGTCTGGGGCTCTCCGCAGACGACCACCCACTCTGATGAGACCATGGGTGTCGCTCTCGGGGGCTAGGTGGAGCAGTCTGCTGTCTGATGGGACGGGCTTTGCTCCCTGTAGACAGTCTAGCTCATCGGGGAACGAGTCTCTCTGGGCTCGTTGTAGTAGAAGAAGTTCCGCTTCTTCGTAGTCAGCTGCAGTAATGTCAGTGGTGAGCTGAACCTCTGGGTGGTGCCACAGGAATGTCTTTAGCTGCGCACTTTCTAGGGTGAGGCAATCGTCTATGTCGGGGTCTGTGGAGACGAGTGTGTTCAATCCACAGAACATAGATTTCTTGTTTTCTGCCTCCTCTTTACTCGCTTCCCGTGGGGTGGGTGTAGGCCACTCTTCTTCCGGGAGCTTGAGGAACTCTGGCCCGTCACTGTATAGGTTGTGACGGGTGAGGTCATCCAGGGACATTCCCCGGGTGATGACGTCAGCTGGGTTGTGTTTTGTGTCCACATACCTCCAGCTTGCTACTTCTATTAAATCTTGAATCTCTGTGACTCTGACTCCCACGAAGACCTTGTATCTGCACGAATCAGACCGGATCCATGTGAGTACTGTCGTGGAGTCTGACCACAAGATTGTTCTTTGCACCGGAATGGTGAGTTCACGTTGGATTAACGTGGCGAGTTGCGCTCCTGCTAGGGCTGCGCAGAGCTCTAGACGCGGGATAGATTGTTGCTTTCGTGGGGCTATTCTTTAGCGGGCCAGGATGAAGACAGTATGTATTTCTCCTCCCTCCTCTCGGGCACGCAAGTAGGCCACCGAACCGTAGGCTACTTCGGAGGCGTCGCTGAAGACGTGCAGGTCCATCTGGCACGTCTCCGGCCTCACTGTGGGTGGGAAGTAGCTGCGGCGTATGTTAACACCTGGGAGTGAGCTGAGTTCCGTCTCCCACTCTCTCCATGTGGATGCAAGGTGTTCGGGTATGGGGTCGTCCCAGCCCTGGTCCTTGTCCCATAACGCTCTTACAATCATCTTTGCCCTGGTGGTGTAGGGTAGAATACATCCCAACGGGTCATATTGTCTGGCGAGTGTTCTGTATACACTCCGTCTGGTGGTCGGTAGTGCAGTCGACCTTCCCTGCTCCTTGGTCAGGGGTGTGTGTTTATAATGGAGCGAGTCTGTTTTGAAGCGCCAGACTAGTCCTAATGTCATTTCTTGGGCTTCTCCTGGGATGGTCGCCATCCAGGTCTCGCTGCTTGCTGCCTTGTCCTCGGGGGAGAGGCTGCGCAATACTTGCGGGTCGCTGCTGGCCCACTGCCTGAGATCAAAGCCGCCTTTGATCAGGGAGGCGCGGAGCTTGAGTAGAAGGGCCTCGGCTTCTTCTGGCGTCGAGACGCTTTGCAGACAGTTGTCCACGTAGAAACAATTTTCTACACTTTTTCGGACCTCTTCATCAGCTGCTGGGTCCTCTGCGACGTGTTTTTGCAGTGCAAACGTAGCACAGCATGGGCTGCATGTGGTTCCGAAAGGGAGGACTTCCCATTGATAGATGGCTGGTTGCTCATCCCCGATCCTCTCTCTCCATAGGAACCGCAGCAGGGGCTTGTCCTCTGGGGAGAGGCTGGGCAATACTGGGGGGTCGCTGCTGGCCCGCTGCCGGAGATCAAAGCCGTCTTTGATCAGGGAGGCGCGGAGCAGCGCACGACGTCGCCAGTCAATTTTCTTTATGTGTCCCGCTGTGATTCGCTTGTTAATCTCAGCGCGGTACACAGTCTCTTGAGCGGGGTCTCTGGCTAGGCGCCGCTCTGTGTTCAATAGATACCGCTCCGTCGCTTCTTTTGGGGCGTGGAAGGTGGGCATACCCTCTCGCCTCAAGAGTGGAGTTGCGTATCTCATCACTCCGTTGACTTTGACTCTCTTTGTCCCTTGCTCGAGGAGTGCTATGGCGTAAATGTCTTCCTTGGAACGAATGTCTTTCTTTTCGTTCTTAAAGGGCATTGTCTCTAGTGTCCATAGCCTCTCGACATGCTGTAGGAGGGTGGTGTCTTCTTCTGTCACTCTGGAGTGGAGGCAGCTAGTGGCTGCTGTTCGGTTAAGAGACTTAGCGAGGGGGCCTTGTAATGTCCATCCTAGGCGGGTCTCGACTGCTGCAGGACAGCCTCTGGGCCCTGTGTGGACCCGGTCTATCGGGACTATGAGGTCTGCATGGTCGGAGCCTATCAGCAGGGTCGGGGTGGCACCGTCTATGAGCGGTATAGGTAGTTGACGCAGGTGCACATATTTATCCATCAGCTTGGCGATGGGGTAGGTGTACTGCGACAGGCCTATTTCTTGGCTGGTGAAGGCATTAGTAATCCTATACCGTCTCTCTGGCTGCCCGCTTGCTGCGATAGTGAAGGAGACATTCTCGCCCTTTATCGTCTTTAGATCTCTTCTTATAGTCCGAATCGTCATCTGGTTTTCGCTCCCCCGCAGCCCCAGCTGGGCCGCAGCGGATGCGAGGAGAAGGGTCTTCTCTGACCCGTCGTCAAGGACGGCGTAAGTGTCCATGACCTTGTCTTGGTAACTCAGTGTTACGCGGACCACCTTTAAGAGCACTCGGGCGCCCCCGCTGCTGGCGGGGTCAATGTACATAACACTTGCCTTTGTGCTGCTTGAGGGTGTGGGCTTTCTTCTGTTACTGTCGTGTAGGACATCTAGGTGGGCTCCGTCACACCGACTACACCTCTTCTTTAAGCGGCAGTCGGCTGCCATGTGACTGCGCGCACATCGGTAACAGCGTCGGTTGGACTTTATCCATTGACCCACCTCGTCGGCGGTCATCTTCTTGAATGTGTCACATTGTGACAACCAGTGTTCTTTCCCGCAGTACGGGCACACCATCTCCCACTTCTCTTTCATCGAGGGGGTACTGTGGTTCTTGCTGCTCGGTACTGGTTCTGATTGGTGCATGACGGTCACCAATCTTTGGCCATCGTTTGCTCTCCTAGGTCCCTCTCTGGAGCTTGGGGTGCTCCGCATGAACGTATCCAACCGTAGACTGTTGACTTCTCTCGCTAGGAAGTCGGCTAGGTCTAGGAGGGATGGCTCGGGACCGTTAGGATCACGGTGGTCTCTTTGCCGCCTGAAGCGCTCTTGTCGGGCGGGCGGAAGCTTCTCTAAAATCCTCTCGACATTAGAGTTTGCGTACAGTTCGTGCATACCCTTTTCTCTTTGCGCCCCCAGCATCCCTACCAGGGATTGTACCTTGATAGACAGGTCATCTAGTGAGCGATTGTCTGTGGCTGGGGGTAGGCGGTCGATATGCCTTATCTCTTGTATTACGTAATCCCATATGCGTCCATATCTTTGGTCGAGTGCTGCTAGAGCCGCTGTGTATGGGGTAGTAGAGGTGGCATAGGCCAGCGCTATATTGTGCGCTCGGGGCACCTTGAGGTGCTTCAGTAGGATAGCATACTTGTACGGTTCGTCTGCTACATCGGACATCATTGTCTCTAGGCACATTCGTAGCTCGGTGTACTGTGCTCTGTTCTCGTGGGTGAAGTCCGGAAACGTCGGTGTGCCAATGTATGATGCCATGGATGGCTGGCACATCGGTGAGCGTTGGAAGAGAGGCCTCCTAGGCGAGTCTCCTCTTACGCCTCTTGGTGGGCTGGTACCTGCTGGGTACCATGGCCCGCGTATCCAGGTGCTATTCCTCGGGGCTGGTCGTGCGTCAAGCTCACCCGTGAATTGAGTCGGGGGTCTTTAGCGCAGATCCGCGGGGGTAGAGCCTGGGCTGTACTGGACCTCCTGGTCCTGTGGAGTTCTGTGCTGCTGTCGGGCTTGACTCTCCTCCTCTCCCTCTTCTTCTTGCTCTGGCAGGTCCTCTAGATCCTGTAGTCGTCTATTTAGCCTCTCCGCGGTGTAGACCGTTTCTTCCTTGTAGCTGGTCCTCGCGTGGACCGGTCAGGGAAGGAGTTCGGAGGGGGGTATAGGCTCTCTCTGGTGGTCGGGCTCAGGGTCGTTTGATCGGGTAGGGGAGGGTGCCCTTGACCCGTGTCTTGACGAGGCCCTGGAACCCCGTGCGGAGGGAGGGGGTGTCGCCCTGGCGATCAGCTGCTCCATTATCTGCGCTTGTAATCGGTCGCGCTCGGCTTCGCGCTTGGTGAGAGCGATGTCGCGCTCTGCTTCTCTTTGGGCACCGGCAGCGGCGCGCTGGGCTTCGGCGGCGGCGCGCTCTGCTTCTCTTTGGGCACCGGCAGCGGCGCGCTGGGCTTCGGCGGCGGCGCGCTCTGCATCTCTTTGGGCACCGGCAGCGGCGCGCTGGGCTTCGGCGGCGGCGCGCTCTGCTTCGGCGGCGGCGCGCTCTGCTTCGGCCCGGTCTCTTACCATATTCTCTTCCGTCTGAAGGCGTCTAATCTCTAGACGTATACGATCTTCGTCGCTCCGTTGCTGTGCTTGAAGGTCTTCTCTTTCCATGGAAGAATGTTCGCGCTCGCTAAGCATCTGTGCTTGGAGTCGATCGCGCTCTGTAGAGGCTGCTAGGCTGGCGAGGAATGCCTGTGCCAGCATCTTGTCTGCCCCGCTGGGGGAAGACGCTGGTTGAGGTGATCCGCTCCTGGCAGTACTCGTTGGAGATCTGTTCTCCTGTGGCGAGTCCTGGAGATCCATCTCCGGGGTCTCTTCTTCTTGTAGCGGGTAAAGTTCCATCCCTGGAGAGCTGTCTTTATCCTGGAGCTCTCCGGGGACTACTTCTTCGGTCTTGGCGGGGGGTAAAGTCGTGTCGGGTCCCTCCTGGTCCCTACCGTGAGCTTGGTCAGTTACATTAGAACCCACTAGGGCCTCTATTGGCGGGGTAACCTGGGCGATAGGGTCGGACATAATTTTACTATCTACTTTTTCCGCGTTTACCGTCTGTAGAAGGCTAGGTAGTATATTGGCAACGTAATCCTCTAAGTACTGAGGTGTCTGCCGTCTACGCTGCGGGCGATCTACTTTAGGAGAACCGTTTTGTGGAGTGTTCATCATAGGCCATGTCAATATTAATACCACTATATTAATATTACACTAGTTACCCTCCGGCTCGAAGGACCAATTGTAACTGAGGGGTACAATTCCCTGACTGTATTGATAAGTATGGTATCATTAAACCACTACCGCTTTATGTACTTTAATTACTGGCCATACAGTACACGATATATGAATATGATGAACACTTCCCACAATGAAATCGGTTCCAGTCAAAGGTATTAATCAAGTATTTAATGGAGCAAAAGGTACATAGGATACTTTACATTATTCTTTGAATGCACTTGTAAGGCAAAGGAGTATGCGTAGGCAAATCAATAACAAATGTCCATTCTCTGGTTACGCAGGAGGTAATTATACAACCTGAATCTTAGGGAATTATATCTATGGTACACTAGTAATATAGCGGGAGATACTGGAAGGGGTTCCCACTGGTTGTAAGCCAGCAGGGGGGGTAGAAGATCTGTCGGTAGTAGGACGTCTGGTCAACGATGACTAGGGAGACTTCAGGTACAGAAGCCGGTGCAGTAGCCTCTTGATCCACAGACGAATACAGCTTGGTTCTCTTGTAGACTGTAGCTCCACAGGGAAGAAAGCTAGTCGGCCTCAGGCTCTCTGGGCGCCGACTCGACTTGACTCCTCTCGGGGTAAATCCAACACGTGCAGGCGTCGGCGATTATCCGCTCCATAAATCACAGGACCAAAGCAAATATATTCCAGCCGCAAAGGGCTATGTAGTCGTCGGGTAGATTAATCCAGTGTACATGTCCATACGGCTCTCGTCTAGGTCTCCTCGGGTGAAAGCGCCATGCGGTCGGCCCAGCCTGGATAAGAACTCTAGCTAATACGAGAAAGCGTTGGAGATGCTGGTCACTGTAGGATTCTAACCGCACGATACACTATACACAAATAGACTATTAAAGACTTAATAGAAATATGTCGCACTCGACGGTATAGCGCCAAACTCTGACAATTCAGTTATTAATTCGCACACGGTCTCGATGCTCTATTCTGGGGCCAAACAGGCCATACTTCACCGCACGTTGTATCGTGGGTGAGGCTTCAACTTATCGGTAACATACTAAGGAAGGTAAGAAGGACTAAGGGGCTTCTACATTCACCTGCGCCGTATTTATACGCACGGTGAACAAACTAGTTCCACTCTCATTTCTGTCGCGTATCCCTGGGCAAGGGCGGGCATGTCCAGACACATCTTGACGGTGACTTTGAACCTGGCTCCGGAGGCCGGTCCCTGGCGCCGGTGGACCACTGTCCAATAGGAGAATGAACTATTATGGTCTGGGCTAAAGGGATATTCCGTGTATATGTACAAGGAATATACAGGGGATATCAAACGATATACAAATACTATGCAATATATATCAATAAATAAATATATATATTCGGTTTAATCTGATCCTTTGTAACAATTATGCTATATAAGCAGTTGTGGGAGCGGGTATTATATTATTATATTATGCTATAAAGGCAGTTGTGGTTAGTTTGTGAACACCGCAGTGCGCACTGCCGGCCGCACTGATCATCATTCTATAATGAATTCTGATATTCTAATAAAATATATAATAGCTGGT
The DNA here is from genome assembly GCF_963971535.1 of Notolepis coatsorum. Classification (NCBI taxonomy): domain Eukaryota; kingdom Metazoa; phylum Chordata; class Actinopteri; order Aulopiformes; family Paralepididae; genus Notolepis; species Notolepis coatsorum. The sequence goes on from NC_140168.1 coordinate 74,833,596, forward strand.
TATACATGCAAAATGGACAATGGAACTGGAAATCTTTAAAGACACATAATTAATGGACTATGCATTTACAGCTATTCGCTTTCAATGCAAACCCGCTAGTGTCTGAGGGCGTTTTCTGCTCCCAGCCGCTGCGTCCTAAATCAGGGTTTTCACGTATTACATATGCATGAATAAACGTATTATTGATAAACGCAAGGCACGAAGACCATAAAGTATGATACAGATATAATTTTCATCGTTCATTCGTTTGGCTCTGACAAACGTAACCTTCCATGGAATAAACTATATACCAAAAGCATGAAAATTGCTTTAATTCCGGACTCATGGTCCAGTTCGTTGCATGCCGATTAAAGACCCCCTAAAGAGGTCCTGCATTATGTGTTATTATTACATAATTATAGTTACACGCACAGTGTGCGGACTGCATGACATGAAAAAGGGGGGAGAAGGACTTTGTCTTGTTTGCATCAGGGTCCCCCGTTTTCAATTCATCATAGTCATCATGTTGTTGTTATTATTATTTCTTTGGTCCGAGGCGCGGGGACCACGCACATAATTCACACAGGACTGCATTGATGAAGACGCACGTATTGGAATATAGAGCATACAATACTGGGACGCGCCGCTTATTTTATTGGAGCAACGTGCGCTCGATCGAGGCATGTTCCTGCCGGCGCCGGGGGCAACAGGGAGCCGCTGCGGGCTGTTCATTCATTGTTTTCTTTTGGACGATGTGGGCCCCTTCCGCTCGGTTCAGCCGACGTCCAAAACGTATCATTACCCGGCCCGAATAAGAACGATATGCGTCGGGTGCATTGTCAGGATGGGGGGTGTGACAAGCGGTCACCACACCAATCATAGAACATTATATTAATGAAATGGAAATAATGATACTGCAGTTACCAATTAGGAGGAGCAGGTGTTTTGTTTTTTCTTTTGATAAATGGGTGAAGCTTGATTTGTGCATGCGGCACCGCCACGCACCGATGCGAGACAAGCATGCATTTCGCTATCTATAACAGCAAATTAGTGAGCGACCATGGATCATACATTTAGTCATTTTACCTATTATTTGATTTGATTTGGGTTTATTATGGATCCCCATTGGCTGGTGCCGTTGCAACCAGCTAGTCTTCCTGGGGTCCACAAAACACATTTATTGCAATTCTATTTTATTTTTTAAGGTCAGTACTCAACACACAATGCATGATGGTTGAATGGCTGAAATTACGTGCGTGCACAGTGACGGAAGAACAAAGGTAGACAGGTCAACATATTTTATGCTTTTTAATAACAGTATTAAATACAATTAGAGATTATTTTTTAGAATGAATCTGCTGTAAATACAGCTGAGGTTTGGAGGCAGGTTAATCCAAGGAGTTAATGCTCTACAAATAAAAGATATCCTTAGAGCGCTCTGGTGTGCTGCTCATGCACAGTATTACAAATAACTATCTGTTTATGTATGGTTACAGCTCATCAACTTGGACAGCATGAGTGTATTATAAGAGTTTCAAGTTCAAGTTTCTTTAATAGTTGTCATACAGAAGTACAGAATACTTTCATACAAAATGCTTCTTACTGTTACGCTCCAGAGACTGTGCTAGACAAGATAGTATCAAATAACATAGTATAGCATGTAAATTAGAAGTAGAAAATGAGGTCACAGTGTTCAGTATAGACATATGTACAATGTTCGATGCAGAATAGACGTAACTGAGTTACCATATAATATACAATACTATGCAGTGTACTAATGTACAATACTATATAGTGCAAAGCAGAAATGGGATGAGGTACAATTTAGGTACAATTTACAGTAAGGTGTACGAGTTGTAGTGCAATCCTTCATCAATAAATATAAAGTGTGGGGAGTGGGTGCTACAGTGTGTTTGTTTAAAGTGAGTGTGTGCTATAAAGTGTGGGGAGTGGGTGCTACAGTGTGTTTGTTTAAAGTGAGTGTGTGCGTGTGGATGTGTGTGCTATGTGTGTTTGATGGTTGTTGTGTAGTGTTCATTGTTCGTTGAGCAGCCTGATGGCCTGGGGATAGAAGCTTCTCCTGAGTCTCTGTGCTCGCCTTGAGACTCCGGTATCGCTTGCCTGACCGCAGCAGTTCAAAGAGGCAGTTGTTCGGGTGACTGGAGTCTTTAATGATTCTCTTAGCCTTGCCCCTGCACCGCTTGTTGTAAATGTTCTGGAGGGTGGGGAGCCCCCCTCCAATTGTGCGTTCGGCTGAACGTGTCACTCTTTGTAGTCTGCTTCGGTCTTGTGCAGTGCTATTCCCAAACCAGGAGGTGATGTCGCCAGTCAGGATGCTCTCTATTGTACATGAGTAGAAGTTCTTAAGGATCTTCTGACTGACTTGGAACTTCCTTAGGCGCCTGAGGAAGTAGAGGCGTTGTCGTGCCTTCTTCACAACACTGTCAATGTGTGTGGTCCATGTCAAGTCCTCGGATATGTAGGCTCCGAGGTACTTAAAGCTGTTCACTCTCTCAACCGGTGCCCCGTCGATGCTGAGGGGGCTGTAGTCCTTGACCCCCGACCTCCTGAAGTCCACAATCATCTCCTTTGTTTTGCTGACGTTCAGGGAGAGGCTGTTTTCCTGGCACCATCCCGCCAGGACCTTGACCTCTTCCAGGTAGGCCCTCTCGTCGTTGGCAGAGATCAGGCCCACCACCACTGTGTCGTCAGCAAATTTGATGATTGTGTTGCTACTCCGCTGAGCCACACAGTCGTGTGTGTACAGGGAGTAGAGGAGGGGACTCAGAACACAGCCCTGGGGGGCCCCTATGTTGAGGGTGATGGATGAGGAGGTGCAGTTGCCTGCTCTCACCACCTGGGGTCTGCCCGTCAGGAAGTCCAAGACCCACTGGCAGAGGTCATAGTTCAAGCCCAGGTCCCTGAGCTTGGCTATGAGTTTGGAGGGGACTATGGTATTGAATGCCGAGCTGTAGTCGATGAATAGCATTCTCACATAGTTCCCCTTCCTCTTGTCCAGGTGTGATACTGCTGTGTGCAGCACATGGGCTATGGCGTCCTCTGTGGACCTGTTGGGGCGGTATGCAAATTGCAGGGGGTCCATGTTGATGGGGAGGGAGGAGCAGATGTAGCCCTTTACTAGCTTCTCAAAGCACTTCATGGCTATGGAGGTGAGAGCTACAGGGCGGTAGTCGTTGAGGCAAGCAGGCTTGGATTTTTTGGGTACAGGGATAATAGTGGACTTATTCAGGCAGGTGGGGATGACAGCCTGTTCTAAGGACAGGTTAAATATGTCAGTGAATACCGGGGCCAGTTGGTCGGCACAGACTTTTAGGACGCGGCCGGGGATGCCGTCCGGTCCTGCTGCCTTCCTGATATTCACTTTTTTAAAGGTCCGTCTCACCTCATGCTCTGTTACCCTGAACACTTGAGTCTCCATCAGCAGCAGACCCCCCCCCCCCCCCCATTGCCGTGGCTTGTGGGCTGGTGTTGTTATTACCAGCATCAAACCTCGCATAGAAGGTATTGAGGTCATTTGCTAAGGAGATGTCACTGTTCAGTTTGAGGGAGGTGCCTTTGTAGTCTGTCATCGTTTTGAGCCCCTGCCACATAGCTCTGGAGTCAGCCTGTTCAAACTGGAGTTCAATTTTATCCCTGTAGCGCCGTTTTGCCTCTGTCACTGTCCTCCTTACGTTGTATCGCGCCACCTTGTGGTCATTCATGTTGCCTGCCACCAGGCCGTCGTTGTATGCTTTGGTGCGCGCTTTCAGAGCTTCACGGACGGATTTGTCTACCCAGGGTTTTTGATTTGGGTAAACTCTAATTGTGGTAGTGGGGATTGTTTCTTCCACCAAAGTACGAACAAAGTCCAGCACTGTCTCCGTGTAGACATTAATGTTATCTGTGTCGCGGAACACGCTCCAGTCTGTGCACTCAAGCGCAGCTTGGAGCGTCTCCCCCGACTCCACATCCCATTTCTGCACCTCTCGCGAGACTACAGGAGTGCTCTTGATTCTTTGTTTATATTTTGGTGAAAGAAAGATGGCCGCGTGATCAGACTTACCAAAGCCACTAGCAGAATGAGCCTTGTAGCCACCCTTGAATTGCGTGTAACAGTGGTCTAAAATGTTACCGCCTCTGGTGTTACAAGTCACATGCTGATAGAAGTCAGGCAAAACCTCTCAGATTGGCGCTATTGAAATCACCCACTACTACAATGGCGGCGTTAACGTTCGCTGCTTGGATTCTATTTACTTCGTCGTGGAGCTTCGAGAGTGCGGCACTATTGCTGGCTTGCGGTGGAATATACACTCCGACCAGGATGATCGCCGTTAACTCCCTCGGGAGGAAGAAAGGACGACACTTGGTTATATATTCCAGGTTGGGGCAGCAGTGGTTCGATAATTCCTTCACGTTGGCTGGATCGCTCCAATTGTTGTTCAACATGAAGGCGATACCTCCTCCACGCTGTTTGCCGGACTCTGCTGTTCTATCCTTGCGGTGGATGAAGAAGTGATCGGCCGGTTGGATGGCTTGCTCTGGGATTCCTGGCGACAGCCACGTTTCAATGAAGCAGAGAACATTGTTTGTTTTTTTGTTTGTTTGTTTATTAACACAGTTAAACAGAAGTAAAAACAATACATAAGTTATAACGATTGTGAAGGAGAAGTTAGAAGCCTAGAGGCTTATCAAGAACGTCCCCCGTTTTATAAAATCAAACATACAAAAATACAAGAATATGCATATTATAAAATACCAGAATACATTAAAAGATTCGTGTTAATACAAACATACATACACACAGTACATACATGGATATACTGTGTACATAATAATATATAACAACCCACCCACCTGCCTATAAACCTACCCACCCACATAACCAAATGCATACCTACATGTCTCTATCTACTACTTTTGGATGAGAATTTCTTTGTAGTTTGCTTTAAAAATAAGCAGAGATGGAGATTTCCTCAGCATAGGATCAGCTGCATTCCAAAGATTGGACCCTCTATACCTCACTGATAACTGCCTAAGTGAAGTACCACAATAAGGTATATGCAGGTCCCTGGACTGACGTGTAGCATATGAATGGACATCTGAATTAAAAGAAAAAAAACTATTAAAACCATTTGGTAGATTGTGATCATGAATGCATTTGTACACAAATATACATATCTGTAAAGAATTAACCTCAGACACAGTCAGAATGTTTAGTTTCTTGAAAAGAGGAGCAGATGGTTCATTGCAGTCTCTAACGTCTCTCTGGAATTGAATCCTTGCTCGGATGTCGTCCAGTTTATTGTCAATTGATTGTACATTGGCTAGCAATATACTGGGTAGTGGCGTTCGGTGTCGTCTGGTTCTCAGTCTATTACGGATCCCAGCTCTCTTCCCTCTCCGCCTGATGATTCCTTTGTTCCTGGGGTCAGGATCTGGTCCCATTGTCCTCAGAATCTCCACAGGCCATTGCTGCGGTTCAGAAAGCTGATCCAGGGAGTAATCTAGTCGGTAAGTTTCCCGTAATCCGATGTCTATAAGTGACTGACGGTCATACACATTAAATGCACCTACTGTTGGTACAGACAAAACTCTTAAAACTATAAATATTAACAAAAGTAAGCACAATCTCGACGGAGCACACAGACAGGCAGCCGGACGTAGCGGCGCCATCTTCCCTTCCCTAAAACAATCTATCTTCAACGTTAGGCCAAGAGAGGCGCCCGGCGGGCATGCATATGCGGCTCACATTAGACCTTGGTCAGCAGCCCATGTAGTACTAACCGTGCTGCCCAGTTCTGGGCAACCTGGAGCTTACAGAGGTCACCGCTGGCAGTGCCACATCGCAGGGCGATGGTCAGGATGACGTGTAACTAAACGTTGCACTATCTGACATGAGTACGTCTCCTGTAAATACCGATTGCTCTTCCCATTTTAAAAACAATATAATTAATATGCTGAGATCAAGACAGAGTGCTATCCAGCTTCACTCCAAGAAGATTAGTACTTTCGACTTGTTGAACTGCCGAATTACACAAGTTTAAATGAATCTTTGGATTTGTAGATTACCTGCCTTGCACAGTGCATTTGGTTTTGGGGATTTTGAGGGCAGGTCTGCTGCATGCTGCCCAGTCATGCGCGGCATTACACCGCTCACGGCTTCAGTGTGCATTATTGTATGATGGTGCAGCGTGGACGCGTCCCCCTCTCTCTCTCTCTTGCATCCAACGAGTCATGTGTCTGTATTTTGTAATCAAACTGACAGATGGCTGGGCGTGCGCGACGGGGGACAGGGGGCGCAGAGCGACAGCGGAACCTCACGTACTGCTATACCTGCGGAAGACCCGGCCATTGGGCCCGGAACTGTTGGGACAGGGGAACCCACGAGGGAGGTCTAGAGTTTTTTGGCCCCTTTTCACAACGGGGTTATCAACAGCGGGTCCCGCCCCGAAACACACTGGCACACTGGCAACATTATTGAGGATAAAGAGGAGGTCACCTACCTGGGATTTATTTTAAATAACAAACTTTCTAACGAAAAAATTGCACAAAAAGTTATTACTAAGGTCAATCAAAAAACCAAATTTTTATTTAGAATTTCCTCATTCATAAATAGAAACGCTCTGGGGACCCTAGCTGGAACCCTCATCCAATGTCACTTTGACTATGCTTGCACTTCATGGTACAGCAACATATCAAAACAAATGAAGACAAAGCTCCAGACCTCCCAAAACAAACTAGTGAGACTCCTGCTGCTGCACAACCTTTACTTTAGGACTCACCTAACGCCAGCCCACTTTAGCAGTCTGGGATGGCTTAGGGTTGAAGAAAGGGTACACCAGCTTAAAATGCTACTGGTTTTTAAAGTACTGAAAGAAACGGTCCCCAAGTACCTAGTAAATTATTTTAATAAAGTAGGAGATGTCCACAAACATGCCACAAGAGGAAGCCCCACGGACCTGGTCCCGCCGAGAGTCAGGACATGCATGGGGAAAGATGCATTTTTTTACTCGGCTACGGTAATGTGGAATGCCCTGCCAACATTCATGAAACTCCTGAACTCCCCTCTCGGATTTAAATCCGCCCTAAAAACATGGCTCAGCAGCAACTCAAATTGGTCTTAAAATGTTTTTTATCTCTTTTATCATAACTTGGCTTTTATTTCTTTTATCATGAGTTGCTTTTAAGGGTTTGCGGATTTTCTTTTAACATTAGTTAACTGTATGAGTTGTCAGGTTAGGTATTTTTATACACATTTTTAGGATGTATCCTGTCTAGTGTACATGTCCATTTGTGTTTCTGTGCCTTTTTATGTTCCATGTATGGACCACAATGGAAACAAGCCTTGGCTTTATTGTGTTTTATCCATTTTTGACCAGCGTTGTGGACACTGTTATTGTCTTGTCTTTTAAAATGTTTTTTTTGTCCTACGATTTGTGTCAAAATAAAGTATTCAATCAATCAATCAATCTACAAGCTCTGACGCACACGCTGATAATCTCGCTAGCACACGCCCTTACACTGGCGCGCACGATCGCGACACACACACACACACACGTTGTCTGCACACACACACAACCTAATACGAACACAGGCACACACACACACACACACTCTGATACACACACACGTACACTGACACATGAACACACACACTCTGTTACACACACACACTGACTGCGCGCACATCACACACGACACTCCGCTTCGCTCTCTCTCCCTATTTGGTCCTTATTTTACGTTATTTAAATTTTTTGGGTGTAGATTTTGTATTTTTTCTTTTTACCCTTTTTGGGTTTTGAGTCTGGTTCATTTTAAATTTGCCGTTTTATTCTAATCTCTGTCTGGATGTCATTTTAATGTGTTGGATTGATTGGTAATGTTGGCGGGGAGGGCCGCTGTTCTATTCTTCTCTCTCTCTCTCTGTGACTCTGGGGCGGGCAGCAGACTTGATTCTGCTCGGATCCCACAGAGACCCATGGATTCCTCTGTCAAGGGGGGACGGGCCATGGTGACAGCTGGACCCCACTGACAGCAACAGGTCCGGAAGCTCATGGAGGAGAAGAGGTGGAGTATGAGACATTGGAGCACTGAGTTGTGACGTTACATCCCGGTCGAGGTCCTGCTGGGCCTGGCGACCTGGGGTCATGGGCTAGCACGGAGCAGTGGTACAGAGGACCCCCCGCTGTGAAGCCATGGAGCGGTTTGGACGAATACGGGTCTGTCTTTGTCGGATATGTTTGTGTCACTGATGCTAGTACTCTTATCATCCTGAAGGGTGGTTGCCGTTGCACTCACCGAGGACAAGGACTCCTCCTTCTTTCCAATGTTGAAGGGAGCGGCCGTTGGGATGGACGCTCGCTGAGGTTGACAGAGGACGAGCGCCGCTGCTACATCGCTCTGTATCCTCCTAAAAAGACGTCTGTATCCTCCTAAAGCCATCTCTCAGTATTCTACCAAGAGCCATGACAGTCCCCACCACGGTGCTATCTCTCCTCCCCTCTTCTACTCCTCCTCCCCCGTTTCTTCCCCACTGACTGTGCAGGGAGTGGAGCTGTCCATTGCCACGTATTACCAGATCGTGATATCCAGATATGGGAGGAAGCTATGCCTAGTCTCTCCTCACCAGATGACATGGACTCTCCTGTGCCTGATACCGGGAGAGGAAGCCTCATGTTATAGGACTCTAACCTGTTCTGTCTCCTACTCTACAATCTCTCTCATCTCTCTCTCTCTGTCCCTCTCATTGACCGCACCAAATTCTCTCTCTCTCTCCTCTGGGCCCCCAAATTTATGTGGTCACACTCCACAAGCCCAACTAGATTAGTGTTGGTCATCCCATACGTTGAACATTGTGATTAGAAATATGTCCAGAGATGTGCTGAGATCCATCGCGGACGTCGGACGGCGGTGTCCTGTGCCAAGGACGTTTTTTCCTGAACTTCATTATTTAGGTATTTTTTGGCCTTTTAACAGGTTCATGCTTAGTGAGGTTGAGGTCTGTGGTATGTGTTTATGATTCATCCGCAGCCTTGTTCTTGCTAGGTGTTGGTAGGAACATTAGAGTGGTCTCCATTCCTGTGTCCTTTAGAAGTAGATATTGTGTACATCATGTGTTTCCTGTTTTGACGTGTCATTTTGTTTTCATACAGTTATTTTGACGGGTGGACCGGGTTCACATTTGCTCTGGTGAGGGAGTTGTGGCCACGACCCCCCGCCGGGCTATGTGTGGCTGGTTCTCCTTTTTCCGCTTGATTGTGGTCCGGGCTGATGTACGGAGCCACGGATTGCTGTTGTTTGATATTTGGGTTGTTTTTATTATACACTGTTATGTTATGTTTGACAACTCACAGTGAGTCTGATGTGCTGTGAGCTGCGCTGAGGGCCGTTACCATAATAGCGGGACTATGGGACGATGTGTGCCTTTTATCCTCCAATTATGTCATAGTATTAAGCAAGTTATTATTCAAGTGTGTTCTTTAATAGGCCGTACTTTCTAGGCCGTGGATTGTCTCGGGAGGTTTTTGGCCACATGCAGAACTCTGTTTGATGTGACCGGTGGAGAAGTTGATGATTGTGCCATTTCTCTATTGACTCTTGTGCTTTTTACGGTGTGGATTGGGTCAGCCGGTTGGGTGTGTTTTTGTTTGTTGGTAATTTTGCATATGGTCCCCCTTCTATTTAATTTTTTCCCTAACTTAAGTTAGGGAAGGGGGGACTGTTGAAATATGACACGTATCATGTAAATTTATAGCAGAGACATTCTCCCATTACCACACTATATAAAGTTTGTTTACGTCTCTCTCTCAGCCAGAGGGCCACTCACAGATCAGTGACCTGCTGGTGCATGGTTCCGTCCCTCTCACACACACACACATCTCCCACACACACACACACACACACACATACATACACCCTCGCTCTCAACGTGCACACAGTGACTCCTTTGGTGCTGAGATCCCACCAGATTAGCCAGATCAAACAAATTCAAACTCATTATGACAAAATGCCACAAGCCAACTAATATACGACCAGGTCAAACACTGGTCGCATACTCTAGTCTCCATTAATCACAAATCGTTATCATAGAGACACACACGCACAAAATGCGCACGGAAATGTGTGTTCCACGCACTCGTGCACGGCAGACATACAGGCGGACCAATACACACAGACACACAATGTGCACTCAGGACAGAGACCACATACACACTGGACTATGGGATCGCTAATAAAGATCACCCTCACAGGGAAGGGGGGACTTCTTCTGCTTTGACTTCTACGGACTGACTGGACTCCACGGACGAGACATGCTGGACTGACCCACAATGACTTGACTTTTTTCCTTCCTTTTATATACTCGACCGGCCGGTTGTAACAATCTAGATTTCAATTGTACCTTGCTATATTCACCTTGTATAAATACTTTGCTTATTCACTTTTTATATTACATTGCTTGTTAACTTTTTATAATAAATACCTTCAAAAGTGTTTCATCTCTTATATTTTTAAATATCTTATTACAACTTTCACGATTGAGTCTAAAACGTGACAATACCATTGAAACATTTTGTCCTATCGTGTTCTGAGCTGAGAACAAGGGCTTCAAGATCTGCATCAAGAGGTGACTGCATTGGTGCAGATTTACATATTACAACCTTTATTTAATGGTTAATATTTTGATCAAAGGTAATTTACTGTATTTTTATGGTATTTACACTTAAAGTAGAAAAACAAAGGTAATCTGTAAAATAATAGTGAATTTCCTGTGAAAAAACGATTCTGCCCAGAGATGCAGGTGAATCCTCTCCCCACCCCCTCCTCTCCTGTCTGGCCTTTGATCACATAGCCTCTGCCACAGCTACCACTCAGGAAGAGCGATCATATCAAAATATCATCTACAGACATAGATCTTTAAAATAATTATATGTAAGTTTCGTCACTTTGAGTGGTATCGATATCTGGTCTGGCCCATGTCTTGTATTTGTAGAAGCCAAAACTGACATTATTAGAGGTTGTATTGCCATATGTTATATTTTATGTATTTGTTTGGATTTATGTATTTATGTTGAGTTCTGCCTGTATACATTGTGCCTGCCAGCCTGCCAAATTGGGTTTGTGGCATCAGTTCCCGTTGCCCACCAGTAGGTGACATACTTAGCTACTTAATGGGTAACAGGACTGATGACAGCAGGGCCCTGTTTCATGTACGTGGTTCAACTAAGTCGATCAACATGTCCATTATCCAGCTTCAGTTAACCCGATGTTCAAAGCCGGGATTTTCCTGTTTCACAAAGGAGGATTCAGTCTCGTTAACTCAAGCCAGACTTGAGAGTCAGGCTCAAGTCAGGCTAGATGCGCGCTCCCGTTTTAGGTGGAAAGCCAGCACGTATCGATGGCAGAGACCCTGATTCTCAACGGCATTGATTGATTAATTGATTTAAGACTTTATTGACAGATTGCAATAGGCTCAATCGCCTCGCCGACAAGTTAAATGCGTTATCTATAGGCTAATTCTAAGTCCCTCATTACCTCAATCAATCAGATTATATTTCTTTAAACTTGCCTGCTGGATTGAATAATCAAATGAGATCTTGCTAGCGAAAATAACTAGTTAACTGTTATACAGAATTACGAGACGGCTTTCTTGCCCATTGATTGATGTATAGTCAATATTTAACTTATCTCCAATGTGGTCCAACGGGTTGTTCTTTTGACTTCCACACGGACGACCCGGGTTCAAGACCGGGGTCCTTCTTTTTGCAATATAGGAATAATTCAATTTGGTGCACGTTGAGAGCTATATAAAGAATGACATCCTCAATGCATGTAGATTTATAATATTTTAACTTAAAACCAGGCTACTTTGGCGTATAATCATTAATATTATATTCAAAAAAATCATATTGGAAACACGGGGATTTGAACCCCGGTCGGTGGATTGGGAGGCTTGAGCACTACCGCTGGGCCACAGAGCCAGATGGGATAAATTCATTGTTTATACATTAATGAACGAGAGACCCGTGTTTAGAATATCCTTTGTTTTGAATGAAGTTTATCTCTTTATCCTCATTCATTAATGTGACGTCAACGGCTCATTCAATTTCTCAAATCCGTCAAACAGCGCATCTCATCAGACATCTTAATCCCAGTTACAATTAAAATAACCACATCATGTGTACATCGCACGAGCGAGCGCCACCGTCGCCACGGTATATATAACGTGCATTATTTAGGACAAAGTGAATTTAATATCAGCATTTTGGGTCTATTTTACATTTCAAAAGCCCCCTCTGGAAGAATGGAGCACAAAAACGTAATTCAGAATGGTATAATGCAGATCGTAGACTGTGGGAATAGTTTCAGGAAACGGGCTGTCACTTCTTTGCGGGGGCGTGGCGATAGTTCAGGCTAACTTGAACTTGAACTCTGCTTTCGACCAGGCTCAAACTTTTGGATATGTTGTCATGGTGATTTGGAAAATCCAGGTACATGAAATCGGAAAGTCAGGCTAACCCAGTTATCCAGCTAAAGTTATCCGGCTAACTCGGTTATCCCGGTACATGAAACGGGGCCCAGGTGTGTTTGGTTACCGGCAGAGCCTAACAGTTTTTGACAGTCACGTCGACACGGCACGTTGTTTGGTTATCGTTTTGTTTGTAGTGTATAGTGTTTGTTTGTTCATATTAGCGTTTACTCATATCACAGGCAAATTGTGCTTTCGGTAATTATGAGGTAAATAAACCCAGTTGGGGTGTTTGTTATTGGAACGGACGTTGTGGACATTCATTCTTTCACCAGACGAGTACCCAGCACGAGCAACAGACGCGTCAACTATATGTTTTAGCCGGTATCAGCCTCCTCAAGGGCTTTATAGATTTATTGTTTTGTATAGTCAAGTTAGGCCCTTACAGTATTCAACAGGCTTTTTTCCCATTCGGTGCCTCATAGTCCTCCACCTGGCTGCCCTGTATACTTATAACCCTAACCCTGTATGTACTCATTCATGATAATTTAAAGGTCTTGTCATCATCATATTTGCAGCTGATGCCATCCAGCATCTATTTGATATCAGACGCTAAGCTAGTTATTACAAATAAAGCTCAAATACAGTGGGACAATATATATTGAGAGTGAAAATGTAACCTTATATCAAGCGATATGACATTCCTTACATGATTAACCCAGTGTAATACAGTTGTTGTAAATATTAAAACACTGCTTTGACATTTGAGAAAACCCTCAGCTCAGAACTCGGCAGAATCTGCACCTGGCTCGCTGATAACAAACTATCATTACACCTGGGTAAAACAGAGTCCATTCTCTTCGGATCAAATAAACTCAGCAAGACCGACGGCTTCTCAGTTACAGTGGGTGACAATATTGTCACAAGGAAAGATGAAATTACATACCTGGGTTCCATCCTAGAGGCAAATCTTTCCTGTGACAAAATGGCATCAAATGTAATCAAAAAAGTAAACCAACAAACTAGATTATTGTACCGGATCTCCTCTCTGGTAAACAAGAATACCCTGAAGACTCTGGCAGGAGCACTCATTCAAGGGTACTACGACTATGCTTGCACCTCATGGTACCAAAGCACCTCAAAGGCGCTAAAAACAAGATTACAAACATCACAAAACAAACTGGTCAGACTACTACTTGACCTTACTCCTAGAACCCGCCTCACCTTTGACTACCTAGGATCATGGATGGCTTAGAGTAGACGACAGAGTACAGCACCTTGCAATGGGCCTGGTCTACAAGATCCACTACACCACACAGGTACCCATGTACATGTCGAAATACTTCCCAAAGGTCAGTGAATACCACGCCCACAACACCAGAGGGAGTTCCACAAATCATGTGCAACCCAGATTCGGCACAAACAAGGGACTAAACACATTTCGCAATTATGCCACAACAATGTGGAACGCCCTACCCACAGCCGTAAAAAGCTGTGAATCCCTACCCACCTTCAAAACCGCTCTTAAAGAGCACCTATGGGAGGCTGCAATTCGAAACTGGCCACTGTAAAGGTCCAACCCCCCCCCCCCCCCCCCCCCAAATAGACAGTCTCCCCACCGTATGTATATATTTTCTCCCCACCGGATGTATATATTTTTTCTCCCACCCGCCCACCCCCTCCTAATGTACAGTCTCCTCCCCATCATATGTATATAATCCCTGTTAGGATCTATGGGTAACAGTACTGTATATTTGCATATCGTATGTCACAAATGTAACCGTACTATATACCTGTATGTCATGTATGTCCCTATGCCATAAATGTCATGTATGTTGTGTATGTCATAAATGTCACTATGAATTGAAAATGGGGGACCCTGATGTAAACAAGACAAATGTCTTTCTCTGGTCTGCATCCCCTTAACAATTGTGTGTATTGAGCGGTACTGTATTGTACCCATTCTGCAATCTGTTAATAAAGTTTTCATTCATTCATTCACACATGAGGGGGACGGGCCCTTGTGTAATATGTGGGCCCTACACAACTTGTAATAATAATAATACATTTGATTTAAAGAGAGAAGCGCCTTTCTCAGACTCAAGGACACTTTACATAAAAAGAGAAGCTATATAAAAGGCAAGATAAGAATATGAATATATATGTATAGTAACAATAGGAAAATAAAACAAATGAAAAAGGAAGCAAGGCATGGATGCTGGGTCTCCTGCTATTACCCTTGAGCAAGGTAGTGGCATCACAATTGGAGTTGGTCCCCAGGTGCCACACTGAGTGTGGCTGCCGAGTGCCCTCTGCTCCTAAATAGTTAGGATGGGTCAAATGCAATACATTTCCCCAAGGGGATTAGGAGAGGAGACATTTCACAGCCACAAATAGACTAATGATGACTATAGAATAGAATAAGACTTTGACACCTGGTATTCCCAGGCAGACTCCCAGCCAAATAGGCACTACAAACCTGACCAGGCCCAGTGAGCATTTCTGATGATTTGTCAGTGAAAAGACATCTAGGCATCTGAGCTTTGCTTGAATGTACCCAGGCTACATATAACCATTGTTGCATTTCAACAACTATAGATTCAGATACAGTAGCTTTATTGTTGCATCTTTGTCATATTTCAAAACGGATCCAATACACACATTTACATTTACATTTAGTCATTTAGCTGACGCTTTTATCCAAAGCGACTTACAAGTTCTGTACGACAAGCCATCAGGAAGGGCACAACTCTATCAGCTGAGTAACAATGTTCGTCAAAGTGTTGAGTGCTACAGTGTAGGTTAGTTTATTAGGACAAGTGCATGACAGTATGGTTAGTTAGGGTTAGATAATTATTTTTTTTCTTTTTTTTTTAATTCAGATAATGGTTGAAGAAGTGCGTCTTTAGTCGACGGCGAAAGATTGGACGTGTTTCGGCTGTCCTAACTGGGGTGGGTAGTTCATTCCACCATTGTGGGGCAAGGACTGAGAATAGGCGACTTCTCTTTGATGACCCTCCCGGAGCTTGGATAGGAGTAGGTCTGAGGCGGCCAGAAGAAGCAGAGCGTAGGGGTCTTGAGGGTGTGTAGTTAGAGACCATTGACCGGAGGTAGGCGGGAGCAGTTCCCTTTGCCGCACGGTATGCTAGGTCGAGGGCCTTGAAGCGGATTCGTGCAGCAATGGGGAGCCAGTGCAGGTCCCTAAGAAGTGGGGTGACATGGGCCGACTTCGGTAGGTTTGAGATCAGGCGGGCCGCTGCGTTCTGAATGAGTTGAAGAGGCTTAGTGGCAGTGGCCGGGAGGCCAGCGAGCAGTGCGTTGCAGTAGTCGAGGCGGGAGATGACTGTTGATTGGACGAGGAGTTGGGTGGATTCTTTTGTCAGGAAGGGGCGGATCCTTCTGACGTTGCTCAGGAGGAATCGGCAGGTTCTGGTTGTCGCTGCGATGTGAGCAGAGAAGTTCAACTGGTCGTCGAGGACAACACCAAGGTTCTTGGCAGTCGGGGACGCGGTCACAGCTGCATTCTCGACTGTGATGGAAAGGTCGGTCAGGGGGGAGGATTTGGCCGGCAGGTGGAGCAATTCTGTTTTGCTTAGGTTCAGTTTGAGGTGGTTGGTCGTCATCCAGGCGGAGATGTCGGACAGACAGGCCGAGATCCGCTCAGAGACGTGGATATCTGAGGGAGGGAAGGAGAGGAAGAGTTGAGTATCGTCGGCATAACAGTGGTAGGAGAAGCCATGAGACGTGATAATGTTACCCAGTGATTTAGTGTAGAGGGAGAAGAGAAGGGGTCCTAAAACCGAGCCCTGGGGGACACCCGTCCGCAGGGGGCGGGTGGCCGACAGGGTCCCTCTCCATGACACTTGGTAGGTCATTGAGGTATGATGACAACCATGTCAGCGCAGAGCCAGCCACTCCCATTCCTGCGAGGGCCGCGAGGAGGATCTGGTGGTTGACTGTGTCGAAGGCTGCAGATAGATCTAGGAGAATCAGGACAGAGGAGAGGCCTTTCGCTTTTGCTAAGTGAAGTGCCTCTGTGACCGCAATGAGGGCTGTCTCTGTGGAGTGACCAGTTCTGAAGCCTGACTGATTAGGGTCTAGGAGGTCATTCTGTAAGAGATAAGCAGTAAGTTGGTTGGATACAGCACGTTCAAGTGTTTTAGAAAGGAAGGAGAGAAGAGAGACAGGACGGTAGTTGCCTATGACGGTAGGGTTCAGGGATGGTTTTTTTATGAGGGGCGTGACTCTGGCTTGTTTTAGGGAGGTGGGGACCACCCCCGAGTTGAGTGAGGAGTTGATGGTTGCAGTTAGGAATGGGAGGATGTCTGGTGCTATGGTCTGGAGGAGTGGGGAAGGTAGCCGGTCCAGCTGGCATGTAGTCGGACGGTTCGACGTTACCAGTGTCAGGGTCTCGGCTTCTGTAATGGGAGAGAAAGATGACAGAGTGAAGGATGAGGTTCTCGATTCAGCATTTGGAATGGGTGGGGGTTGGGAGAAGGAGCTGCGGATGTTCTCCACTTTTTCCTCAAAGAAGATCGCAAAGTCTTCGGCAGAGAAAGATGATGGAGGGGGGGGTGGGGGGGAGTGAGGAGGGAGGACATGGTAGCATGCAGTTTGCGAAGATTCTTGGCAGAGGCCTCGATCCTATGGTGAAAGAAAGAAGCTTTGGCATTAGTAATGGTTTTGGAGAATGTTAACAAGAGGTTGTGATATGTGTCGATGTCAGCAGTGAGGCGTGACTTTCTATACTTCCTTTCAGCTGCTCTCAGGACCTGTCTTTGTTCTCTCACTGGATCTGTCAGCCATGGACTGGGTGGGGAACGGCGGGCAGGTTTCTCAATGAGGGGACAGAGCTTGTCGAAGGAGGTTGCAAGGGCTGAGAGGAGGGTGGAGGTTGCCATCTCTGTGGAGAGAGCAGAGAAGGTGTCACTCAAAGGTAGAGCGGACAGTATGTCAGAGGAGAGGGTGGAGGGGGATAGGGAGGCCAGGTTGCGTCTGAGTGAGACGGTTTGAGTTGGGGTGAAGACCTTTCGGTTAAGCATGAGAGTTAGTGAGAAGGATATGAAGGAATGGTCAGATACATGTAGGGGAGTTACCGTGGTGTTAATGATGCTGGAGTTACGGGAAAATATGAGATCCAAGGAGTTGCCTGCTTTGTGGGTGGGAGGCATGGCAGTGGGAGTCAGGTCAAATGATTGTAGGAGGGAGACTACTATGACTGACTGAGATGAGTCAGGCAGGTTGAAGTCGCCCAATAGAAGGAGAGGGGTACCATCTTCCGGTAAGGAGCTTAGAAGCATGTCCAGCTCATCTGTGAAGTGATCGAGCGGACCTGGATGGCGGTAGAGTGTAACAATGGTGAGATTGAAAGGATTAGAGACAGATACTGCATGATATTCAAAAGAGGAGAGTGACAGTGCTGGGAGGGGTGTTAAGTTTGTAGTCCATGAAGGAGATGTCATGAGGCCAGTGCCTCCACCCCGTCTGGAAGGTCGAGGTGTGTGAGTGAAGTTATAGTTTGTAGATAATGCTGCAGAACAAATAATCATTTATTAGAGTTTTTGAGGACTGTATACCTTTATATCTGTACACATTCAAAGTGTATTTAGGCTGGATGTACATGGGCGAAAATACTTTTTTTTAATGCTTTGTGGTTCTGGAGGAGGGAGGGTCTTATTACAAAAACATCTTCAGTGTGATCTTCAGATGGCTGTCACTCTGCACAGGGAGCGACCTCTAGGCAGAAGAGCCCTGTGTGGCATTGCACTTTGTTTACATGTTTTGTTTTGGTCTGATGATTGGGTTGGAGTTGAGTGGGGATAGAGGAGGGGTTGCTATTGCTGGTCACACTTCAGGCTCTGCCAAGAGAGAACTGGAGACATGCACCCTATAATAAGTCACTAAATTCCAACCCACATATCAGACCAAAACAAAAAATGTAAACAAGGTGCAATAAAGTGTTTTTGCCTAGAGGTTGTTGTTGGACGACATTACAGATCTCCCTACATTATGAAATTTCTGAGGAAAAAGAAAGCACATTTGGGTGAGTGATGCCATAATTATGTGGCAGGCAGGCCTAAGAAATTGATTTGTAATACCACACTTCATAATTGACAGTGCGACACCTGCTGGTCAGTTTCTGTAAGTATAGTTTTAGATGGTATGTTTTTCCACACTTTACTGTAGTGTCTACATGTATTTACACAGTTAACAAAGTCCATGTAATATTTTACTGCACGTTAGAATACACATAAGTAACGATGGACATGTACAAATTGCGCATAGAAATTAGGCATACAGGCTGTATTGCACTGATGAAATACCGGAGGCTATACTAATGCGCCAAAATACCTAGATTATATGTAGTTACGATTATTTTTCTGTTGATCAAATAAAAAGCCTGCCTACTGCAAATCAATATGATTTGTCGACTATGTCACGGCTTATTGATCCATTCAAGAATCGAGGTTGTACACGGACCACACAGGCTATATTTCCATATTAGGCTATTACTTCACATAAAATATAATGTCTAAATGAAATGCAGAAAAAACTCATAACATTACCCTGGTATAGATCTGTATGCATGTATTTATTCATAACGTTATACATATTCGTTAACGTTAGATCGTGCATGTGCATGACTAAAAATGTACTTGTCACGTGGTTCCGTTCTCCATTCTTCACATCAAAAACTAAAAACGAACTATCAAAACGTACACGGAACAAAATCGGCCCATTATTTACTCCTTTTTTTCATTTGATTCTGACACCAAAATACGAAAAACAGCTCCGTATTTGTTTTCCCCCGTTTTTTCGATTTTGGTTTCAAACGGAAATAGGAAAAACCTAGTATTTCAGTTTTTGTTTTTATTTTTTTGTATTTCCGTTTGAAACGAAAAACGAACTATCAAAACGTACATGGACCGAGGGGGTTGCGTTGGGACATTTACAGGGGCCAGTTTCGAATTGCAGTCTCTCGTAGGTGCTCTTTGAGAGTGGTTTTGAAAGTGGGTAGTGATTCACATTCCTTTACAGCTGTGGGTAGGACGTTCCACATTGATGTGGCATAATTGCGAAACGTGTTTAGTCCCTTGTTTGAGCCGAATCTGGGTTTAACATGATTTGTGGAGCTCCCTCTGGTGTTGTGATCGTGGTATTCACTGACCTTTGGGAAGTATTTTGACATGTACATGGGTACCTTAGTCGTGTAGTGTATCTTGTAGACCAGGCCCATTGCAAGTTGCTGTACTCTCGTCTACTCTAAGCCATCCTAGGTAGTCAAAGTGGGCAGGGGTGAGGTGGGTTTTAGGAGTAAGGTCAAGTAGTAGTCTGACCAGTTTGTTTTGTGATGTTTGTAATCTTGTTTTTAGCGCCTTTGAGGTACTTTGGTACCATGAGGTGCAAGCATAGTCGTAGTACCCTTGAATGAGTGCTCCTGCCAGAGTCTTCAGGGTATTCTTGTTTACCATGCAGAGAGGAGATCCGGTACAAGAATCTAGTTCGTAGGGCGGCTAGGTGGCGCAGTGGGCAAGGCACTCGCCACCAACGCAGGAGATGCTGGGTTCGAGCTAGGCTTGGGCGGTATAATTTCTTTCATACCGTCATACCTTAATGACCTAATACCCCGGTATACGGTATATGACGTATGACTTTCATTTTCATCAGCGGGGGGGGGGGGGGGCGGCGGAGCTAACAATATACTCATTATTATCACCATACATACCTACCTACCCCCCCCCCACCCACCCAACCACCTCCAATGTACAGTTTCCCCCCCCACCCCACCTACTCAACCCCCCCCTCCACCCCAGCTACCCAACCTCCTCCAATGTACAGTTTCTTCGTCAAATGTATATACTCTCTTTTTTAGACTCTTTTTGTATCACAAACAGTACTGTATTTGTAAATCTGGTATGTCATAAATGTATAGATGTAGCCGTACTGTATCTGTATGTCATGTATGTCATATATGTTATGATGAATTGAAAATGGGGGACCCTGATGTAAACAAGACGAAAGTCTTTCTCTGGTCTGCATCCCCTTAACAATTGTGTGTATTGAGCTGTACTGTATTGTACCCATTCTGCAATCTGTTAATACAATTTTCAATCAATCAAATCAATCAATCAAACAGATCTTTGTCAATGCCAAAACTGTGCAAATGTTTCTAAGGAAACTGAGGATAGGGCTACATGGGATGATGACTCAGATGATAGTGGTGAGGATGATTACCATCAGTGTTGCCTGGGAAGTGTGGTGGTGGATGAGGGGTTGGGTGGTGGTCGTGGATGAGGGTGTGGACTGGGGTTGGGATGTATAGGGCGAGGGGATTAGGATTATACAGTAGGTAGTGTGATTTGTTTGTATTTTTGTACCTGCATTCTATTTTGTTTTGAAATGGAAAATAAAAAGGTTAACTCATTCACGGCCAGCCGTTCTATCCATCCTTGTACTCAATGGGCCACCACTGTAAAAGATAAGGATTTTCAGTGCGTCGAGGTGTTTGCAGGTGTAACTCCTTCCAAGCACTGCAGAGAAGTGGTTTCCTTTCGACGGGTTTATTAAAGGCTTGGTCCTCCAATCCACCGTGAAAACTTAAACAGAAACATGAGTCGCGTCAGGTCAACACAAACAATAATATACACGGTATGAAAACGACACATCAGAAAAGCAAAATACAAACAAACATTAAATACCTCGTTGGCTGCATGCTACATAAAAAGGGGTCTTATTCTTCTGTTCTTGGTAACAGTCTTGATAGTGGTACACTCTTAGAATTTAGAGAGCCTGTACAACTCGTCTCTGACCATTCCTGCCGCTTGCTCGCAGGTGTCTTAATCAGTCCCAGTCTCAGACCATCCCTGCCGCTTGCTCGCAGGTGTCTTAATCAGTTCCAAAGGTAAAAACGCGACAGCAGCCTAACGGGACACCATATATGACCAGACGTCAAAGTGAATATATTATAAATTGTAGCAAATTAAATAATAAAGAAAATAAGAAATGAAACATAAATACATTCTCAAATATTACACTTACAAACTGAAATAACATATAAATGATGAAACCATATAATGGCCACAGTTACAGCAGGGCTATATCTATATTCTATATTATAGCTATGGAGACAATACTATGGCTCATTTGACAGTAACTCCCTCGTACAACATGTGAAAAAGAATAAATTTCAATCACGTGTTATAACGTGGTGAATATTGTATAGTTTCAGAGTGATCCTGGCTAATTCCTGGTAGGGGTGGGAATCACCACTATGTCTATCCCTCGTACAACATGTGAAAAAGAATAAATTTTTTCATGTATACGTTCACGTGTTATAACGTGGTGAATATTGTATAGTTTCAGAGTGATCCTGGCTAATTCCTGGTAGGGGTGGGAATCACCAGTTTCATCATGATACGATACAATATCGATTCTTTGGACGATACGATATTTGCTGATATCACAAAGTCTGCCACGATACGATACGATTCGATTCAGGTGCCTGCGATCGATATGAGACGATATTATATGCCCATTTAACACAATCAGTCACATTTAGATTAAAAAAGGCTACGGAAATATCAATTGACGTTTTTATTTTTGAGCCCTTCCAGGCATTTAAATGAAAAACAATCTATTGTTTTTAATTAGGGCTGTCAGTTTATCACGTTAATTAGATTAATTAATTACACAGCAAATTATCGTGTTATGAAAATTAACTCAAAATTAATTACAATTCTTTTTTTTTTATAATAATATTTTTTATCTGATTCATTCCATAATGTAGAATACACATTTACAGATTTTTTTTTAATATGGTCCATTTGCATGTTCTTGGTATCTGATTCTAGGGACATCTATGAATCTCATGGGAATGTATTCCCAGTGTCAGAAATACTGTGGGCTAGATCCACAAAGAATGGATTGCACGGTGCAAGTTGCACCCTTAGCCTACTTCCAATTCATTATGAATTGAAAATGGGGGACCCTGATGTAAACAAGACGAAAGTCTTTCTCTGGTCTGCATCCCCTTAACAATTGTGTGTATTGAGCCGTACTGTATTGTACCCATTCTGCAATCTGTTGATAACATTTTCATTCAATCAATCAATCTGCGCGGTGAATGAAAATTTATTTTGAGTAAATTGTAATGAACCAAATGAGAATATCAATACATTTTTTTTTTTATCTTTGACTGTGAATAACACCATGCTCAAATTGACCAGACCTGAAAATTAATAGATGGAAGATGATTAAACAGAAGGTTTTGTAGATACAGTACTGAATTCTGCCATCCGGACACATGCAATTTGAAATATGATTATAGAATATAGAATATCAGGCATAAAATGGTTATGCGATTAAAATGTGATTAATTAGATTAATTAATTACAAATCCTGTAATTAATTAGATGCATTTTTTTAATCGCCTGACAGCACTATTTTTAATACAAATAGACCTCCTGTTCACTGTAAAGTGCCACGTTTTTATATAGTGAGCTTTAAACTTTAAGTAAAATGTTTTGGAACTCACAACACGCAACCTAAAACCCCTCCCTCTCCCAAACTGTTCCTACAATTGTTTTATGTTGCATGATGATCATGAATTAAATTAAATTAAATATCAACATTATCTGTCCATCCTCAGTAAATACTATCAATATAATAATACTCCTGACTTCATCTGGTCTTTTCAAACGCACACACACACACAGAATGCCCCCCCCCCCCCCCCCCCTCCTCCTTCCCCAGTCCCCTCTCCTCTCTCCTGTTCTCTCACGGTTAGCTGCTTAGCTTACTTAGCTCAAGCAGCTAACGTAAGGTTAATTTAGGCGTCGATGCAAAGCATGTTAGATGCATTTGACCCGTTGCCGGGAAAAACTGCACAGACTTATATCGGGTCGCAAAATAGGCGCTCTGTAGCCCTGTTCTACTGTACAGAGCTACACAGCGTTTCAGACTACTGGGCGGATACGACTCGCCGGATTTTCAAAATAAGAGTATCGCAATAGGAATCGATCTTTTTACGTTGCATTATTGATAATAGATCGATATATCGATCTGGTTCGATGTATCGTCCCACCCCTAATTCCTGGTAACTGCGTTATGGAGCGATATGTGAATTTTGCTAAAAGCATTCGCGTTGCTCGCCTGGACACGCTACTATTTCCAAATTAAAGGTATACAATAGGTATTATGTTTCATCATGAATGCATGAAAGGGGGGGGGGGGTCGTTTTTTGATGCTTTGATCGCCAGCAACAGCATTCGTTTTGAATACTACATACGTTGATCGACTGGATCGATATGAAATCATTGTAGGATCACGTGGAATTGACGTCAGATAGTCCTTACCTTTGATCAGGGTTATTCCAAAAAGAATATTCCAATCGTCTGATCGCGATTTCCAGTATTGATGTCGATCGGGTCCCTGACATGAAGTGGCACAAGATATGCCTCAAGTTTGCTGAACGCGTTTCGAAGTGCTCGGATGAAGCGAATTACTTGGCTTGATCTAAATTCTCCGCCCGGACTAAATTAGATGTGACACAGTGTGAAATAAGGTTTCAAAGGTTGGGCGATACTGCCACCTAGCAGGATGCGGCCGGTATTGCACTCTCAGGATCTCAGAATGATTTCCTATGGTAACACCGAGGTCTGTGAGCCTGTGATAGTGTTGTCAAAAATATCGAAGTATCGATACATATCGATACTGAATATTTAAAACGGTTTCGATACTCATTTCCCGAAATACCGATACTTTCTGCAGTATGGATACCAGCTGGCTTGCTCCCGCAAGTTGTTGACAGACAGACACGCTGCTGTCCTCCTCCGCCTCAGAGACCAACAGACACAAGCTGCTGCAGCCTCCTCCCCCTCACAGATGCGTCAGACCTGTCTTCAGTTTGTAAACAAAGCTATTAGCTAACGTTAGCTAGTCCGTTAGCTCCGTCCGTTAGCTCCGTTAGCTTATGCTAGCTAGCTGGCCACCTTTATAATTACTTCATGGAAACGGAGTAACGTTAGGTCGAGTTCATTCATACTACACTAGTACACGTATGAACTCGACATAACGTTACCCCGTTTCCAACGTTAGGTCGGGTTCATTCATACTACACTAGTACACGTATGAACTCGACATAACGTTACCCCGTTTCCAACGTTGGGTCGAGTTCATTCATACTACACTAGTACACGTATGAACTCGACATAACGTTACCCAGTTTCCAACGTTAGGTGGCGTTCATTCATACTACACTAGTACACGTATGAACTCGACATAACGTTACCCTGTTTCCATGAAGTGTTTAATGAGCAGCAATCTTGTTGCTGGTGCAATGTGAACTATGAGGCCAAATGGAAAGATATAGAAACCAAAAGAGAGGGATTCAAAGTGCAGACACTGATAGGAGATAGGGAGCTGTTCAGAAGACAGGAACAACTACTAGATCCAATTACCAGATTCACTATAAACATATGGAACACAATAGTAAAGAAATACAGCCCTTGCAACCTCCTTTGACAAGCTCTGTCCCCTCGTTGAGAAACCTGCCCGCCGTTCCCCACCCAGTCCATGGCTGACGGATGCAGTGAGAGAACAAAGACAGGTCCTGAGAGCGGCTGAGAGGAAGTATAGAAAATCACGCCTCACTGCTGACATCGACACATATCACAACCTCTTGTTAACATTCTCCAAAACCATTACTAATGCCAAAGCTTCTTTCTTTCACCATAGGATCGAGGCCTCTGCCAAGAATCTTCGCAAACTGCATGCTACCATGTCCTCCCTCCTCACTCCCCCCCCACCCCCTCCTCCCTCATCTTTTTCTGCCGAAGACTTTGCGATCTTCTTTGAGGAAAAAGTGGACAACATCCGCAGCTCCTTCTCCCAACCCCCACCCATTCCAAACGCTGAATCGAGAACCTCATCCTTCACTCTGTCATCTTTCTCTCCCATTACAGAAGCCGAGACCCTGACACTGGTAACGTCGAACCGTCCGACTACATGCCAGCTGGACCGGCTACCCTCCCCACTCCTCCAGACCATAGCACCGGACATCCTCCCATTCCTAACTGCAACCATCAACTCCTCACTCAACTCGGGGGTGGTCCCCACCTCCCTAAAACAAGCCAGAGTCACGCCCCTCATAAAAAAACCAACCCTGAACCCCACCGTCATAGCCAACTATCGTCCTGTCTCTCTTCTCTCCTTTCTTTCTAAAACACTTGAACGTGCTGTATCCAACCAACTTACTGCTTATCTCTTACAGAATGACCTCCTAGACCCCAATCAGTCTGGCTTCCGGACTGGCCATTCCACATAAACGGCCCTCATTGCGGTCACAGAGGCACTTCACTTAGCAAAAGCGAAAGGCCTCTCCTCTGTCCTGATTCTCCTAGATCTATCTGCAGCCTTCGACACAGTCAACCATCAGATCCTCCTCGCGGCCCTCGCAGGAATGGGAGTGGCTGGATCTGCGCTGACATGGCTGACATCATACCTCAACGACCGCTCCTACCAAGTGTCATGGAGAGGGACTCTGTCGGCCACCCGCCCCCTCCGGACGGGTGTCCCCCAGGGCTCGGTCCTAGGACCCCTTCTCTTCTCCCTCTACACTAAATCACTGGGTAACATTATCACGTCTCATGGCCTCTCATATCATTGTTATGCCGATGATACTCAACTCTTCCTCTCCTTCCCTCCCTCAGATATCCACGTCTCTGAGCGGATCTCGGCCTGTCTGTCCGACATCTCCGCCTGGATGACGACCAACCACCTCAAACTGAACCTAAGCAAAACAGAATTGCTCCACCTGCCGGCCAAATCCTCCCCCCTGACCGACCTCTCCATCACAGTCGAGAATGCAGCTGTGACCGCGTCCCCGACCGCCAAGAACCTCGGTGTTGTCCTCGACGACCAGTTGAACTTCTCTGCTCACATCGCAGCGACAACCAGAACCTGCAGATTCCTCCTGAGCAACGTCAGAAGGATACGCCCCTTCCTGACAAAAGAAGCCACCCAACTCCTCATCCAATCAACAGTCATCTCCCGCCTCGACTACTGCAACGCACTGCTAGCTGGCCTCCCGGCCACTGCCACCAAGCCTCTTCAACTCATTCAAAACGCAGCGGCCCGCCTGATATCAAACCTACCGAAGTCGGCCCATGTCACCCCACTTCTTAGGGACCTGCACTGGCTCCCCATTGCTGCACGTATCCGCTTCAAGGCCCTCGACCTAGCATACCGTGCAGCAAAGGGAACCGCTCCCGCCTACCTCCGGTCAATGGTCTCTAACTACACACCCTCAAGACCCCTACACTCTGCATCTTCTGGCCGCCTCAGACCTACTCCTATCCAAGCTCCCGGAGGGTCATCAAAGAGAAGCCGCCTATTCTCAGTCCTTGCCCCACAATGGTGGAATGAACTACCCATCCCAGTTAGGACAGCCGAATCCCGTCCAATCTTTCGCCGTCGACTAAAGACTCACTTCTTCAACCATTATCTGAAATGAAAAAAAAAAAAAAAAATCTAACCCTGACTAACCTTACTGTCATGCACTTGTCCTAATAAACTAACCTACACTGTAACACGCAACACTTGATGAACATTGTTACTCAGCTGATAGAGTTGTACCCTTCTTGCTGTCTTGTCGTACAGAACTTGTAAGTCGCTTTGGATAAAAGCGTCAGCTAAATGACTAAATGTAAATGTAAATGTAAAAAGAATCTAAGATACTGAGATGGATAGCACACAACAACAAATTCAGACCAGGGATAGAAGATCATGGGTTCAAGAGGTGGGAACGGGGGGGTATAACAGCAATGTGCACGATGACGGAAGGAGGGGAGATGCAGACTCTACAAAAATTGAAAGAAAGATACGGACTAGAGAATAGGGACCACTTTAGATATTTACAGATTAGGGACTACTATAACAAAGAAATAAAGCAAGATAGAGACAAAGAACAGAATGGGGTAATTAAGATAATGGTAAAGTCATACGAAGGACGGAAGGGGAGGGTGATATCAGCACTATATCAGGCAATAATGGACAGTAAGGGAAATACAACATTGTATGTGAAAGAAAAGTGGGAAAGAGAGTTGGAAATAGAGATAACAGAGGAGGAATGGTATGACACATGTAAGACACAACAAACAACCACAGGATCAAGGATATGGAGGGAGTTTGGGTGGAAAAATATAATTAGATACTTTATAACACCAGAAATACAGGGCAATTACACACCAGCAAAGAAAACATGTTGGAGGGAGTGTGGACAGGAAGGGGCGAACCATACACACATATTCTGGGGATGTCAGAAGATAAGGCACTACTGGGAAGAGATAGGAGGGATAATAAATGAAATAATAGGATACGAAATACCCCAGGGAGGCCAAGTGTTGTATTTGGGGAATCTGTCACAGGAAGGAATCCAAGGGGAAGACAAATATTTGATTAAGATATTGATAGTGGCAGCCAAGAAAGCTTTAACTAAACTGTGGTACAAGGTAGAAGTGCCGACAAAGGATCAATGGATAGTGTTGTGAAGGGCCAGATTAAACCGAATATATATATTTATTTATATATATATATTTAATTGTATTTGTATATTCTCTAATATTCCCTGATATCCCTTGTATATTCCTTGTACAATATGCATTGAATATCCATTCTAGCCTACTGAACATCCCATAATAGTCTCCATTCTACTATTGGTCGAGACCTTGGTGCCAGGCTGCCATACCCCTCAGACCCAGTTCAAACGTACCGCTCAACATGTACGAACAAGTCCTAGTTCCGCGTAGGAATCTGGCTACCGCACCACTAATGGGACTATTTGTTCATAGTGCGTATATATACTGCGCTACTAAAGTAGGACTTTCTTTTCAGTCCAGTTTCTTACCCTCCAATAGAGTCACAGACGTAAAGCCTCCCCGCGACGCCACGTGTGGGAGTAAGGCCAAGTTCGCCTACCATCGGTATTGAGACATCGTGTATATTAATATTTGAATAGTCATATTTGGCACTATATCGTCGAGTTGGACGTAGTCTATTAAGCTAATAATAGTCTGTTAATATATAGTGCTTCGTGCGGTGAGAATACTACCGTAGTCAGCACCCCATCGTTTCGGGCAGAGAACTGGCTGCTTAACCAGGATGATCGACCCCATGTGAGATTGCACCCGAGGAGCCCCAGAGCCGACGAGCGAGTGGACCTGTATACCGGATTATTCTACCGACGACAGCCCGCCTTCCCAGGCACGGATTATGCTTTGTATACGTTGATTATTCCATGGATAAAGACCCCCGACACTGCCGTGTGTTGGAACCCCCCCCCCTGGAGAGGACGCAAGGTGAGGAGACGCTCTGCAAGACGAGGTCGCTTCACGTCTCTCCTCCGTGGACCGGAGGACGCCGGCCCACAAAGAGTCCACCTGCTTTCATCTGTGGTCCAAGGATCGCCGGCGCATTGAACAGCACTACAGTGGGTTCACCTGGGATACCCTTGGCCGGACGAGGCGGCCGGACTCTACCCCCCCCCCCCTTCCTACTCCTGTCGGCTTACAAGCGACCGGATTAACCCCCCCTAGTGTATCCAGCCTATAATCATTAAAGTATCATTGCTGTTATTCCTTAAACTATTCCAGGTCGTATATGTACCACCTGCGCCTTCAGAGATTGGACATTCTCTATTGATATACCGACGAATACTCTTGCCATAAAAGTGCATACTAATTCCCATTCATAAATGTGATTGATTTGATTAAGTGCTTGCTCTACACACCATCGCTGTGTAGAAATAAAGACCTATTTCTAATTCGTACATTTGTGTTGGATCCGTTTCATCTACGTGACAGTGTTCATCATAATATATTTATGCCGAGTACTGGGTGGCCGAATATTAAGTACAAAGGTAGTGGTAGTAAGTATCATATCTAGTAATACAGTCAGGGAATTGTACCCCTCAGTTACAATTGGTCCTTCGAGCCGGAGGGTAATTAGTGTAATATTAATATAGTGTTATTAATATTGAAATGGCCTATGATGAACACTCCACGAAACGATCCTCCTAACCAACGCCCGCAGCGCGAACGACGGCTCCCTCAGTACTTAGAGGCTTACGCTGTCAGTCAACAACCTAGTCTTCTACTAACAGTAAACGCGGTAAAACTAGAAAGTAAAAGTATGTCTAACCCCAACGCCCAGACTACCCCGACCATAGAGGCCCCTACGGGTTCTAATGTAACTGACCAAGTTCACGGTGGGGACCAGTGGGAACCAGACATGACTTCACACCCCGCCAGTACTGAAGAAGTAGTCCCCGATGAGTCCCGGGAGGAATACAACGCTACCGAGAGAGAACTCGGCACGGAAGAAGACGGGGAGAGCACCGTGGAGATAGAGCTCCAAGGCTCCGCAAGGAGTACCCCGAGGGAAGGCTCCCCTATACAACCGCCTTCTCCCAGCGAGGCAGAGAGGACCCTACAGCAGGCCTTCCTCATCAGCCTGAACGCCGCTGCTGAACGCGACCGACTGCAGATCCAGCAGCGGAGCGAAGAAGAGCATATACGTCTAGAAATAAGACGCATTCAGAGGGAAGAGAATGTGGCCCGAGACCGAGCAGACAGCCAGCGAGCAGCTGCTGGTGCTCTACGGGACGCAGAGCGCGACCGACAGCAAGCGCAACTAATAGAACAGCTGATCAGACGGACAACACCCTCTCCCTCCGCCAGAGGCTCCAGGAACTCGTCTAGACACACCTCCAGGGCGGCATCCCCTAGCCGAGTAAACAACCCTGAACTTGACCAACAGACGAGGTCTATACCCCCCACAGACCACCTCCCCCCACCGGTCCAAGCGAGACCTAGCAACCGGGAAGGAGCAGCATATCCTGTGGAGAGGCTAAACCAGAGACTACAAGCACTGGATGACCTAACTGAAGACGAAGAGGAAGAGGAGGAGAACCACGCCCGACGACAGCACAGTACTCTACCGGACCAGGAGGTCCGGTACAGCCCAGGCTATACTCCCGCGGAGCTGCGCTACAGACCCCCGACTCTATACACGGGTGAGCACGACGCACGACCCGCACCGAGGAACAGCACCTGGACAAGCGGGCCATGGTACACTGCCGGTACCAGCCCATACCAAGGAGCGGGAGGAGACTCGCCTAGGAGGCCTCTCCCCCAACGCTCGCCGATGTATCCACAGTCAGCGTCATACATTGGCACGCCTATGGTACCCGACTTCACCCAAGAGAACCGGGCCCAGTATACAGAACTCCGCATGTGTCTGGAGACCATGTTGGTGGATGTATTGGATGAACGCCATAAATACGCCATCCTACTGAAGCACTTAAAGGTACCCCGCGCACATAATATAGCGCTCGCCTACGCGACTTCCACCACCCCATACACAGCAGCGCTGGTAGCATTGGACCAGAGGTATGGGCGCATATGGGATTACGTGATCCAGGAGATCCGACACATCGACCGCTTACCCCCAGCAATAGACAATCGAGCACTGGACGACCTGTCCATCAGAGTGCAGTCCCTGGTAGGGATGTTGGGAGCGCAGAGAGAAAAGGGGAGGCATGAACTTTACGCCAACTCAAATGTGGAAAGGATCTTGGAGAAGCTGCCGCCCGCTCGACAGGAGCGTTTTAGGCGGCAGAGAGACCAACGAGACCCGAATGGCCCCGAACCGAACCTCCTCGATCTAGCAGACTTCCTGGCGAGAGAAGTCAGCAGCCTACGGCTAGATACATTCGGACGGAGCACCCCTGGCTCCAGAGAAGGAACCAGACGACTAAATGATGGAAGAAGATCGGTGACTGTGATGCACCAATCGGAGTCAGTACCGAGCAGCAGGAGCCACAGTACCCCCTCCAGAACGGAGAAGTGGAAGATAGTGTGCCCCTACTGTGAGAAAGAACACTGGCTAGCGCAATGTGACTCCTTCCCCAAGCTGAACGCGGAGGAAGCAAGTCAATGGATAAAGTCCAACAAGCGCTGTTTTCGCTGTGCGCGCTCACACATGGCAGCCGAATGCCGCTTAAAGAAAAGGTGCACCAAGTGCGATGGAGCCCATCTGGACATACTTCACGACAGTAACAGACGGCGCCCTTCACCCGCACCATCCAGCAGCAAAGCGAGCGTCATGTACATCGATCCCGCCAGCAGCAGTGGAGCCCGAGTACTCCTAAAAGTAGTGCGTGTGACACTAAGCTACCAGAATAAAGTCCTGGACACTTACGCCGTCCTCGATGACGGGTCAGAGAAGACCCTTCTGCTCGCCTCCGCTGCGGCCCAGCTAGGGCTGCGGGGAAGCGAAACCCAAATGACAATTCGGACAATAAGACGAGATTTGAAGACGATAAAGGGCGAGAATGTCTCATTCTCTATCGCAGCAAGCGGCCAGCCTGAGCGACGGTACCAGATTACAGACGCTTTCACCAGCCAAGAAATAGGGCTGTCGCGGTACACATACCCCGTCGCCAAGCTGATGGAGAAATATGCACATCTGCGCAAGTTACCGATCCCGCTCATAGACAATGCTATGCCGACCCTGTTGATAGGCTCCGACCATGCAGACCTCATTGTCCCGATAGACCGGGTTCATACCGGACCCCGAGGCTGTCCTGCAGCAGTCGAGACCCGTTTGGGATGGACTCTCCAAGGCCCGCTCGCCAAATCTCTCAACCGAAGTACAGCCACTAGATGTCTCCACTCCCGAGTCACGGAGGGAGAAACCGCACTCCTGCAACACGTAGAGCGGCTATGGACCTTGGAACAAATGCCCTTTAAGAACGGAAGGAAAGACATTCGCTCTAAAGATGACATTTACGCCATTCACCTCCTCGAGACAGGGACCAAGAGAGTCCCGGTCAACGGCGTGTTGAGATACGCCACGCCACTCCTGCGGCGAGAAGGAATGCCTACTTTCCACGCCAAGACAGACGCCACAGAACGGTACCTGCTGAACACGGAGCGGCGCTTAGCCAAGAACCCCGCCCAAGAGAGTGTATACCGCGCTGAGATTGAGAAGCTCATCACAGCGGGACACGTCACAAAGATGGACATTAAAGAGGCTGACCAGACCACTGAATCGTGGTACGTGCCTCACCACAAGGTCCATCACAACGGTAAAGACTGCATAGTATTTAACTGCAGCTACCAGATCGGATCCCAAAATCTGAATAAAGAGTTACTGCCCGGTCCCACACTCGGCCCCTCCCTACTCTGCGTTCTACTCCGCTTCCGCCAGGAAAAGGTGGCCATCAGCGGGGACATTAAAGGAATGTTCCTGCAGGTGAGATTAGTAGAGGAGGACAAGCCCCTGTTACGGTTCCTATGGAGAGAGAAGCCAGGAGATGAGCACCCAGCCATCTACCAATGGGAAGTCCTCCCCTTCGGAACGACGTGCAGCCCCTGCTGTGCTACATTTGCACTACAGAAACATGTAGCAGAGGACCCAGCAGCGGACGAAGAGGTCCGACACAGCGTAAAGAACAGCTTCTACGTAGACCACTGTCTACAAAGCCTTTCAACCCAGGAAGAAGCCGAGGCTCTCCTGATTAAACTCCGCGCCTCATTGATCAAAGGCGGCTTTGATCTCAGGCAGTGGGCCAGCAGCGATCCGCAAGTACTGCGCAGCCTCTCCTCCGAGGACAAGGCAGCCAGCAGCGAGACCTGGATGGCTACAATCCCGGGAGAAGCCCAGGAGATGACCCTGGGATTGGTGTGGCGATTCAAAACAGATTCGCTTCACTACAGACACAAGCCCCTGACTACGGAGCAGGGAAGGCCGGCGGCGGCGCCGACCACCAGACGGAGTGTGTACACAACACTCGCCCGACAATATGACCCGCTAGGATGTATTCTACCGTACACCACCAGGGCAAAAATGATTGTACGAGCATTGTGGGACAAGGACCAGGGCTGGGACGACCCCATTCCCGCACACCTTGCATCCACCTGGAGAGAGTGGGAGATGGAGCTCCACTCACTCCCAGGCGTTAATATGCGCCGAAGCTACTTCCCACCCACGGTGAGGCCAGAGACATGTAAAATGGACTTACACGTCTTCAGTGACGCCTCAGAGGTCGCATACGGATCAGTAGCCTACTTGCGGGCCCAAGAAAGGGGGGGAGAGATCTACACAGCATTTATCCTCGCCCGCTCGAGAATAGCCCCACGCAAGCAACAATCTATCCCACGCCTAGAGCTCTGCGCAGCCCTAGCCGGAGCGCACCTAGCCACGCTCATCCAACGTGAGCTCACCATACCGGTGTCTAGAACAATCCTGTGGTCAGATTCCACGACAGTACTCGCCTGGATCAAATCGGACTCATGCAAGTACAAAGTCTTCGTGGGAGTCAGAGTCACCGAGATTCAAGACTTAACCGAAGAGTTAACCGGAGAAACAGAGTGGCGCTACGTTGATACAAAACAGAACCCAGCTGACGTCATCACCCGGGGGATGCCCCTGGATGACCTCACCCGTCGCAATGTCTACAGTGACGGCCCAGCATTCCTAAAGCTCCCGGAAGGAGAGTGGCCCACGCCTATCCCGAGGGAAGCCAGTCAGGAGGAGGCTGAGAATAAGAAGCCTGTGTTCTGTGGATTGAGCACTGTTATCTCCGCAGACCCCAACACACTCCTGATGGGGCGGCTAGATCCTGCATTACCCCAGACAATGTACCGGCCTGAAGAAGCGAACGGCCGACGAATGTGGAGGTACAGCCAAGTATTAGCCGACAAGTTTTGGAGCAGTTTCCTACTGCACTACCTACCGTCTCTACAGACCCGCCAGAAGTGGGTAAAGGAGAGAGACAATTTGACAGAAGGAACAGTCGTCATGATTATTGATCAATCACTGCCCAGAGCTATGTGGCCGGCCGGCCGCGTAAGCAAAGTGATCACCGGTGCCGACGGCAAGGTCCGAGCAGCTGAAGTGCTTGTCCAGGGTCGCACTTACACCCGTCCCGTGGCGAGGCTCATAGAACTGCCCCGACTCCCAGACACAATCGATGATGACCATGACCCTATAACCCTATGACTTTGTGAAGTTGACTGACCCCTACAGCAAACCCTTATGTGTAAATAGACAACGCGATTAATCTGTCTCTGTTTAACTGATTAGGTCTGGGACCAATCAGGGGGTGGCTGTTGTGAAGGGCCAGATTAAACCGAATATATATATTTATTTATATATATATATTTAATTGTATTTGTATATTCTCTAATATTCCCTGATATCCCTTGTATATTCCTTGTACAATATGCATTGAATATCCATTCTAGCCTACTGAACATCCCATAATAGTCTCCATTCTACTATTGGTCGAGACCTTGGTGCCAGGCTGCCATACCCCTCAGACCCAGTTCAAACGTACCGCTCAACATGTACGAACAAGTCCTAGTTCCGCGTAGGAATCTGGCTACCGCACCACTAATGGGACTATTTGTTCATAGTGCGTATATATACTGCGCTACTAAAGTAGGACTTTCTTTTCAGTCCAGTTTCTTACCCTCCAATAGAGTCACAGACGTAAAGCCTCCCCGCGACGCCACGTGTGGGAGTAAGGCCAAGTTCGCCTACCATCGGTATTGAGACATCGTGTATATTAATATTTGAATAGTCATATTTGGCACTATATCGTCGAGTTGGACGTAGTCTATTAAGCTAATAATAGTCTGTTAATATATAGTGCTTCGTGCGGTGAGAATACTACCGTAGTCAGCACCCCATCGTTTCGGGCAGAGAACTGGCTGCTTAACCAGGATGATCGACCCCATGTGAGATTGCACCCGAGGAGCCCCAGAGCCGACGAGCGAGTGGACCTGTATACCGGATTATTCTACCGACGACAGCCCGCCTTCCCAGGCACGGATTATGCTTTGTATACGTTGATTATTCCATGGATAAAGACCCCCGACACTGCCGTGTGTTGGAACCCCCCCCCCTGGAGAGGACGCAAGGTGAGGAGACGCTCTGCAAGACGAGGTCGCTTCACGTCTCTCCTCCGTGGACCGGAGGACGCCGGCCCACAAAGAGTCCACCTGCTTTCATCTGTGGTCCAAGGATCGCCGGCGCATTGAACAGCACTACAGTGGGTTCACCTGGGATACCCTTGGCCGGACGAGGCGGCCGGACTCTACCCCCCCCCCCTTCCTACTCCTGTCGGCTTACAAGCGACCGGATTAACCCCCCCTAGTGTATCCAGCCTATAATCATTAAAGTATCATTGCTGTTATTCCTTAAACTATTCCAGGTCGTATATGTACCACCTGCGCCTTCAGAGATTGGACATTCTCTATTGATATACCGACGAATACTCTTGCCATAAAAGTGCATACTAATTCCCATTCATAAATGTGATTGATTTGATTAAGTGCTTGCTCTACACACCATCGCTGTGTAGAAATAAAGACCTATTTCTAATTCGTACATTTGTGTTGGATCCGTTTCATCTACGTGACAGTGTTCATCATAATATATTTATGCCGAGTACTGGGTGGCCGAATATTAAGTACAAAGGTAGTGGTAGTAAGTATCATATCTAGTAATACAGTCAGGGAATTGTACCCCTCAGTTACAGATAGAGTTGGTAGAGGGGATACAGGAAATGGAGAGAATCACACATCTGCTGAGGCTGCAAGAAGAAAAGTTTGAATGGAAATGGGGAAAATGGGAAGAATACAGGAGGGGAAGTAACGACATCACAGAGGTTTGAAAAGGATACAAGGAAATGAATAAAAATGTAAATAAATAATGCAAATGTAGAAGGGACCGAAGGACCCATGTCACACTTTTTCTTTACCCATTTTTTGTCTATTTGTTTTAATTTATGTACTGTGTATTGTCTATGAATGTTGTCTATGTATGTTGTTAAAAAAAAATATATATATTAAGTTTAAAAAAAAAAATAAAAAAAATGTAACGTTAATAAATGCTCCAAAGATCGATCTCTCTCTCTCTCTCTCTCTCTGTCATGAAAATGGTTGTAGTTGTTGTTTTAACCAAATAAAAAGCAGCAGCACTATTGCATAATTGAGTCATGGAAGTCAAGGAAGCATACTAGGACCGCTACTCTTCCTAATTTATGCAAATGACATGTCGTCAGCCTGTGACTGCAACTTGTTCCTGTTTGCGGACGAGTCAGCCCTGCTGGTCTCTGACAAGAACAAGTTGCAGGTTGAAAAAACCCTCAGCTCGGAACTAGGCAAAATCTGCATATGGCTCGCTGATAACAAACTATCATTACACATGGGCAAAACAGAGTCCATTCTCTTCGGTTCAAATAACAAACTCAGCAAGACCGACGGCTTCTCAGTTACAGTGGGTGACAATATTGTCACAAGGAAAGACGAAATTACCTACCTGGGTTCCATGCTAGAGGCAAATCTTTCCTGTGACAAAATGGCATCCAATGTAATAAAAAAAGTCAACCAACGAACTAGATTCTTGTACCGGATCTCCTCTCTGGTAAACAAGAATACCCTGAAGACTCTGGCAGGAGCACTCATTCAAGGGTACTATGACTATGCGTGCACCTCATGGTACCAAAGCACCTCAAAGGCGCTTAAAACAAAATTACAAACATCACAAAACAAACTGGTCAGACTACTACTTGACCTGAACCCCAGAACCCACCTCACCCCTGCCCACTTTGACAACCTAGGATGGCTTAGAGTAGACGACAGAGTACAGCAACTTGCAATGGGCCTGGTCTACAAGATACACTATACGACCGGGGTGCCCATGTACATGTCAAAATACTTCCCAAAGGTCAGTGAATACCACAACCACTACACCAGAGGAAGCTCAACAAATCATGTTAAACCCAGATTCGGCTCAAACAAGGGACTAAACACGTTTCGCAATTATGCCACAACAATGTGGAACGCCCTACCCAAAGCTGTAAAGGAATGTGAATCCCTGCCCACATTCAAAACCGCTCTTAACACTATGGGTGCCGGCCAGAAATCCGGAAAATGACTGTGGATTGCCAGCGCTATTTGTCTATGGAGAAATTCCCCTTCTTTGCAGGGCTATAACTTTTTAAATTCTATTGCTACATTGCCATTATTAGGGCCCATTCAAAGTCCTATATGTATTGTTCATTGTGTAGCAACGTTAAACTTTTTCATTCACATATTCATAGTAAAGTATGGTCTAATGTATAAGTATGTTTTCATCTCTTTCTGCAGCTTTCTCCAGAACGTGATATATAGCCCCAAATGCATTATATTGATGATGAAATACAGTTTGATGGCAATCGGGGCGATATAAAAAATGTCAATTGGACGTACTTCTAGAATGATCTACGTATGATCTGATGATGACCGGATGGGCGGGGGGGGGATCGTTTATAATTCCGTGGGCAGCGTTATATCATTCATCTAGTGTGGGTGATATGTTCATCATAACAGTTTATATGGAATACGATCAAAAATAACGCTGAATCTTACCGTATCCTCCTCGCGCCGTTGGGCGATGAGCGTGGAACAGTCATTTACCTATTATGGTATGTAGAAATATCGGGTCCATTTCCAGCTTGTATAATAGTATATATGTCCAAATCATGTTGTTTATCGAGTTATTGGCAATCGATCGCTATGTATTGTGTCGAGATCGAGTCCCGGTAGCCAAACAGAGTGCCCGGAAGTAATACGGCCGATCAGCACAACCTCCATAGCACTTCCTGTTTGGCGATTGCGCCGATCGGCCACCAGATGGCGCTCCTGAACCGCCAGAGAGCTCAGTGGGTCCTCCTGGTGGATCTCAGGCCAGCGGAGGGGAAATATGAATCCGATCGCAGATTTTTGAAATATTGATATAAGGACGCTGTAAAGCGTCCTCCGGCAACTTGAGCATGGCCGGGAATGACGCTTTTAAGCGTTTTCCGGCAGTCAAAGTGTTAAAGAGCACCTACGGGAGGCTGCAATTCGAAACTGGCCACTGTAAATGCCCAAAACCCCCACCACCTCCTAATAGACAGTCTCCTCCCCACCGCATGTATATATTCCCTCCCCGCCGTATGTATATTTCTCTCCCACCCACCCACCCCCTCCTAATGTACAGTCCCTTCCCCATCATATGTATATACTCTGTCAGGATCTAGGGGTAACAGTACTGTATATTTGAATACCGTTTATGTCACAAATGTATCAGTACTAAATACCTATATGTCCCTATGCCATAAATGTCATGTATGTTGTGTATGTCATAAATGTCTATATGAATTGAAAATGGGGGACCCTGATGGAAACAAGACAAACGTCTTTCTCAGGTCTGCATCCCCTTAACAATTGTATGTATTGAGCCGTACTGTATTGTACCCATTCTGCAATCTGTTAAATAAAGTTTTCATTCATTCATGTTTGCTATGCATTTCTTTCTTTAGGGGAGTTTGTTTCAGTTTTAGCATGATGTTTTATAGATGGCTAGGTTAAATAGGTTTTTGTTTTTAAGAGGGGTTTTGATTTAGATTAGATAATTTAGTTATTTTTAAATGTGTGATCTAAAGATAAACAAATGGTTTTAAAAGTGTTATATTTATCTTCTCTTATAGTACCAGAGAGAAGCTGAGGAGAATCGACCAGCAACAAAAGCTAAATTTGTTTAAAAAAAAAAAAAAATTGGTATCGAAATGGTATTGAAGTATCGATACTTTTCAAGGTATCGTATCGAAGTCGAAATTCCAGTATCGTGACAACACTAGCCTGTAATGAATAAAAAAAATCAAATAAAAGAAAAAAGGATCTAAAAACGAGTTTACTCGTCTTTGGCGCTCAACGCATGGCGGCCAAAAACGAGTTAACGCATCTTTGGCGCTGAATGAGTTAATGAGTAACTTATTGATTTGTCCATTTTTTGATATTATTCCAAATTAAGGGGATGGGATGGTGTAGTGTTATTGATTAACCATCTTGATCAAAAGTGTGAGGTTTCTGTCCTTGCTCACCTACTCGCTCTGTTCCTTTAAACCACCTCGCTCTGTTTTCCATTTGTTTCTGTTAATCATTTCATTCCCCCATTCACACGCTTCTTCCCAGAGACGTCGTTGATTGGTTCTCTCCCGTCCACACGCTTTTCAATCACATCCCCCAGCTGTCACTGCTTGTCAATCAATCAATCCCGTATTATTTATACCCCGTTTCCCCACTCAAGTTTTGTTGGATCGTTTTGATATTTTCTGTTTGCATTCGCCGTTCCTGCTGCTGCTGTTGTTCCCTGTGCTTTACCTCCAGGATATCCAAGAAGCCTTCCTCTTGGACACCTTTTTCCCGTGGCGACGCGCTCGCTCCGCTGCTGTTCCAGCGCTCTTTACGCACAACGCCTGGGTGAGTTTTAATGACTGTCTTTGATCAAATTCCGTTTTCGTGTGTTTTTATAACACTGAAGATTACCACCTTTTTATCAGACAGTCACTCACCCAGCGGTTGCCTTTTTGAGTGTTTCACTGGGATAATATTTTGACCTAACATCTCCCACTGTGTGTTTTTCACACCGAAGATATTATCACTTTGGATTGTATTTGGACTTCGCTCTCAGTGTCTATTTTTGCACCGAAGATATTTTTCACTTGGGATTGTGTTTTGGAACATTGCTCACTGTGTGTGTTTACACGAAGATTAGTTCACTTGGATAACTTTTGTTTTTGGGTACAAGTCACCTCTCCTGTTCTCCTGCTCGTTCTACCTGCACCCTGTGTTGACTCGCTCCCTCTCTCTCTCTCTCGGTCCCGCATCACCTCGGAGATTCTGCCGAGAGAGGTCTGCAGAGCGGCTCTGACGTCAGCAACTGCTACCCCCTACTACCACCTCGGGAGAAGCTGCAGAGCAGCAGAACAATTCATCCTTGCTTATTCCTGTCTTGTTTAGACTCTTCCTATTCTATGCTGTTTAATTAGTCTCAATAAACAAGCCCCTGTTTTTGGCAACTCTGAATCCTACTCTCTTGTGTCGTTGCGTTTGGGGTCGGTGTCAAACCATAACAAAAAGTTAGTGTGGGTCTATTCTTTTTCTCATTATACTATCCACTGAACTGTGTTATGTGTACAACTTCAATCTTTGTGCCAGCATCTTTAATATTGCAGGTTGGGAATCACAAGGTAAAGTGTTTTTGATACAAATTTGCTGCATATCATGGTCTTGCAAATTATGCACAAGACTGGAAGTACAGGGCCGGCAAAAGCTGGTAGGCCTGTCCTGGATCAATGTTTTTTCAGAGAACTTTCACTTGTAGAACCATGTTCTGTAAGCTCAGACCCTACATCCACATCTTGAGCTGCAGAACACATTGTGGCCCGTTTCTCAACTGTATCCAATCGCTTTTTGTCGATAAAAACGCCTATAATAATAATAATAATAATCTTCATTTATATAGCACCTTTCATACACAGAATGCAACTCAAAGTGCTTAACAGAGACACGTCTTCTTTAAACAAGTCAAGAAGAAACAAGAATACCATAAGGTCCAAAAATTATAATAAATGCAACATAAATAAGTGCAACACTCCCAGACGTACTCCACGCGAAGGTAAGGAAAAACTCACAAAACCTAACAATAGGAAAAAATTCACCACAGGCAGTGTGGAGGAGAGAACCCTTAGAAGTGCCGTTCAAGGGGGATCTCCCTTCTTAGATGTCGGTGATAGTAGTGTTGCATGTTGCAAAAAACAGGTGAACAGTTGGTAAGCATGCACCCATGTGTGTAGTATAGTATAGCAAGTAGCGTACTGTATATAACATTGTTTAGAAACCTTTTTGCGAACGTTGAGGTGTTTTTTGTCCATTTACGTCAAGATGTACTCCGTGGATGGCATGCTAACGTCACGTTAAAATGTTTACACAAATGTTTTGTGGTCTGTAACTTGGCAACAAAGTCAAGTCAAGTCAAGTCAAGAGTTTTATTTGTCACGGCATACAAGTATACAATGAAATGCGGGTGGTCTTGCCCGCAACGATGTGCAATACAGTAGTACAACATATAATAGAATCCAATAAAACAACATTGTGCAATAAACAGGTAACATAGTGGGGCATCTCGGTATTTGTACACAAGTTATTTACAGAGCATGGAGGACATGCTAGGTCCTTTGGTAGTGCAATACACTGTTACTGTTGCTATACTATTTTTAAAGTGACCTTTCCTTTGTGGCCATAAGTGTGGGCGTGTGCAGCATGAGTGTGTGCTTGCTCATGTTAAAGTGGCTGCTAGTGTGCGAGCGTGTACAGCGTGCGTGTCGTGTGTGTGCTCATGTGTGCTTGTGTGTGGAGAGTTCAGTGTTCTGTGGCACTCAGTGTTCAGTGTTCAAGGCTCTGATGGCCTGGGGGAAGAAGCTGAGCCGAAGCCTCTCTGTCCTAGTAGCTGGGGTTCGCAGGGACCTCAGCAGCTGGAACAGGCTGTTATTGGGGTGGTGAGGGTCTTTCATTATTCTGCAGGCTCTGGATTTGCACCTCTTGTTGTATAGAACCTGCAGGGGAGGTAGTGCAATACCCGTGGTACACTCGGCTGAGCGTACCACTCTCTGTAGGGTCTTCTTGTCCTGTGCCGTGCCGTTTCCATACCGGCAGTGATGTTTCCAGTCAAGATGCTCTCTACAGCTCCGGAGTAGAAGGACTGGAGTATCTTCCCAGATACTCTGAACTTCCTTAACTGTCTCAGGTGGTAGAGGCGCTGCTTCGCCTTTTTTACGACTGTGTCTATGTGTGTTGACCATGTCAGATCCTCTGAGATGTGGACCCCCAGGTACTTAAAGCTGCTCACCCTGTCCACGGTAGCCCCGTTTATCCTCAGTGGTGTGTGTGTCTCCTGCTGTCCTCTCCTATAATCCACGATCAGCTCCTTGGTTTTACCAATGTTCAGGAGCAGGCTGTTGTCCTGGCACCAGCGTTCCAGTACCTCAACCTCCTCCCGGTAGGCCTTCTCGTCGTTGTCCGAGATCAGCCCCACCACCACTGTGTCGTCTGCAAACTTCACTATGGAGTTGGAGCTGAACTTGGCCACACAATCATGTGTGTAGAGTGAGTACAGCAGGGGGCTCAGAACACAGCCCTGGGGGGACCCGATGCTTAGGGTGATGGTGTTGGAGGTCTGACCCCCCACCCTGACCGCCTGGGGTCTTTTACTCAGAAAGTCCAGTACCCAGGCGCTCAGAGCGGAGCTCAGACCCAGCTCGATCAGCTTGTCCACCAGTCTGGTGGGGACTATGGTGTTGAACGCTGAGCTGTAGTCAATGAACAACAGTCTCACATAGCCCCCCTTCTGGCGGTCAAGGTGAGAGAGGGTGCTGTGCAGTACCTGGGAGACCGCGTCGTCAGTGGACCTGTTTGTCCTGTATGCAAATTGCATAGGGTCCATATCACTGGGGAGGGAGGCACAAATGTGATCCTTGACCAACCTCTCGAAACATTTCATGACCACAGAGGTGAATGGTCATGGTGAATGGTAAACAAGACGAAAGTCTTTCTCTGGTCTGCATCCCCTTAACAATTGTATGTATTGAGCTGTACTGTACTGTACCCATTCTGCAATCTGTTAATAAAGTTTTCATTCATTCATTCATTCAATGCCACCGGTCTGTAGTCATTGAGACATGTTGGGGAGGGTTTCTTCTGTACAGGGATGATGGTAGACATCTTGAAGCAGGCAGGGACCACTGACTCCGCCAGGGAGTGATTAAATATGGCGGTGAACACAGGGGCTAGCTGGTTGGCACAGGACTTAAGTATGCGTCCTGTTATACCATCTGGGCCAGCCACTTTCCTGGTGTTCACCTGCATAAATGCTCTTCTCACACGGTGTACCGTCAATGTGAGAGCGTCCCCGCCCCCCCGCGGATGCCCCCCCCCCCTCCACAACAGCCGGCGCGCCAGTGACGTCACTAGCCGTTGAGCCAGCGGCGCCACCGTCTACACCAAACCGAGCGTAGAAAGAGTTGAGTTTGTCCGCGAGAGAGGCGTCGTCGCTCCCCATTGAGGGGGCGCTGACTTTGTAGTCAGTTATTGTCCTCAGTCCCCGCCATAAGCCTCGTGTCGTTTTGTGCCATTTGTGTCTCCAGTTTATCAGCATATGTCCGTTTTGCAAGTTTTACAGCCTTGCGCAGAGTATAGACTGAAGCCTTGTACTCCTCCATGTTTCCGGACTCTCTGCCCAGGTTGTAAGCAGTGGTGCGAGAGTTCAGAGCTGCTCTGATAGTACTGTCCACCCACGGTTTCTGGTTTGGGAAAACCTGCACCTTTTTCATGGGGACAATACTGTCAGCGATTGTTGTTATGAAGCTCACAACGGTGTCCACGAACTCGCTGACGTCACTGGCGCTTCCTTGAAACATATTCCAATCCGTGTCTGCGAGCGCGTCCTGAAGCGTGGCCTCTGATTGGTCGGTCCATTTTTTTGTCTCACGTGACACGACGCCGTCACGTGATCTTTGTTTGTAAGCAGGAAATAACAAGATGGAGTCGTGATCGGATGAGCTTGTAGCACCCGTCAATGGTGGAGCCGCTACAGCCTTGTAGCCGGCTCTGAACGGGGTGTAACAGTGGTCGAGTGTGTTTCCTCCTCTTATGGAGCAGGCAATGTGTTGAAAAAAGGACGGCATCACTTTTTTCAAATTCGCCTGGTTGAAATCACCAGCTACGATCGTCGCCGCGTCTGGATGTTTGATTTGATGTTTATTGAGGTGGTCGTGTAGCTCCACCAGTGCTTTGCCAGTGTTCGCTTGTGGAGGGATATATACGGCGGTCATGATGACCGCGGTAAACTCACGGGGGAGGTGGAACGGACGGCACAGAATTGAAAGATGTTCCATGTCTGGGGAGCATGAGCTTGAGAGAACATGCACCTCTTTGGGGTTAACCCAGACATTGTTCGTGAGGAGACAGACCCCACCGCCGACGCGGTGGCTGCCGTGCGAGAGGCTGCCGTGCCGGAGGGTGCCGTGCGATCCGCTCGTAGGACGGTGAAGGAGTCGGAGGGAGAGATGCTATTATCCGGAGTCG
The DNA here is from genome assembly GCF_963971535.1 of Notolepis coatsorum. Classification (NCBI taxonomy): domain Eukaryota; kingdom Metazoa; phylum Chordata; class Actinopteri; order Aulopiformes; family Paralepididae; genus Notolepis; species Notolepis coatsorum. Next base: position 74,878,056 of record NC_140168.1, read on the forward strand.
CTGGCTTGAGCCATGATGTTAACGTCTCTCATCTCCCGTTGGAAGCGGACCCTCGCTCTCAGGTCATCCATCCTTCCCTCCAACGAACGTGCATTCGCCCCAACGAACGTGCATTCGTGCAACGTGCAACAAAGAGGCTGCTATTGGTTGAGTGCAAGACACATGACAGAACTCGCACCAATTACATCAAATATAACTATGCGATGACCAAGTATCCGTTCACGAGCAAATATCTAGTCCCGACTTTAAAATTATAATTGCGCAAAACCGGGTGGATTGTAAATGGAGAACTTTTTATTCCTAAATCTACACCAATAGATCTTTCACCCAGAGTGAAAATAGCGTAGTCCCCTGAGGTGGGAACGAAAATCATTTCTAGACACTTCTCAGGCTTCACCTTATGGCCTAAATGGGATTATTTCCCCATCAGCAAGTTCTACCTCTGAAAAAGTTGTAATCAGAGATAGGCCCTTAACACATTCCCTGCCACGCTTCTATCCATCAATGTAGGATCACTGCCACCAGTCTAAGCCTATGGAGATGTTCACCTTCTTTGCAGGGCTATAACTTTTTAAATTGTATTGCTAAATTGACATTACTATGGCCCATTCAACATCGATTATCTATCGTTCAGGATGTAGGAACGTTATACTTTTTCATTCATAGATTCTTCCAAAAATACCTTCTAGAATATAAGTATGTTTTTATCGTTTTCTGCAGTAATTCATAGAACGTGAGTTATAGGCATAAACGCATATATAGATTATCAACTGCCGTTTATTGCTGATACACGCTATATTAAAAAATTAAACTGTACATGATCGTATACGTTATGATTCATCATGCGCGGATGAAAGGGGGGGAGGGGTCGTTTATAATTCCGTGATCGTCAGTAAATGCTTTATGTAGTATGGGTGATATATTGATCTGATCGGTTTGCAGTGAAAAGAATAAACAATCAAGCTGAAAGTAACGTTACTGTCCTCTTACCGTTCGCCGATGAGACTGGAGGAAAAAGATCCCACTTATTTGACGTCGATCGACTAGATCCATTTCCGGTTTGTATGGCGCAATAAACGCCCAAATCATATCGATTATTGAGTTATGGCAGCGATCCATATGCACGCCAGTGTGTGTCTGTAGTCCCGCAACGATATGTGACTGCCGGACGGATTTCCCAGATGCACTGAGATCACCAGATCCACTTCCGGTTGTAACTCGCCCGATCATCCACCAGGCGGCGGTATTGAGGCGTTGCACTGTTGTGCAGGCTCCCACTGTATCACCAGAGGCTGGGTGGCAGAATTATGAATGCCATGGCGAAAAAATTAAATATGATCTCAATAACGTCGTACAGCGTGGTCTGGCAGAATTAGCATGGCCAGCAAACACGTCGTAAGCCGTTTTCGGCGGTCAATGTGTTAATGCTGAAATTGTTTGCAATAACATTGTTACTCAGCTGATAGACTTGTAAGTCACTTTCGATAAAAGCGTCAGCTAAATGACAAAATGTAAAAATAATATAAGTAATCATATAATAGTGAAGGAGAGTGGGCAGTCCACCGCTGTTACAAAGGGTCAGATTAAACCGAATATATATATTTATTGCTTGAGATCCCTTGTATAATATTTGTATATCGTTTGATATCCCTTGTATATTCTTTGTATATATACACGGAATATCCCTTTACCTGGGTACAAACCAGACCATAATATTCGCTCTCCTATTGGACAGCGACCCCTAGGCGCCCACGACCATACCCCCAACGGCAAGTTCAAAGGCAACGCCAAGGCATGTCTCAACATGTCCAGGTTTGCGCAGTAATACGAGACAGAACTGAGGTTGGCACTAGATAATTCACCTTACGTATAAATACGGCGCAGGTGGAAACAGCAGCAGTTCGTTCATTACTAGTAAAGCCTTCACCACGAGACAACGTGCAGTGAAGTGGGCAACTTTGCCTCTGAATAGAGCCTTGAGAACCGCGTGCGAATAGATTGCTAAAGTGTCAGAGTTTAACGCAGTACCGTTGAGTTCGACTTATTCTAATGTGAAGTAATAGTCTATCATTTATAGTGTATCGTGCGGCTACCGTTCTTCAGTGACCAGCATTACCACCGGTTCGTCGTGTATATAGCTAGTGCACTTATCCAGGCTGGGCGGCCTAAACTCGTGCCCCCACCCGAGGAGTCCTAGACGAGAACCGTTGGATATGTACACCGGAGAACCTACACCGGCGACTGCAGAACCTTTTCTGGTTGGATTATATTGCTTTGGTACCGTGACTGCTGGAGCAGAGAACCGTCTACCCCACTATCGTGTGGGATCTACCCCCCGTGAGGAGCATCACTCGAGCCCGCCTCTAGGAAGAGGCTGGCTAGCTTTCATCCATGCTGTCGAGCATACTGGATTATAGCTGTTGCTTTGTCTACCGATCAAGGGAGTACTGCACTGGCTCCTGTATCTGGAGCCTCGTTATTCCGCGTTGACCCAGACTTTGCACCCGAACATTCCTCTACCCTGCCGGCCTTACACCCGGAGGGAACCCCCCAGTGTCTCCAGCTGGTACTAGTGTGCCTTATGTAATTGCTATGCCACAGGTGGCGTCAGTTTAGACCCATCTTACTATTCTCATTGACTTACGCTCTTGACCTACTTTACGTGTGTTCTTCGCCTTACAAGCGCGAGTATAATTCTCAATCTGTAACCTAACGTTGCTTGCTCTGATAATAATAAATACCCTCCAAATAGAACTTTATGTGTCATTGCCGTATTCTTGTGTGGGTGTTCACCATATATATTCATGTACTGTATGGCCAGTAATTAAAGTACATAACTAAGTAGTGGTTTAATATACCATACTCTCAATACAGTCAGGGAATTGTACCCCTCAGTTACAACCGCCATTGGTATTTTTCTTTTTATATATATATATATATATATATAGTGACATTAGCCACTGTGGGAGAGAAGGTTCTGCTTAGGGATGCACCGATATGAAAATTTGCCACCGATACCGATTGTTCAACTAACACAATCGGCCGATACCGATATTTATGGCAAAAAAATATTGTAATTATTTTTTTCGTATATTTTTTTGTATTTTTTTTTATGAAACTACTGTATATTTGTATGTGTATGTTTGTATTTGTAGGCCTCTTTACTTACTTAAAAAAAGGAAACATCAAGAAATATGTTTATGGTATTAATTCCACCATGCCATGTAGCACTATCCCTCTCCCAGTATGGTCTGGCGGCCTGCAGCTGGATACTATTGTCTCAACCAGAGCTCTCAACCAATGCAATAGAACAATTTTGATTGACAGTCGATTCGGCCAATTACGTCACACCGCTAGCACCCACCTCCTGCTGTTCTTACCACCAATCGGCAAGCGTTTATTCATTTTCTACTTCCGGGCATAACGCCATTGATCTGCTTGCGAGAACCACAACAAGCTTACCGTAGCTAATACGTTAGCTGCCCGCCGACCAGCGCTCCACAGGATGACCAAACGAGACAATGATTTTACTGCAACGAATGTTATAATAAAACAAAGCCTTTCTATACATTTGTCTGATTGAAAACTTTATTAACAGATTGCAGAATGGATTGGGTACAACTCTCAGGGCTCTATGAGCAACGGAAGGAATTGAGCTAGTAGTTCGGGTAAATACTATGCTTATGTTATTGAACGTGTAACACTAACTATATAACGTTAATGCCACAAAACGAAGGCGCCTAAGGAAGTTCCAAGTCAGTCAGAAGATCCTTAAGAACTTCTACTCATGTACAATAGAGAGCATCCTGACTGGCAACATCACCTCCTGGTTTGGGAATAGCACTGCACAAGACCGAAGCAGACTACAAAGAGTGACACGTTCAGCCGAACGCACAATTGGAGGGGGGCTCCCCACCCTCCAGAACATTTACAACAAGCGGTGCAGGGGTAAGGCTAAGAGAATCATCAAGGACTCCAGCCACCCAAACAACTGCCTCTTTGAACTGCTGCGGTCAGGCAAGCGATACCGGAGTCTCAAGGCGAGCACAGAAAGACTCAGAAGAAGCTTCTATCCCCAGGCCATCAGGCTGCTCAACGAACAATAAACACTATACAACAACCATCAAATGCACACAGCACACACATCCACACGCACACTCACTTTAAACAAACAACACACTGCAGCACCCACTCTCCACACTTTAGATCACCTAAACACACTTTATATTTATTGATAAAGGATTTGCACTACAACTCGTACACCTTACTGTAAATTGTACCTAAATTGTACCTCATCCCATTTCTGCTTTGCACTATATAGTATTGTATATTAGTACACTGCATAGTATATTGTATATTATATGGTAACTCAGTTACGTCTATTCTGCATCGAACATTGTACATATGTCTATACTGAACACTGTGACCTCATTTTTTACTTCTAATTTACATGCTATACTATGTTATTTCATACTTATCTTGTCTAGCACAGTCTCTGGAGCGTAACAGTAAGAAGCATTTTGTATACAGTATTCTGTACTTCTGTATGACAACTATTAAAGAAACTTGAATGTTTGTGTCATTTTAACAGCAGATACTTTCTTAAATGCCATCTTCCCGAGAGAGGGGTGTTGACGGGGAGCTGTGATGGGTTCGCTTGGTTGTGTTATTAGCATTGAACAGCTAACCGAAAGCTAGCGTTAACTAACGTTAAAGGTTTAGCCATAACGTTACCTTGGCTAAAGTTGGGGCTATTCATAATCCAGCAATAATGGCTGCAGACCTGCAAGCAAAGTACAGCAAGTTGACAAAGGAGTATTCCAACGTAAATCACATTTTCACCAGTAACTTTAGTCTTTCCATCTCCCAGTAGCTCATGCTAGCTAACCTAGCTCATGTTAGCGTCGTCACTGAGCGACCACCTCGCGTACACAATTAATGACATGTTGCGGACAGCCATATCGGTGACAATGTTTAGCTTTTAGTGCCAAATGATAAGAGTCTGAAGTGGAGTCTCAAAAGAGAATGTTGAATATTTAGTAGTAACTTTGATGCAGTAGCTTGTGTGTGTGTGGGGGACTGGGGGCGGCCGGCGGCGTTGTGCAGGACGCGACTGAACTTATTGGCTACTGCCATCGGCACATTCGAGCTTATCGGCCGATAGGCCGATTGCAGTCAACAAGGCACTTATCAGCCGATACCGATACCCGACCGATACATCGGTGCACCCCTAGTTCTGCTGGGCAACCAACCTGGGTGGGTATATGTTGTTCCAGAGACTGGATTAGTTACTAATAACTAATAATAACTAGGCATTATAGTATCTAATTGAACTACTTGTACAATCAAATTAATACATAAGAAACTTGAATTGCTCCTGCTTCAATATAATCTTTTCCCCAATTGTTACCTGTGCTTAAAACAAAATACAACACAGTACAACACTATACGATACAGTCACGATAACAACAGCGACATCTTGAGGCCAGTCGAGGCTACAGCCAATACAGAGTCAGCAGCAGCAGCAGCAGCTAATCTGCGACTGCGTGGTGGAGTGTCGTCGGCGGGGGTGCGTCTATGAAGAGGGAAGCGGTTTCAATTTCAAACAAAAACAACCAGAGACAGAGAAACCAGTGGATTATACATCACCCTTCAACATTTTCCAGACGTGGAAGTGTACATAAACCTGCACCAGAACGGCGTATTTATTTAGCAAACCGTGCAACCCTGTGCTTATTATTATTATTCCTCGCGGAAAATCCGCGCAAACATTCGGTCGCCACCTCGTTCCAATTGTCTGAAGACGGTATATAAAAAATCAGCGTAGTCTGTTCGCTGCTATTAGCTATCGTTAAGGTGTAACGTGTTTCACAGTCAAATATACTGCAATTTACATTAGGGACCATGCCGAGGACAAATAGGCAAAAGGAATACAAACCCGGGGATCTGGTGTTTGCTAAAATGAAAGGATACCCACACTGGCCGGCGAGGGTAAGACGTTAAGCTCACTCCTCCTCCATCGTCTTATCTCAGGCTACATGGCGGTTAGGTGACATTACGTACATTGTTACGTTAGTTGTATGTTGTGTGCGCGCGCTGCTCCGTGTGTTAGCGGAGTGACGGCCTGCCTGTAAGAGAGCTAACGTTAGCTTCACTCCGTCACGTGACTCATCCTCCGAGTCCACACCAACTTAAGGCAACTATACAAGAAGGAAGGGTCTTTACGCCAGTGTTCTATGCTCTGCTCGGTGCTAGTTCTATTGAAGCCTATGGGAGATGTAATAAATAATAAAGAATATAACCGCTATCTGAGGAAATATACATAAAACGTTAGCTAGTTAACAATGCTACACATTTTTGATTTTGACAAACGAGGAGATGGTTATGGTATGGTTATTGAACTGAAAGTTTCCACACTTGACTTGGCACCAATGTGCGTTCACGGCACGCGCCACACGGCGACGACCCTTCCTCCTTTTATATTTTCCTTTACATAGTTAGTTAGTTAGTTTAGACTCGTGTACCGTTATTTGTGTTAGCTGTTACTAATCCAGACAGATTTTACGTAATTTGCGTTAGCTGTTACTAATCCATACAGATTTTACGTTATTTGCGTTAGCTGTTACTAATCCATACAGATTTTACGTTATTTGCATTAGCTGTTACTAATCCATACAGATGTTACGTTATTTGCGTTAGCTGTTACTAATCCAGACAGATTTTACGTTATTTGCGTTAGCTGTTACTAATCCAGACAGATTTTACGTTATTTGCGTTAGCTGTTACTAATCCAGACAGATGTTACGTTATTTGCGTTAGCTGTTTCTAATCCAGACAGATTTTACGTTATTTGCGTTAGCTGTTACTAATCCAGACAGATTTTACGTTATTTGCGTTAGCTGTTACTAATCCAGACAGATTTTACGTTATTTGCGTTAGCTGTTACTAATCCAGACAGATGTTACGTTATTTGCGTTAGCTGTTACTATTCCAGACAGATGTTACGTTATTTGCGTTAGCTGTTACTAATCCAGACAGATTTTACGTTATTTGAGTTAGCTGTTAGCCTGTTACTATTCCAGACAGATGTTACGTTATTTGCGTTAGCTGTTACTAATCCAGACAGATTTTACGTTATTTGCGTTAGCTGTTACTAATCCAGACAGACGGACGGTCCAGTGGTTCAGCTGCAACAACAAGCCCGCTTTCTGGATGATTCATTTAGAAAAAATTACAGTGTCAAGCAAACTAACGCTACTCCCTCTGTCTCGTCACCGACACAGCTTGGGTCATTTGGTTCGGTTAAATCGTTTTCACCGAAAGGCCTAAATTGGTTGAATTCAATGAACCTAAACAAACCAACTCTACAGCAACGTACACGTGTGAACAAGCTAGTAGCGTCAGGCTAACATCGTTAAGGCCACTTGAGGTCAGCAACAGAGCCACGTTGTGTTGATGAACTGTTAACTGGTAGCCAATCCATATGTTTTTAGGTTGTCGACTTTCCACGTTATTAGTTAGTCGCTGGCAAAGGCACAACATAATATATTGCAATCGCTGACTTGATGAATGAATGAATGAAAACTTTATTTAACAGATTGCAGAATGGGTACAATACAGTACGGCTCAATACACAATTGTTATGGGGATGCAGACCAGAGAAAGACGTTTGTCTTGTTTACATCAGGGTCCCCCATTTTCAATTCATAGTGACATTTATGACATACACAACATATATGACATCATGACATTTATGGCATAGGGACATACATGACATACAGGTATATAGTAGTAGTACTGTTACATTTGTGACATACGATATGCAAATATGAAATAAGATATGATACAGTCACTATGTAGCACACTATGGAGTGTAGCAACGTGTTTTTTTTTATCGGTTGTCATTATCTTCGCTCACTAACGTTAGTTATTCGTCTCGTCCTGGAGTGTGAATCGTGGCGGTGGGCAGAATGCAAGGTCTATGGTTATAATGATTATGTTCTCTAAATTACAAACACAGGAATTTGTGATGATATACTTTTTGTTGTATGTTACTTACCACTAATGACTACCAGCTATCCACATAGCATGCCCATGATAAGCACACTTTTAAGTGGTTAAGCCTGTCCTTAACATCAGATTTTTGTATGTTGCTTGCCATGTCAGAAGTTGGGCATGTACTATTTCAGGCGGAGCTTGGAATTTTGAACTTGGCGCCCAAAGTACACATGCTTATGAAAATGGTTGTTTTTGCATTAGGGAACAGCGTCATCATCATTGAACATAGTTGGCAATGAGAATTTTTTATTAGACAAAAGTGATCCATAGTAAAGTGTGAGATTGGATGAGTTAATGGGGCATCCCGATCAATGTGGATTATTGTATAATGGTTGTTGTTAGAATATAATTAAAACTTTTTAGCTATGATGACCAAACATCTACTGTCAGTCAGCTGGTTGATCACTGAAAAAAGGTTATCTGTAACTTGAGTTGGGAGTAGTGATAGACTAATAAATCACCCAGGCATTTTGAGATAATCGCACACATGGTCAATTAACAACAATGTATGTATATTCCGGTCTTTTAGTGCAAAAACGTGATTCCTAGTTGGCAATTCTATCTGTCACCAACCAGCTAAGCTAGCTAGCTAATATCAGCAAACTTCCCTCTATCTAAAGTCATCTACAAGTAAACTAGTGACCAGTGACCACTACTGTCCCTGTCATCTTCTGTCAACAAACACCACCATTCCTCCCAGGTGCCATGCTCTTCAATCACTTCCAGTCATTATACAGTAGGAAACTGTTGTGGGTGTAATGGAGATATCTCCACATCCAAAAGGTTTTAGAAAATATTTAGAAAGTTTCATATCAAACAGACAACTTGCTGCCCTGCACAGCATGCTTCGTTTCTGTGACCCGTCTGCATTTAGAGAGTATTTTATTTCTTGGCATTGATGGGCTATATAAAGAATGTCATCATCAAGGCATGTCTATTTATAATATTTTTTTTATTGAAAAGTAGGCTACTATTCTTATACATTATATTCCAATTAAAATAAATCCTGTCAATAGACTCGCATGCATAACTCGTCCCTAAACTCGGGAGTGTAGGACTAGCTTAGCTATAATATTATTGACCGAAGACTCGGACTGTTGCCCGTGTTGTTGAGTCGAGTTAAATAAAAGATACACTGTAGCACTCAACACTTTGATGAACATTGTTACTCAGCTGATAGAGTTGTACCCTTCCTGCTGACTTGTCGTACAAAACTTGTACCGGTAAGTCGCTTTGGATAAAAGCGTCAGCCAAATGACTAAATGTAAATATGTGTAGGTGCGGGAGGAGGTAAGGGCTTTGGGTGCAGGGGGAGGTGTACTGAAACAAAGAGAGAGAACCCTCTCTCTGCTGGCACATTTTGGCCCACTTCACAGGACATTATAATCGGACATCAACAGATTTCCGCTGTAAAATGTGTTAATGACCAGATAACTGAAACCCTGAACATTAACGATCAAATAACGATGGTTGCAGTGCCCCATTCAGGGTGTGACCTTCTGGAGCACGTGCCCATTCGGAAGGGCCAGTTGCTTGGCCTCCTGGAAGTGCTGCTTGCAGTGTTGTGGAGATATGTGGTATGGCTGTTTGCAGCATTCTCGAGAGCCGCTCATCCCATCCAGGGAAGTTAATTAGGCAAATTTAGGTGATATTGTTTCTTGTTCACCATGTGATTTGCTAAATAGCTGTCTCCTTGTTTGCCATGTGATCCGCTAAAGAGCCGCTTCCTTGTTCACCATTCACTCTGCTAAAGATCCGTCTCCTTTTCACCATGCGATCTGCTAAAGAGCTGCCTCCTCCTTGTTCACAGATTGACGAGTTACCTGAAGGAGCAGTGAAAACGCCCTCTAACAAGTACCAGGTGTTCTTCTTTGGAACCCATGAGACGTGAGTAAAACCTAATGACCTTTGGTCCGTCAGTACTAGGGCTGTCACTTTAACAAAAAATCTAATTCGAAGTTTCAATTTGGCAGGCAGGGAGACGGGCACTGAGACGGAGAGATGAGCACTGAGACAGAGAGACGGGCACTGAGACAGAGAGACGGGCACTGAGACAGAGAGATGAGCACTGAGACGGAGAGATGAGCACTGAGACAGAGACGGGCACTGAGACAGAGAGACGGGCACTGAGCCAGTGAGATGAGCACTGAGACAGAGAGACGGGCACTGAGACAGTGAGATGAGCACTGAGACGGAGAGATGGGCACTGAGACAGAGACGGGCACTGAGACAGAGAGACGGGCACTGAGCCAGTGAGATGAGCACTGAGACAGAGAGACGGGCACTGAGACAGTGAGATGAGCACTGAGACGGAGAGATGGGCACTGAGACAGAGAGATGAGCACTGAGACAGTGATATGGGCACTGAGACAGAGAGACGGGCACTGAGACAGAGAGATGAGCACTGAGCCAGTGAGATGAGCACTGAGACAGAGAGACGGGCACTGAGACAGAGAGACGGGCACTGAGACAGAGATGAGCACTGAGACAGAGAGACGGGCACTGAGACAGAGATGAGCACTGAGACAGAGAGACGGGCACTGAGACAGTGAGATGGGCACTGAGACAGTGAGACGGGCACTGAGACAGAGAGATGAGCACTGAGACAGAGAGACGGGCACTGAGACAGAGATGAGCACTGAGACAGAGAGACGGGCACTGAGACAGAGATGAGCACTGAGACAGAGAGACGGGCACTGAGACGGTGAGATGAGCACTGAGACAGAGAGATGAGCACTGAGACAGAGAGACGGGCACTGAGACAGAGAGATGAGCACTGAGACAGAGAGACGGGCACTGAGACAGAGATGAGCACTGAGACAGAGAGACGGGCACTGAGACAGAGATGAGCACTGAGACAGAGAGACGGGCACTGAGACAGAGATGGGCACTGAGACAGAGAGATGAGCACTGAGACAGAGAGACGGGCACTGAGACAGAGATGAGCACTGAGACAGAGAGACGGGCACTGAGACAGTGAGATGGGCACTGAGACAGTGATATGGGCACTGAGACAGAGAGAGATGAGCACTGAGACAGTGAGACGGGCACTGAGACAGAGAGACGGGCACTGAGACAGAGAGATGAGCACTGAGACAGTGATATGGGCACTGAGACAGAGAGACAGGCACTGAGAGAGAGACGGGCACTGAGACAGTGATATGAGCACTGAGACAGTGATATGAGCACTGAGAAAGAGAGATGAGCACTGAGACAGTGATATGGGCACTGAGACAGTGATATGGGCACTGAGACAGTGAGATGAGCACTGAGACAGAGAGACGGGCACTGAGACAGAGAGACGGGCACTGAGACAGAGACGGGCATCAATACCGTAATTCCTCTAATAGTAACCCCGGCTTGTATTTGTTTCAACTGTAGCGGGTACCAGGCTTGTATTAGGAGGAGGCCTGTATAAGAGGGAGGCCTATATTTCAAATTTTCAAACGGATCATAATGAATAAATCAACATTTTGTGTCAGTTTGAATCCAGTAAAATGTACTGCCTGGGTTCATTTATTGAAACCAAGTACTGTATGAAATAGTAAACAGTGCAATTACAGGTGGTCACTGGTCATTTCAACGTTTTCAAAGTGAAATCAAGTAACTAGCTCAGTATGCAGCTCAGTATATTAGTAACCCGGCTTGTATTAGGAGGCCGGCTTATAATTGCTTAGCTCAAGAGCGCACCCGGCCATTAATAGAGACCCGGCTTGTATTTGAGACCCGGTTACTATTAGAGGAATAGGAAGACAAATATTAGCTAGATTAATTAGCGTTAGCTCAAAAGCACAGAACCGGATGACTGTTCTGCTAGCTAGCGATAACAACAATAATACTCCCGGACGGGGGGTTTCAAAATAAAAGAGCGAAGTCTAAAACACACACACCTAAAAAAAAAAAAAAAAACGAAAAAGATCGGTTCTGTCTCCGTGTGGATGTACATTGTACACGCAATTGTCTATACACGCAGAAGCATGTACAGATACCGATATGCCCTACTTTGTTTACTTGTTTATTGCACAATGTCGCTCTATTGGTTGGATTCTTATTATATATTATTACTATTGTATATGCACATCGTTGCGGGCAAGACCCCCCGCATTTCACTGTATACCTGTATGCCGTGACAAATAAAACTCTTGTATCTTGTAGCATACTGGTAGTACAACGGTGATCAGAATGTATGTTGCCAACGCAATTTGACGTGACGGTCTCTGGTTGCTACTGGATAGAACAGAATGGTAGCCAACACTTATGATTTGTGATTGATTGGTTAATTATGAAATGTTAATCTTATTTTTAATAGTGTTTTTGAGAAAGCGTATTTGAATACTCGTTTGGAAACACCAAGGAGTATTCAAAGCCTGTAAAATGGTATTCGGGACAGCCCTACCCTAAATATATGTTTTAATAAATTATCTGCATTTTAAACTATTAATGCTGACTCATTCCTTCAGTCCACTCAAAAGTATGCTAATATTCCATATGTTGTTTATGATATTAATTGAAAATTGCATATGAGAGTATTATATAGTAATAATAACACATGGCGATATACTAAAAAGCTATTTATCATTTTTGGCTGGTAAAAAATCTGCCTGGCTGGTAAGCCAAAAAGTAAATTTTGTTCCCTGGGTACGTGTATTCGTCCCGCGAATTTTACGGTACGGCGTCACGGTGCGGTACGTGCAGCCATACGAAGAATACGTGACAACGCACCAGTCGCACATGCAGGCACTCACGAGGTCCGTGCGAGAACAGCGCGCGTGGCCGGGCACACAGAGTCCGACTTCAGAGCGAGCGAAAGTGCACGGAGGAAGGCACATTTACATTAGAAGAACAGCTGCAGCCTGCAGGGTCATTACAATTTTACAGTTTTCTTTCGTTTTCTTGTTCGCCCAATAATGTTAACCAAATGAAACCAATGGAAAGACACACACACACGCCGCGCATCGCCAACACACACACGCCGCGCGTCGCCAACACACACGCCGCGCATCGCCAACATACACAACGCCACGCGTCGCCAACACACACGCCGCGCATCGCCAACATACACAACGCCACGCGTCGCCAACACACACACACGTCGCCAACGAACAACAACAACATTCTCCCCCGCCGGACTCACGCTGATCAAATAATAAAAAAAAAAAATCCCAGAATGAAACTGTCAAAGGACATTTGGCCTCCAAGCCCCGTTAATCTGGAACCCTGTGTTGAGGGATTGAGTTACTGTTTGACTGAACACAGTAATGGGCAGAATGAGTCACCTAGGAGACATAGTGTGGGACAAGCATTAGATATTCCCTCGTAGAATCCACAACACACCTGCCTGACCCTCGTCAACGTCGGTTCTCAACGTCAGGCCCGGGGACCCCCAGGGGTCCTTGATGAGGTTCCACTGGCTCCCCAGAACAACGAGGAATGGTTTAATTTCATTCACCAAATGTTAGTCCAATGAGAGAATATTATAATAATCCATTCTCCCCTAGGCTAATCATGTCCTACTCTGGGCATTCAGTAGGTGGTGTCAGAGAGGCAACTACCAATGTGACCTAAGGCTAGTAGTATTGCACTTAAAAAACATGTCAATATTTTTTAAATGTTTAATTGAAAATGTAATCGATAAAATAATCAACAGATTAATCAATAACGTAATATTGGTTATTGGCCATAACAGAAATGTTCATATCGGTGCTTTCCTAGCCTCATACTATATCTGTTTTGAAAATATATTGATAATACTACCCAGGTCTATATCCTTATTAGATCTGCAGTGTAACCCGGCTTATTGCTGCCATATCTTTATTAATTTCTTACTAATTCATACGAGCTAGGGAACATCCAGGAACAGCATCAAGAGTTGTCATCCAAGTTATAATGACAGTTGTAATGTTTCACCCCACAGGGCGTTCCTGGGAGCCAAGGACTTGTTTCCTTATGATGAATGTAAGGAGAAGTTTGGAAAACCCACCAAGAGGAAAGGTTTCAGTGAAGGCCTCTGGGAGATCGAGAACAACCCCACTGTCACACATGAAGTCTATGATGATGAGGTCAGTGTTGTCAACAATGTCACACATGAAGGCTATGATGCACTGTTGGTCCCAGAGCCTTCTCTATTGCCGCACCCACCCTCTGGAACTCCCTCCCTCCAAACATCCGTCCCTGCACTCTTTCAAATCCCAACTCAAAACTCACCTCTTCACCAAATGTATTAATGACACTGCATGATTTCCCTCTTCTTTTTTACTTTGTTGTTACATTGTTCCCCTGATCACCTTCCCCTAGCTGCCCCCTACTGTTAAGCGCCTTGGGTCTCCTGAAAGACACTATATAAATCCAAGATATTATTATTATTATGATGATGAGGTTAGTGTTGTCAACAACCCCACTGACACACATGAAGCCTATGATGATGATGTTAGTGTTGTCAACAACCCCACTGACACATGAAGCCTATGATGATGATGTTAGTGTTGTCAACAACCCCACTGACACATGAAGCCTATGATGATGATGTTAGTGTTGTCAACAACCCCACTGACACATGAAGCCTATGATGGTGAGGTTAGTGTTGTCAACAACCCCACTGACACACATGAAGCCTATGATGATGAGGTTAGTTTTAGTGCAAATTATGTTTCCAACGGAAAACATTGTCAACATCGGCAATAAATATATATACCGGTATATACATCATCGGTTTTATCTAAGAAGATAAGATAAGACGTTTTCATTTTAAATTACTTATAGCAGTTTTAAATACAGTGGCTAAAGTAATTGTAATGTTTGTGTTTTGTGTCTTAGCCAAAGAAGGAGAAGAGTGCGCCAGAAGAGGCGGGGGAGCAGGGGGTCGCAGAGAAGGGGGGGACGGAGGGCAGCAGTGATGAGGACGAAGGAGCCCTGGTCATCGACGAGAAGAATGAGAGGGGCGGAGCCAAACGGAAAGCAGGGGAATCCATAGAGGTCAGCTTTACCACAGTTCACACAAGATCAGTACAGTCACAAAATCACATCAACGTTGGCTATGCTAACTGATGGAGATGTAAAGCCCTGGTTCCCTAAAGGGATAGTTTCAGATTAGTTGGCATAGGGTGGTATGAAATACTCAAAAGAACACTCTGACTTCATGGGGAATGTGCTCACTGTCCTCTCCAGAGTTGTGCTAAGCCAGGCTAGCTTGCAGTCGGATAACTTTCTACTGAACCTTCAAGGCAGGCGCTGGACCAATGGAAGACTGCAATGAAATATGGAAGACTGTCCGCACACAGTGTGCCGACCTTCTTCGATATTTCATGGTATGAAATACTCGCCAGTAGTGAATTACCATTAACTGACTTACCGAGACCCTTGTGGAACTTCTGGCCATGTTCCAAGCGAGGCCGGGCAGCTTCTGACGGGCAGCAGAGTATGAATCCACACCACTGCATGCAAACAACCGTTTTAACCAGATGTCTCTCCAACTCTTCTTCTCTCAGACTCTCCGATTCCAGAAATGTCTTGGAACTATTTTGTTTCTTGAAAAAGCCAGTGTATTACTGTGGGAGGTAGAGCGGTCGTCTGGTAATCGGAAGGTTTACCGCTTCGATTCCCTCCTCCTCCCGGGCAGCGTGTCGAAGTGTCCGTGAGCAAGACACTTAAACCCCCTAACTGCTCCCGATGTGCGGGTCGGCACCTTGCGTGGTTGCCTCCGCTGTCGGTGAGTGAATGGGCGAGGCATAAATTGTAAAGCGCTTTGGATAAAAGCACTATATACACGCAGTCCATTTACCATTCATGTATTACTCTATGCACTGGGGCGATCTAGCCAGTAGGTCCAAGTTTAGTTTAGTTTATTTGACAATTATTAAAATACATTACATGTTACAACAAGTCATGCATCCTAAAATTATCAAGGATAGCACCAAAAAGTCAGACTTATTTCCATTGTGGTCCTTGGTCTCAGCAGCACATAGTATTTACATAAACATGTATTACACATATTATCATCAGCCTACAGTATATTGCTAAAAAATATAATTAAAACGTAAAATACAACATTATTAATAAAATATGTACAAAATGTACAGACACACTAAAACTACACTACATTAAAACAGGAAGCTTCCTGAGTCACTCTGGGACATTTTCTAGGAGCCATTTCCTAACGTTCACCTTGAAACTACACAGGTTCAAGATCTGTTTGGTGGTCAAAGGCAACTCATTCCACTCCTGTGTGAGCAAATGAGCACTGTCCCATCTTTGTTATACACCTTGGAGGATGCAGGTTTGCTATGCTAGATAGTTTGCTATGCTAGTTCTGTGGCTGTGTGATTCCCTAACACTAGGAAAATAGTTGCAAACATTTTTGGGGGCCCTGTTATTTATTATGTTGTGTACCGTGTTGACCCTAAGCTGGGCTACTCTGGCCTCAACTGGTAGCCAGTTGAGCTCATGAAAATGTCTCCTCCCAACATGATCACGAGGGCCTAGGCCCATCACAACCCTGATCAGCTTCTAGCCAAAAACCTGGTGCAGGCATTTACCTTACCCAGCACCTGTAAGGCCACCGCCCCGCCCCCCCCCCCCCCCCCCCCCCGACAGACTGTGATCCAGCATACAGCCGAGGTACTTCACTGCTGTTCTTGCTGCTATAACCTCTGACCCTAATTCTACCTTGAGTTCAGGAGCCTTTTTTAATCAGGGCTTAGATCCGAACAAAATAGACTCTGTTTTGCCTAAGTGAAGTGAGAGCCTATTGTCAGACAGCCAATTGTTAACCTTAGAGAGTTACTCTCCTAGCATTCTTTGGAGTATACTCAGATCCTTATGGGTAGGGATGCCCCGATCGATCGGCCAGCGATCGGTATCTGCCGATATTCAGTATAAATATGAGATCGGTGAATTCCGATAATGCTTTATTTTCGCCGATCGTGAAAACCGATCGAAAAACATGATCCAATTCTTAGCGGAGTTCTCACTCGCTGACTTCTCTCTCAAGCACACAGAGCTGCAGCGCACTGCCCCTCCTCCTCCTCCTCCCCTGCCCCTCCCAGACCCGTGTCACAGAGACTCCTATTGCCTCCGGCATTATAGTCTGCTCTAGTCTAGTGCATGGGACCTCTGTGAGCTAACGTTAGCTACCTAGCTAACGTTAGTGTTTATAGGGAATAGGGCTGACCTTCGAAGCTTTTTTTGGCAATCGAAGCTTCGGGGCCGAGCTTCGATTTTAATTCGAAGCTTCGAGGGGAAAAAAATATATAAATGTATTATAATATTTTTTTTTATCTTTTTTTATCTTATGTTGTGGGACTTGTACAGCACTTTGGTAAACTTTGTTGTTTTTAAATGTGCTCTATAAATAAAGTGGATTGGTTTAATTAATTAAGTAGCCCCTTTCGTGACTGTGACGCAGCCAACAAGGTTTCACTCGGCTGCGCTGCCTGGGTGCAGTGGGGCTGCTCTCACAGCCAACGACATGACATTACATAATTATGTTGCAACCTTCGTCTATCAAGCAAACAATTATATTATATTTAATTTATAATTATATCAGACAATGCACCTACAAAAGCAGATGATTACAATTAAATTAGCCAACTTGGTAACACATTAGTCATAGCAGCATAGGCATAGCCTTATTAATGTTTTGTGTGGCGTCGCCGTCGTGTACAACGATACTTACGTTGTGATATGCCATTTTCTTCTGGCATATCTGGCACTCGGCTTTTTGGGCATTGTCTTTGCATATTTTAAAGTGTAACCACACGTCTGATGACTTCTTCGTCGACATGTCTGCTGCACATGTCCTTGTTGTTTTCAACACAGATAATCTCCACATGCTTGTTGTAGAGAGGTGGAGTCGAGGCGCCGCTTACTTTCGTTTCATTGGAATGGAGGCGGGAAGGCGCCGCTTACTTTCGTTTCATTGGAATGGAGGCGCAAGATTTTGGAGGCAAAAAAATAAAATAAAAAAATTTTAACTTCGAATTCTTTTTTTTATGTTCGAAGCTCGTGCCATCGAACGAAGCTTCGAAGTATTTAAGACAGCCCTGCAAGGGAATGATCTTTGCATGTTTAGTACCACTTGGTACAATGCCTTGCTCCACGGAGAGGTTAATAAGATGTGCAAGACAGGGAGCTATTTCCTGTGCCCCATCTCTTAAAATCTTTGCAGAAATGTTGTCCAAGCCAGTAGGGCTGCAACGATTAGTCGACATAATCGACGACGTCGATTATAAAAAAATCGTTGACGAGAAATTGTTGCGTCGATTAGTCATTAAAATTTTTTTTTTTTTTTTTTTTTTTTTTTTGCACTACCTATCTTTGTGAGAGTGGCTTCTCAGGGTTCCAGACAACATCATAACATGATGATCCCATAGCAAATTTTGGACATTGAAAACATTGTTCCCCTGCAGGAGATGATGATCAGACTAGACACACAATACATTACACACGCACTCCTCTCACTCACACACAGCGATCAGAGTAAGACACACACATACACACTCCTCTCACTCACACACAGCGATCAGAGTAAGACACACACACATCAGGGCTCGAGACTAACGATGTCCCGCCGTCCCGGGGACGATCAACTATTGAATTGGGACGAACAGAAATCTTTGCTGGGACGCATCCGGGACGGAGAGGATTTTTTTTTCACAGGAAATGTCAATTGGACGACTGTCAGTGCGCGCATATATTGCTGTCAAATGGTTAATGTCTCGTGCTGACTAAGTTCACTGAAGTCTAAACGTAGCGTGATTTGCCAAATCCAATGACTATCTCCGCCTCCCAACGCAGCAATACGCTCATCCAGCATCAAGTTACTTCCTACCCACCTCTCCTCCGGTACAGTACTGCAGCTACATGCTAGCTAACCTAGCTCATGTTAGCGTCGTCACTGAACCACCTCGCGTACACAATTAATGACATGTTGCGGACAGCCATATCGGTGACAATGTTTAGCTTTTAGTGCCAAATGATAAGAGTCTGACTCGAGGCGGAGTCTCAAAAGAGAATGTTGAATATTTATTGTGCAAAAATCACAACATCCTCTCCAACGGAGCCTTGTAGCCGAGTAGGGTATATCTGCAGAGCCACTTGGTAACGAGTGCAACACCGTGTAATGTCCGTGTGGATCGTTGGAGTAGGGTATATCTGCAGTGCTGCAGCCCCGTATAGATTTGTATTAGTATCATAATCAATCACCTGTTGTTGAATAAATACCATTACTTTCTAGTTATTACTAAAAAACAGTATATATAAAACAGTAGCTGTATAAAAAAAAAAAAGTATAATTTATATAATTTAATAAAAAAAAATAAAAAAAAAATGTATGCACTGGTATTTTTGGGACGGTTACATTCACTTTGGGACGGTTAAAATTGTATTTCGGGACGGTTCTGGGACGGTGGTGAAAAAAGTTAGTCTGGAGCCCTGACACACATACACACTCCTCTCACTCACACACAGCGATCAGAGTAAGACACACACACATTCACACTCCTCTCTCTCACACACAGCGATCAGAGTAAGACACACACACATTCACACTCCTCTCACTCACACACAGCGATCAGAGTAAGACACAGACACATTCACACTCCTCTCACTCACACACAGCGATCAGAGTAAGACACACACACATACACAAATTACACAGTACACACCTCTCACTCACACAGCGATCAGAGTAAGACACACACACAAATTACACCGTACACACACTCCTCTCACTCACACAGCGATCAGAGTAAGACACACACACATACACACACACACGGATTCCTCTCACACACAGCAAACAAAAGTTATTTAAAGTACACTTCCACTTTAATTTGTATTATTTAATTTATTTATCTTGTTATGAGTGATTGCTGTATTGTTCTTCAAATACATTTTCATTTAAAGTGGCTTAAAGATCCAAATTCAAATGTTTCATGAGTCATTATTTTAATTTGCTATGGGATCATCATGTTATGATGTTGTTGTTTGGTCCTGACAAGAGTCTCAAAGTCTGGGGTGATGGTAGACAAGCAACTCTGAGGTCATGCTCAATGTCCAATCTGTTCCTCTGCTCTGTCTTCAGCTGGACCAGAGCTGAGAAGCCACTTTCACAAAGATAGGTAATTAAAAAAAAAAAAATTGTTGTTGGTTTTCGATTAGTCGACTAATCGAAAAAATAATCGGCAGATTAGTCGACTACCAAATTAGTCATTAGTTGCAGACTGGTAAAATAAATTCCTTACCTGAGATCAGATGTTATCCAAAAAGATTATTCCAATTCCTGATCGCCATTCCAAATATCGATCACGCTTATTGATTAGTGTTGGGTCCGCGTGTATCACTTCCGCAACGGATTTAGTCGGATTTCGGTTTCCGAGTTCGCCTGATTGGCCGCGACGGCCACGTGACATGCGTGGCACGACCCCGCGGCAGCGGCAGCGTTGCCGCTGCGAATCAGTCAGAGCAATATTGTCGCGTCATCTTCTGAGTGCAGACGCGCTGCTGTTTAATCACTTTTCCCACTTCAATGACAGAGCTGCTGTTTAATGCTCACTTTTCCCACTTCAATGACAGAGCTGCTGTTTAATGCTCACTTTTCCCACTTCAATGACAGAGCTGCTGTTTAATAATATTGTCGCGTTGTGGAAAGCAGGATGAGAGAGCGTAGATTTCAGTGTGTATCATTTAATCATTTATCATTTAACATTTGACAGGCATACATTGTTGTCATACAGAAGTACAGAATACTTTTATCCAAAATGCTTCTTACTGTTACTGTTAGAGACTGTGCTAGACAAGATAAGTATGAAATAAAATAGTATAGCATGTAAAATAGAAGTAAAAATAGAGGTCACGCTGTTCAGTATAGACATATGTACAATGTTCGATGCAGAATAGAAGTAACTGAGTTACCATACAATATACAATATACTATGTGTTACGAAGGATCAGATTAAACCGAATATATATATTTATTTATGGATATATATTGAGTGGTATTTGTGTGTCGTTTGATATCCCTTGTATATTCCTCGTACATGTGCACGGAATATCCCTTTAGCCTACTATAGCCCATGGTAGTTCATTCTCTTATTGGACAAAGGACCAGGCGCCAGGGGACCAGCCCCTGGCGTCAAGTTCAAAGGTACCGACGAGACATGTCCGTACTAGCCCCGGCTCCGCTCAGGGATACGGCTACCGAAATGAGAGTGGCACTATTTGTTCACCGTGCATATAAATATGGCGCAAGTAAATGTAGAAGTCCCTTACCCTTCTTCCCAACTTAGTAACAGAACGTGAAGCCTCACCCACGATACGACGTGCGGTGAAGTATGGCCTGTTTGGCCTTAGAATAGCATTGAGACCTCGTGCGAATTAATAACTGAATTGTCAGAGTTTGGCACTGTACCGTCGAGTGCGACGTATTTCTATCAAGTAATAATAGTCTATCGTGTATGGTGCATCGTGCGGTTAGAGTTCTAAAGTGACCAGCATCTCCAACGCTTCCTCGTGTTATCTAGAGTCTTATCCAGGTTGGGCCGACCACATGGCGCTTTCATCCGAGGAGATCTAGGCGAGGACCGAGGGACATGTACACTGGATTACCTACCCGACGACTGCTGAGCCCTATGCGGCTGGAATATATATTTGCTTTGGTACTGTGATTTGTGGAGCGGATAATCGCCGACGCCTGTGAGTGTTGGATTTACCCCCGAGAGGAGTCAAGTTGAGTCGGCGCTCAGAGAGACTGAGGTCGCCTAGCTTCTTCTTCATTGTGGAGCTACAGCCTACAAGAGAACCAAGGTGTATTCATCTACGGATCAAGAGTCTATTGCACTGTCTTCTGTACTTGAAGTCTCCATAGATATCGTTGACCAGACGGTCTACTACCGACGGCTCTCCTACCCCCCCTACCGGCTTACAACCGGGAGGACCCCCTCCAGAATATCCCGCTATATCATTAAGTGTACCATAGATATAATTCCCTAAGAGCCAGGTTGTATACTTGCTTCCTGCGTAACCAGAGATTGGACATTCAGTGTTGATTTGCCTACGAGTACTCATTTGCCTTACAAGTGCATTCAAATGATAAATGTAAGATAAATATTCTATGTACCTTTTGCTCCATTAAATATTTGATTATTACCTTTGACTGGAACCGATTTCATTGTGGAAAGTGTTCATCATATTTAGATATCGTGTACTGTATGGCCAGTAGTTAAAGTACATAAAGCGGTAGTGGTTTAATGATACCATACTTATCAATACAGTCAGGGAATTGTACCCCTCAGTTACACTATGCAATGTACTAATATACAATACGCTATAGTGCAAAGCAGCAATGGGATGAGGTACAATTTACAGTAAGGTGTACGAGTTGCAGTGCAAATGCTTCTTACTGTTGCGCTCCAGAGACTGTTACTGTACCATACAATATACTATGCAATGTACTAATATACAATACGCTATAGTGCAAAGCAGAAATGTAAGGTGTACGAGTTGCAGTGCAAATGCTTCTTACTGGCGCGCTCCAGAGACTGTTAAGCATTTTGCATAAAAGTATTCTGTACTTCTGTATGACAACAATGCCTTTCAAATGTTAAATGATAAATGATTAAATGATACACACTGAAATCTACGCTCTCATCCTGCTTTCCACAACGCGACAATATTATTAAACAGCAGCTCTGTCTTTCAAATGTTAAATGATAAATGATTAAATGATACACACTGGAATCTACGCTCTCTCATCCTGCTTTCCACAACGCGACAATATTATTAAACAGCAGCTCTGTCTTTCAAATGTTAAATGATAAATGATTAAATGATACACACTGAAATCTACGCTCTCTCATCCTGCTTTCCACAACGCGACAATATTGAAAAGTGAGCATTAAACAGCAGCTCTGTCATTGAAGTGGGAAAAGTGAGCATTAAACAGCAGCTCTGTCATTGAAGTGGGAAAAGTGATTAAACAGCAGCGCGTCTGCACTCAGAAGATGGCGTGACAATATTGCTCTGACTGATTCGCAGCGGCAACGCTGCCGCGGGGGCGTGTCACGTGGCCGTCGCGGCCAATCAGGCGAACCCGGAAACCGAAATCCGACTAAATCCGTTGCGGAAGTGATACACGCGTTGGGTCCTGTAAATACATAATCCACACGTTTTCCAGGCCGGCGAGCACAATCGATCCTTCAGTTGGCTTGAGGGAAAAGTAAAATGAGCAAACTGGCCACCCCCCCTGCATCAGTGTAAAGTAATGGGGTGCAGTACCACAGGGAGAGACGATAGGGGGCGGTATCTTCCCAATTGAGCTCAGAGAGACTCTGAGAGACTCTGCAGCACTAACCCGAGGCTCGATTGATGAAATATGAATTAAAATCGCAAAAAAAAAAAAAAACGACAAACGCTATATAGCGTCGGGGGCACTCAAAGGTCGGCATGAACTAACGACAAAGCGCGTCCGTGGCACTCAATGTGTTAAGCTCGGCCAACATTTCTGCCACTTTCTCAACTGTCACTTATGGTCAAGACATTGTGTCAGTTTGAGAGGAGAAGCTACATGTAGCATCAGAACTACACAGGAACAGTATTCTGTTGTGTCTTCAGTGAGAAGCAGAAATAAAGCTTTAAAGCAATATTTTATCTATATTGGCTGTTATAATTTTGAAAATATACAGTATATTGTGATACGTTTTTTATCAGTTTTGAGCCATATCAGCCCAGCAATAGTTATCAGTTTTGAGGAAAGATGAGAAATTCCTTTATTGATCCCCTTGGGGAAATTCAGGCATCATAGGGGGAGGGGAGGTCCAGGTACATGGTAATAGTAGAAGACATGATACAGGTCATAAAATGATAGTACAGTAGAAAAGTTTAAATAAAATAGGCAGTGTAAACAATATAACTATATTAATAATATAATTAACTCTGAGTATGCGCATATGAGAAAGTAGGCAGTGTAAATCAAGGTGCAGATGAGGGTCTATATGCCCCATTAGTTATATTTGCATTACAATAAATATAGTTACAATAGACACTATAATCTAAATATATGTTATTCGTAAGTATACAGTATACACAGGTGCATAACGCTGCTGTCGGGACAAAACCTCATAACTCCATTTTTTGATTTTTTTTTTAAATTATATAAATCAACTCCGTAGATCATCCTCCATATGTGTGTGTGGGTTTTACAAAGTTTAAACAATGGGAAAGCATTAAACCGATCATCTGTCTAAACCTCCTAACTCTATTCACCCTCAAATCTGTGTTAGTTTTTTTCATCTGCTGAAAAGTTGGGTTTTTGGAGTTATGAGGTTTTGTCCCGACAGCAGCGAAAGGTACGTATGGCATGATATACTTCCATACGTTATACGTTGTCTGTTTAGGTATAACACGTCTCCTGTCTGTCCGACACTCTTACTCTTCCCCCCCCTAACCTCCCGTAGACGTCTCCAAAGCGGCAGAAGGACGCGGAAGGGGAGGGAGACTCGAAAGCGGACGGCAGGAAGCCCGGTGCAGAGACCAACGACAAGGCCGCTTCTCAGCCCACTGACCTGAGCGGGTCCAGACCAGAGGCCCGGGCCAAGCCTGCTACCGAGGGCCAGAAAACGGCAGACAAGGTACCACACAGAGTAATAATAACTTTATTTATATAGCACCTTTCATACATGGATTGCAGCTCAAAGTGCTTCACAGCAAATAGCATAAAACGAACATAGGCATAACATTTGCATACAGTTGAGTTGACAGAATATAGAAACGTGCAGACATAAGAATAGGTATAAAAAGACAGTAAAAGTAGTGCAATGTAGAAAGTTCAGACATAAGAATAGGCATAAAATAAGGACCATGTTGCACTTCATATTATTTATTTGTAAAAAAAAATTATACTCATTGAATAAATAATGTTGAATGAATTGTTCCCCCTCTTTTAATAATTCTATAATTAATAATAGCAGAAAATGTGTTGCCT
Source organism: Notolepis coatsorum (assembly GCF_963971535.1). Classification (NCBI taxonomy): domain Eukaryota; kingdom Metazoa; phylum Chordata; class Actinopteri; order Aulopiformes; family Paralepididae; genus Notolepis; species Notolepis coatsorum. The sequence continues at coordinate 74,903,089 of NC_140168.1, forward strand.
CACGGTGTCTGTATATCCATTTTTATTATGTGTCCATGAAAATGATGATGAATGCAGCCATAAAGATATGATTTCCTTACGCAGGAAAGATGGTCTGTTTACTTTTCTGATAACTACATCACCGCATGACTCGTAAATGTTCAGACAAGAATAATAGTATTTGGTTACTTATTTGTGATACTATGTATACATGCAATTCAATTACCACATTTTCTTTCAATTAGCTAATTTGGTCACGGAGGTCAGTTTTTGTTACAGTTAACAGGCACTTTGGGCAGAGCTGTTTTGCCGGCTGTATGACGTACAGGCGTAGAGACAGCTCTGAGTAGGAGTGTGTTTCAGGCTGTATGACGTACAGGCGTAGAGACAGCTCTGAGTAGGAGTGTGTTTCAGGCTGTATGACGTACAGGCGTAGAGACAGCTCTGAGTAGGAGTGTGTTTCAGGCTGTATGACGTACAGGCGTAGAGACAGCTCTGAGTAGGAGTGTGTTTCAGGCTGTATGACCGTCGTACAGGCGTAGAGCAGCTCTGTGTAGGAGTGTGTTTCAGGCTGTATGGCGTAGAGAAGCTCTGTGTAGGAGTGTGTTTCAGGCTGTGACGTACAGGCGTAGAGCAGCTCTGTGTAGGAGTGTGTTCCAGGCTGTGACGTACAGGCGTAGAGCAGCTCTGTGTAGGAGTGTGTTCCAGGCTGTGACGTACAGGCGTAGAGCAGCTCTGTGTAGGAGTGTGTTCCAGGCTGTGACGTACAGGCGTAGAGCAGCTCTGTGTAGGAGTGTGTTTCAGGCTGTATGACCGTCGTACAGGCGTAGAGCAGCTCTGTGTAGGAGTGTGTTCCAGGCTGTGACGTACAGGCGTAGAGCAGCTCTGTGTAGGAGTGTGTTTCAGGCTGTATGGCGTAGAGCAGCTCTGTGTAGGAGTGTGTTTCAGGCTGTGACGTACAGGCGTAGAGCAGCTCTGTGTAGGAGTGTGTTTCAGGCTGTGACGTACAGGCGTAGAGCAGCTCTGTGTAGGAGTGTGTTCTCTCCCCTCATGAACTGTAAATCAAAAGCAACCATTGTTATATCAGAGAAACATGAAATTGTAATTGTAATACCATGAAACGAAACCAAAACAAATGATAAAGTCAAATTGAGGATACATCTGGAAGATGGTTCATTCTGAATAATAACATTGCAGTGCCGTTTGTTGTCATTGCAGGCTGTGACGGACAGCGCCTAACAGAAGCTCCAAGATAAAACCAAGGACCCTCTGAGCTTTCTGGAATCCGGAGCGAACAGGATGTGCAACGAGATGCTAATGTTTCTGCTGTTTTAAATAGGAGAATTTGAACACCTAAAAGAAATAAACGTTTGTATTGTGTGACGAACAAAACCTTCACATGCCAGTTTGGGATGTTATATATCCCAGAGTAAAAAAAATAGTTTGCTAATTTGAATTCAAACCAATTGAATTGAGCACTTTGTGAGGCTCGTTTATAAATGGGATTTTTGGTGTATATATATTTTCTTTTTTATTTCTAAGTGCAATTACATAATGAAAAAGAATGGATGCTAGGTGTCAAATATGTTTCAGTTAGAGGGAAAAAAAAAACTAGGACAAGTAAACAAGCAAAAACTAGATTTTCTGGGGGGGGGGGGGGGGGGGGGGGGTTGAGGAAAAGATAACCATTTCATTCACAAAACGATTTCTTTTCAATTCTTTTTTCTCTTTTGCGGAAAATATAACCATTTCAAAGGCCAATTTAACCATTTCAAATACATCCAGTTGCTTGTTTGGTGGGTTTCAACGTAGATAAAGGATTGTTGCGCTTTATTATAAACAAATCTTCAGTTGCACTCTTAGCTTTAAGATGTTAATTTCTTTTCCTTTTAGTTCCCCCGCTACAGTTTTTCCTGCCTGGTCTTGAAACCGGTGACTTATATTTTTCTTGTGTATAAGCTGCACTTTTGACAATGTTTTGCCTTTGTCTAGTTCACTCTAGGAAGTTGGTGGTGAAATTACATTTGGAAAAAAGGAACACGTTTATTTAAATTCTTTTGTTAATTTCTTGAGTCTTTAATTTAATTTTTTTGGACCAACCTTGTTGGGTCCTCTCGTGAATTGTTCTTGTGTTCTCATTTAGCTCACACGATGCTGCCAATTACTGGAGATTAATTTCCAAAGAGCTAAAAGAATTGGATTCAGTTGTTTGTACCGAGCGTCTTTCTGTGTCGCAGGCTTCTTATACACTGTTTACCCCCCGGCTTCTAATCCACCACAACATGCCACTGCAGTGAGATAAAGGTTCTGTGTAAATCTCCCAGTATGTTGGCCATCACTAGCATAGTTTTGAGCCCAAAAAATTTACGTTTGTCTGTAATTTCACTGGTCGAAAAACCATCTTACTGGAATATGAATCTGAATCTGTTTTTTATTCAGATGGTGTTTTGGTGGGTAACGTTAAACCAGATTGTGATGTTTAAGAAAAAAAAGTTATTACAATACATGGTGATGATTATTATTTTAATTTTGTTATTTGAAATTAAAGAGCCCCTGTTTTGACTGTTCCATGATGTCTTTGGGGGGCGGGTTGTGGGCGGTGGGGTAGTCTTCGTTTTACTGGTCATTTCCACCACATTGAACATTTTTAGAGCAGGTTCTTCAGTTCAGTAACTTTGAATTTAGAAGGTGATCCTTGGTTTAGCTTCGTCTTTCACTCGGCTTTAAACGCTTGGTTTTTACCACTGTAGTTGGCAGTCCCTTAAATAAACATGTTGATTATAAAAACAGCTCCTGTCCCGTGTGTCTTGTGTACCTAACATTTCTGAGCCCTCGTCGACTATACAGGAATATTGTGGATGAATAATCAGCTTTTAGGCCTTAAAACTTAAGGTCTTAAGGTCATAAACAAAACATTTATTGGATTAGGAGGTTACTTCTATGTTGCGATAACTTCATCTGATTTAAATGTGTTTGGGGGAAATGTCTGGGCTGCAAAGTAAGCAAAAACAAAACACTAACCTTAATACTACCATGCACTCTTCCTACTATACTAATGTCTCTACTATGTACTCAACACTGCAGCGCCCATGTTTCAGCACTGTTTGATGAACAGTTACTCAGCTGTAAGAGTTGTACTCTTCCTGCTGACTTGTCGTTCAGTTCAGTTATTTTTTATTTCGGGCTTTGGACACCTAACAACGGTCATTCCATAAATCGCCAAAGTTTTACCAGCTGCTATTGCAGCATTGTCCGAAAAGGGCTAGGGAGAAGCACTAGGCTTGTCGGGCCCTACCCCTGAAGAGACTTACGTTTAGTTTTTTTCATTTACATACATACATAGTACATACATATAGTACACATTACAGTATAGTATACCTGCAGTATATAGTACATAATCGTGTATACAGTACATATATAATGTGATATGAGATATATAGTACATGATATATACAATATAATATAGTACCATAATATAATAGTATATACTGCAAATATAGTTCAATATAATATACAAATTAATTATAATATATAATGTAATATGATATAACGTACAATACAGTATCATACGTATTTTCTTTTATTAATATGCAATTAAAGCTCTTCTTCCCTTCTGTATCAAAAATAGATTTTTTTGTCTAGATTTGAATTGATTCATGTTTTCACAATATTTTAGTTCATCCTCGAGTCTAGCCCATTCCACAGGGTGGCTCCGTAAGAGGAGATGCACATTATTTTCAGGTTGGTTTTCATCACAGGTTTTTTGAAGTTCAATGGTCCTCTGAGGTTGTATCCCCCCTCTTCATCCAGAAATGTGCTTCTTACATTTACCGGTAATTGGTTAATTCTTGCTTTGTACATAACTTGCAGTTTTAAAGTTTACCATATCAATGAACTTCAAAATGTGATTGTAGAAACAATTTTCATTAACTATAGTAACAATAGTCATTTTCCATACACTTTTTGCCAGTGTGGCCTTGAAATATGTATTAAATTCTACTCAAAGTGGTCTTAAAAAGTCTTAACTAACTTGTTGAAACCTGCAGGAACTCTGTTTAATATCCCAGTTAAACCTATAATATAATATAAGATTTCTATATTCGAATTTTGCTCCAAAACACATATGGGCACATTGACTCACTGTGAGCGTTTCATAGTCTAGCAGCAGTGCAGAGATCTTCCATGTTTCACTGTGGGGTCCCTGGCAAATGCACTGCATTTATGTAACAGCTTTTATCCAAAGCACTTTACAACTTATGCATCGCATTCACTCATCGACGGTGGAGGGAACCATACAAGGTGCCAACCTGCTCATCAGGGGTAGTTAGAGGTTAAGCGTCTTGCTCAAGGACACTTCTGACACGCTGCCGGGAGGAGCCGGAATCGAAATGGGAACCTTCACATTACCAGACGATTGCTCTACCTCTTGAGCCACTGTCACCCCTCTTCCTAACCAATCAAGAGAAGCTTAAATGCAAGACAAATTATGTTCTGATCAGAGATCACACTGTTATCTACTCTAACATGTCCAGAATTCTGTCAGGTTTGAATAAGAACTAGTAATTAAGTCTAGATAAGTTTGTTTAGGCTTTTCTCACAGTTGAGGTGCATTTATTTCTGAGTTGTCTGAATGATAATAATGTGCAGGACTCAGGATCACCAGTGCATCCCTCTCTCTACACAATGTTGACAACTCGTTTGAATTTCACTGGAATAAGCACTTTTAGGGGTTCAATCTACGCAGTCCTCATCCAACAGTCCAGCAATGAGGACCATATATAGACCAACCACTACATTCCAATTAAATTCCCTTTCAGGCACTTGACCGAGGCCGGTCATTTATTTGACATAAACTATACAGGCCCCCTCTTGATGCTGTTACTGATTGTTCAAGACCCATAATTTCTCCTTTCAGCCCTTTTCCCTTATTGATGTACTTGGTGCCTTCATGCAATGTATTGATCCTAAGTGCTCTATTGGAGAGGACAATTTAGATTCTTTATTTTTTTAATAAATAAAACTGTCTGCCCCAGTTATTACTATTCCCATCACACATCCGCAGTACTAATACGCTCAGGTCCTTCACACACACTCAAAGCATGGCTGTTACAAAATCAGGTGACCTTGACATAAATACACTAGCATATGTATGACAGTGTTAGTCTTAGTTAACTATAATAACCTTGACACACTAGCTTATGTATGATGATTAAATTTCCATGGGGATCAATGATGTACAAACTAGGGCCCTAATAATAAGGATATCATTATTACACATTTTGTTGACATTGTGTAAAAGATTATGAAAATACAATAAAAACAACAGGACTTAGTATAAAGCAGATTTATTTACAGACACACACAAGGCAGAACAACTGAATAATTAGTAACTTATTATACTGTGAATGTCTCCAGACCTCTCTTGGCAGAGCCTGGGGTGTGGCCAGCAATAACAACCCCTCCCTCTAACCCCACTCAACTCCAACCCACACATCGAACGGAAACAAAAAATGTAAACAAATGTGCAGTACCAAGCAAGGCTCTTCAGCTGTTCCGACAGCATTACAGATTCCACCTTTAACGTGAAGAAACATAACCAGCGGTCCATATTGTGCCGATGATGCTCCTTCCATCTCATTACAGACTTTGTTAAACATGCATGTCCTTCTGAAGTCTTGACAGACTCCCTTTAACCCTTTCACTACCACACTACCAAATGGTTAACCCTTCCACTGCAACAAGACAGAAGGTTAACCCTTTCACTGCCACACGACAAAGGGTTAACCCGTTCACCTTCTGTAGTGTGGTAGTGAAAGGGTTAAATGACAAGTGCCTCTTCTTTAGTGTAACAACATGGTTCCTTTGTACAGATTCATTCATTTCTAGTTTGCATAGACCTTTTCTAACAACATAAACATTCTAAACGGGCCAAAATAGCGGACAGGAAATAGATTCTGGGGCCAAAGCTGTTCCACAAGCAACGTAATTCTTTTGAAAATCTCTTTTCAAAAACCAAAACATTTCACCTTTTTTCTGGAATCGGGGGAATTCCGACACATTTTCCATATTCATATAACAGAAGGGAGCAGGTGTCGTACTCTCTCCATTAAAAACAAGCCGCCTTTTAGTTTTGATTTAATCAAATGTTTACTAAAAAACAAATTGCACACCTTTCCAGGCTTAACATTTTTGACATTGCAGGTTCTTCTGTCATTGTTTGACATGTATGACCACAAGCTATTACTAAAACTTGGTATGGACTTTTTCCAAACTTTCTAATAATTTTCATTCCCCCCCCCCCCCCCCATGTTCTGCCATGTTCCCCAACGCCTGGGAATTGTCAAATTCCTTTTCCCATTCCAAATCTCTTGATGGAACCCTGCAGAATACATTTCTGGTCCTTTGGTCAAAGCAACTCTCTCCTTGGCATCTCCTTGCAGCTGTGAGCATGCGATGATGTGCAGGGGAGCAGGCCACGCTGGCGGCTGGCGCTGATGTCAGCTGCAGTCGCTGGAGGTCAGGTCATCCCATCGGCGAGGCGAGAGTGCTTGGAGTTCTTTCCAACAAAGACTCATTCCAGCAAGCGTTTGGGGGCCAGCCAGAGGCCAGGCTGCATGAATTAGCCTTTCAATCAACCCAAATATAAATTGTGACAGAGGAAGACTTTTCGTGAAACTCTGAAAATGTGGTTAGGAGTGTTGTTTTATGAATTTCTTTTAAGCAGTTGTATTCTTAGCCTGCATCTGAAATCCTCTTTTTATCTTGATACTGCAGTTTAAAACAACTTACTGAGATGTCTTTTGGACACCCTGTCCCAACAGTCGACTAATGGACTTCATTCATTTTTGTCACGTCAATCATCGTCGCTCTCCTCTGTGGAGGAGGACCGCATCACGCCACCGCTGTTGTCGCGGTAACACAGGGCCAGGAGCCGCAGTTGCTCCAGGGCCTCCTGGTAGTCCGCGAGCTCCAGCCCCTGGGAGAGGAAGCTGGCTTCCACACGGCGGATGTCAAAGGCCGTGGCGCCACGGTGGAGCTCTGACAGCCAGGGGTTCAGAGCATGATTGGACTGAAGAGACGTCAGGACGGGGAGAGAGGACACTCTTGCTGCCACGGCTGAGGACAAACAAGAGACGTGGACAGAGGTTCAGCTGAAGACAAATAAGAGATGTGGACAGAGGTTCAGCTGAAGACAAATAAGAGAGACGTGGACAGAGGTTCAGCTGAAGACAAATAAGAGACGTGGACAGAGGTTCAGCTGAAGACAAATAAGAGAGACGTGGACAGAGGTTCAGCTGAAGACAAATAAGAGAGACGTGGACAGAGGTTCAGCAGGAGAGAGACATGGACAGAGGTTCAGTGGGAGAGAGACATGGACAGAGGTTCAGCAGGAGAGAGACATGGACATGCTCCTAAATAGTTAAGATGGGTCAAATGCAGAGGAAGAAATTTCCCCAAGGCGATTAATAAAAGTTCAATTTAAGTTAACTTATGCCCAGTAAAATCCAATCCACACATCAGACAAAAATAAAAGATGTAAACAAAATGCAGCACCAACAGGGGCTATTTTGCCTAGAGGTCGCTGTTTGGCGACACTACAGACTCTACCTTTAAGGCTGAACTGAGGATGTGCTACACTGTTTTTTTTTAATGAATGGACTACATCTCCAAGTAGGAAGAACTAACTGCTTGCTAGGTTAGCTTATTTTTTATTCTGAAATATTTGTCGTTAAAGTTTCGCCAGACTCCAGCAGATAAGCTATGAAGTAATGACATTACAACATGGCTGCAGGTTGTAGATCAACTAAACTACATTGGTGTGCTTCTTGGAAATACACGTAGAAACGTTATTTTCTTTGTCTTATCAGATAAACAAATATGATCCTCACATTAAATGCCAAATGTCATACAGTCTCCATAGCAAAGTATAGAGGCATTTGACCCAGAGGGCGGGGCTAAACGTTAGCTAGCATTCCAGAAACGCTGCATAAAGCGCTGGCTTCCACTCTACGACAGTCAGTTGTTCAGACTGCGATGATGATCCTAGAACACTACAGTCAGTTGTTCAGGCTGCGATGATGATCCTAGAACACTACAGTCAGTTGTTCAGGCTGGGTGATGATCCTAGAACACTACAGTCAGTTGTTCAGGCTGTGATGATCCTAGAACACTACAGTCAGTTGTTCAGGCTGTGATGATCCTAGAACACTACAGTCAGTTGTTCAGGCTGTGATGATCCTAGAACACTACAGTCAGTTGTTCAGGCTGTGATGATCCTAGAACACTACAGTCAGTTGTTCAGGCTGCGATGATGATCCTAGAACACTACACTACAGTCAGTTGTTCAGGCTGGGTGATGATCCTGGAACACTATGCTCCCTCCCCAGTGAAAACTATTTCCAAAACAAAAACCCCCTGGAATAACCTGCGAGTATGAAATACGCTTTAGACAGGGCGGCTGAGTGGCGCAGTGGTCAAGGCGCTCGCCACTAACGCAGGAGATGCTGGTATCGAGCCCAGCTCTCGGCGTTGCTACCGGCTTAGCCGGTCGTCATACTAACACAATTGGCAGTGTTGGAGGGTGGGAAAGCCGGTGGGTGGGGATTGGACGTTGTGGACAGCGACTCCTACAGGTCGGTTGGTGCGCCTGTACAGCAGAATCAGGAAGTATCGGGGGCAGCGTGAGCCTCCCACGCGTTACTCCTCGCCACTGAGAGATCGGGCTGTTCAGGTGAAAATATGCGACAGCTGCCTCCTTGTGTACCGGAGGGGACACGTGATGCAAGGCTTGGTCCTCACTGCAGCAGACCAGTGGGAGGCATAGATAGTCTAGCAATGTTCAAGACAGGGGAGGGGAGAATTGAAGGGAGAATTGGCGAGGCGAAATTGGGATGGGAGAAAAAAATTGAAAAAAAATGAGAAAAAGTGGATACAAAAAAAGAAATACGCTTTAGACAATGGAATCCAGGTGTACTCACAGGCAGGGGGAGGAGCTTCGGTCTGAAGGAAGCCCTGTGCTCCAAGGGATTGGCTGAATATCTGGGGGAAAGGCGAAGTCAGCTTGGTGTGGGAGGAGACCAGTTGAAGCGCCCTGCATGGCAAGAGGGAGACGGGTTAGAATAGCAGCTTTAATCAATAGTAAACATTTAAACAATTGTTGTTAGCATTGGGGCTGTCAACAATAGAGGTTTAGTCAACTCATAGAATAGTCTGTATAATGAGTAGAATTGTTTATTTATAGACTACAAACAGAATACCTCTCAATCATCACTTAAAACAATGTATAGACTCATAACCATAATTCCTCTCAATCATCACTAGTTATGAGCCACTAGAAGTGTGTGGTGGTGTCTTTATGAGCCACTAGAAGTGTGTGGTGGTGTCTTTATGAGCCACTAGAAGTGTGTGGTGGTGTCTTTATGAGCCACTAGAAGTGTGTGGTGGTGTCTTTATGAGCCACTAGAAGTGTGTGACACGTGCTAGTGGGCAGTCCATGGTTCTCTGCTCCCATTTTCAAAAAGTAAATGGCGACTTGTTTGTTGGTAAACATTCACCTTTTCTACCTAAAGCTGAACCTAAAATATGTTTCTGACAAAAAAATTTGTGGTAAGTTTGATAGGATATGGCTGGATTTTGAGTCATATTTGATCTGCAATGCCTAGTTTGACAGTTTGATCTGCAGATTGATGGCACAGTTGGCTACAGCCTTGTAAATCAAATCAAATCAAATCAAATTTATTTATAGGGCCCGACAACACACGTTAATGTCCCCATGGGCCGTACAGGTCTTCTTTAAACAAGTCAAGAAGACAACATAACAATAAGTCAAGAACAGAACAAGAACACCATAGGGTCCAAACATTTTTTAGATGAATGCAAATAAATGAAAGAATGCAAGCACTCCCAGACATACCCCACGCGAAGGTAAGGAAAAACTCACTAAAACCTAATAGGGAAAAAAAGCTCCACAGGCAATGTGGAGGAGAGAAACCTTAGAAGGGCCGTTCAAGGGGGGATCTCCCTTCTTAGATGTCGGTGATAGTAGTGTTGCAGACGGACAGTTGGTAAGCATGCACTCATGTGTGTGGTGAAACACAGATGAGTGCATGCAATAGCAACTGTACATTTTGAAAAATTAAAGATAGAGCTAATAGCGATAGCAATTGAACATTTTGAAAGATTAAAGATAGAGTTGATAGCGGATCTATTTGAAGCACAGGGGCGGCGCAAGAGGGTCACGTCCTCCCCGTCTTAGTCACGGGACATTCAACACTCCGGTCGTTGCTCAGGGACAGCCGGAGACAGGGGGAAGGGGGGTGGCGCAGAGAGGGTCGCGAACTCCCCGACATCATCGCGGGACATCCGGCACTCCGGTCACCACTACGAGACCTCCGAAGACAGGGGGGCACGCAGAGGGGGTCGCAATCTCCCGGCCTTCGTCACGGGACGTCCAACACTCCGGTCAACACTCCAGGACAGCAAGTCATAGGAAGACAGGGAGACGGGACAGGCGTTAGACAGCTCATGAGATTGTAGTAGGCGGACATAGCAATAGATACAAGTGGTAGGCATATATGTGAATGGAGTAGATATATGAAGTAAGCGTATTATGTGAATAGAATAGAAGTACTTAACCCAGCAATGAAACCGCGTTGACTGTTAATCTGTTAACAGTCTGTTAATCAGTTGACAGGACCACGGACAGACGGCGGTGAATAACTGATCCAATGCCTCGGAGGTGCATGTAGAGCAGTCACTACAAGCTTGGCCAAGACCCCGAGGCATCCATCACCTTGGTCAGCGCCAGGAGACGGGTACTCAGAGAGAAGGGGGAGGGAGGGGGGGGGGGGGGGGAAGAGTTAGAGAGTTCCCATGTTTGTGGTGCTGCAAAGGAGCAGACATGTAGTACCCTGTAGTGCCATGTAGTACCCCGTAGTGCCATGTAGTACCCTATAGTACCCCATAGTGCCATGTAGTACCCCGTAGTATCCTGTAGTACCCTGTAGTGCCATGTAGTACCCTGTGGTGCCTTGTAGTTCCATGTAGTGCCATGCAGAGCTGTGTGAGCCATGTAGTACCCTGTAATGCCATGCAGTACCAAGTAGTACTCTGTGGTACCATGTAGTACCCTGTACCCTAACTAAACTACCCTATAGTAAACTACCCAGTGGTACCATGTAGTACCCTGTACCATAACTAAACTACACAGATTAATCTAAAGGTCAGTCCCCGACCAGGTGAGATCAAGGTAGGTTGAAGGAGAGAGAGAAAAGATGAGTCTTAAGCAGGGATTTAAAAGCTTCGACAGAGCAGGCGCCCCTGATGACGGCAGGTAATTTGTTCCACAGGTAGGGAGCGCGGTAGACAAAGGCTCTGTGGCCGGCGGATTTCTTTTTAACCCTAGGGGTCGATAGAAGCCCCGCATTTTGTGAGCGCAGAGCACGAGCGGGCGAGTATCGGGAGATGAGATCAGATAGATAGAGCGGTGCAAGCCCATTTAAAATTTTGTAGGTGAGGAGTAGCACTTTAAAGTCAGAGCGGGCTTGGATAGGAAGCCAATGTAGGGCGGACAAAACTGGTGTGATGTGATCAAATTTTCTAGTTCTAGTTAGTATCCGTGCAGCCGCATTTTGCACGAGTTGAAGATTTTTGATGCTTGAATTAGGTAAGCCTGAAAAAAGTGCATTACAGTAGTCCAGACGTGATGAGACAAAAGCATGAATCAGGGTTTCAGCATCAGCCAGAGTTAAAATGGGGCGTATTTTTGCGATATTACGAAGATGGAAGAATGCAATTTTGGTGACGTTTTTTATATGTGCATTAAATGAGAGGGAGGAATCAAAAATGACTCCGAGGTTTTTTATGGTGGAGCTCTGGGATACATGACAGGTATCAAAGTTGAGGGAGATGTCCTGAAACAGGCCTCTGTGGTTTGGGGGGCCAACAATTAACATCTCAGTTTTATCTGCATTAAGGAGTAGAAAGTTTTGCGACATCCATTTTTTGACGGCAAGCAAGCACACACACAATGTGGTGTAAACACCACATTGTTTTGGTGGTGCTCTAGTGACATCTAGTGGCTGAAACTACTTAGTGTGCCTTTAAACAGTATAATGGGCTTTTAAATAAAACCATTAGAAACCTGGGGCCCTCAGGGACTTTGGTGGTCCGTGGCCCCTGATGGTCAGTGTGTGTGTGTGTGTGTGTGTGTGTGTGTGTGTGTGTGTGTCTCACAGTTCGGATGTAGGGTAGAAGGATGCGATGTAGGAGGCCAGGATGTCTTCTCCACACTGAAGGCTGTGCAGGGGAGTGGGAGGTTGTGTGCCTGGTGCCAGAGAGCTGTAGGCAGAGACCACAACATTACAGCACTGTCCCCCAGGAGACATGACATATAAGACTCATAAGATCCTCCCATTAGATTTACCAGACACGTACACTTTCTGTCTCAGTGCTAGATCACATCCCCCAGAGGGACAGTGCTTAGTGACCTAGAAGTGGGTCGTTACTAGTTGGCCAAGTGGCAAAGCTGGAATCTTCAGCTAAAAGGTTGTTGTCATTGATGGGCCCAAGGTGGGCGGAACATATTTTTTTATTGTGGGTACTGGGTACATCTTCACATCATGCGTAGCAACAACAACGATGAATCAGAGACGTGCCTGATTAGTCTCTGGCCCTCCAGGTCTTTGAGAGTCACCGACTGGGCGAAGCAGCGGCCGTCGCCGAGCTCCGGGCAAGCCGATAGGGGTTTCCATGGCAACGCGTCTGAGCAGTCACCCAGGGCGTCGGGGAGAGAGGCGCCGTGCATCATGGGAAAGGGAACCGCACCATACGCAGCGACCACCTGAAATGTTGAGTTGAGTTTATTTAATCTAAAGATACTAAAGAAAACTGTTAAAAATGAAATCTTACATTCTTCATTAAATGCTAAACAAATGAGTTTGAGAAGGAGCAGAAGGAAGCAAATGATTATCTAGTCCTGCCCCTTCCTCACAATATCATACATAAAACAAAATGTCTTACAAACCTAAAATAACAAACAAAATAAACATCAATAAAAAATAACACATTTTTGTAGAAATAAAAATTATATATAAAATAAGATTTTTTAGAGCTCCTCGTTTTTGTACTCATCAATGAGAGTTTTCCTATATCTATTTTGGAAATTAACCTGTTAAGCTGTAAGGTCCCCTTATAAGGGGACCCTGCTTTTCTTTATCATAAATCGATCAATAGAGACCGTATTAGATCCCCATGTGGGGTATCATTGGAAAGCCACACTCATTGGCTACAACCCTGTCAAAAGAAATTCAAGATCGCCAAATGATTGATGGAGCGAGAGCCCCGGGAGTCGGGGGTGGTAATGTGTACTTTGGCACACGCCTCACATATCGGCATGTAACTCGAGAACCGCGGAACGGAAAGGGCAATTGACAGGCAACAGATAGGGCTTTAATTCTATCTATATATTGTATTAAAAGAAATGCACACCCGAGCCGCTAGGGGTCGGCAAAGTGGCATCGCGAATCGTCCTCATGAGGGCCCACATGTGGGCTCTTGGATGTTAACACATTGGACATGGATATATTTTTTAAGGACATATCCTTACCTACATTACAAGAGGTAGAAAGGGAGCATTTAGAGGGTCCTATCAGAGAATCAGAAATCATATCTGCCATGAACCTCCTTTCAACAGGGAAAGCACCAGGGAATGATGGATACACCTTAGAGTTTTCAGTTTCAACACAGGCTAACCCCACTGCTTACACTAGTATTCAATGACATAATAGTTCATCAATCCATGCCTCAGAGTATGTGCCAGGCTACTATCTCTTTGTTACCTAAACCTGATAAAGATCACTCACAAATGGGTAATTATCGTCCCTTAAGTTTATTGAACAGCGATTATAAGCTATTTGCTAAGATCCTGGCCATGCGCATAGAGACAGTCATGCCTTCACTGATCCACCTTGATCAAGTAGGGTTTATTAAAGGCCGCCACGTTTCTAATAATATGAGGAGACTATTTCATGTCATGTCAAAAGCAGGCAACCTACAACAACCAGCGGTAGCTTTATCCTTGGATGCTGAGAAAGCTTTCGACAGAATAGAATGGCACTATCTGTTTTATGTTCTTACCAGATTCGGTTTTGGACCCACGGTCATACATTGGGTAATGGCGCTCTACAACAAACCACTAGCTTCAATTAAAACAAATGGCATTATATCTCAACCGTTTCAGCTATTCAGGTCCACCCGACAGGGTTGTCCGGTTTCTCCATCACTCTTCATCCTCGCACTCGAACCGCTGGCATGTGCCATACGAGCAGAGGAGAAAATCAGGGGCATCAATATTGGGGGGCATGACCTCATCCCATTTCTGCTTTGCACTATATAGTACTGTATATTAGTATATTGCATAGTATATTGTATGGTAACTCAGTTACTTCTAGTCTGCATCAAACATTGTACATATGTCTATACTGAACACTGTGACCTCTATTTTTACTTCCTTTTACATGCTACTTTATTTTATTTCATACTTATCTTGTCTAGCACAGTCTCTGGAGCGTAACAGTAAGAAGCATTTTGTATAAAAGTATTCTGTACTTCTGTATGACAACTATTAAAGAAACTTGAACTTGACTTTAAAGCTAATCTGTACGCAGATGATGTACTATTAACACTAACACAACCCTGTCAATCAATCCCACAGGTGATGAAGCTGATTAAAGCATTTGGGGAGTTTTCAGGATATAAGGTGAACTTTAATAAGAGTGAAGCTATTCCTCTGAATAACCTGACCCATCCTTCACATATTGGTTCTGCTCCCTTACAGTGGAGATCACAAGGTATGAGATACCTCGGAATAAACATCCGGACACCTATAGATACGATTTTTGATTCTAATGGTCCACACCTCTTGAAGACAATTAGGGAGGATATTAAGAGATGGACAGTGTTGCCCATTTCATTATGGGGTAGAGCAGAGATAATAAAAATGAATATTTTACCTAGAATATCATTTCTAATATCAGCTGTTCCACTCAAATTCCCCTCTTATTGGTTTAAAGAGATAAATAAGTTATTTACAGGTTTCTTATGGAGGGAGAAGACACCTAGAATCAGCTACAAGAAATTGATGAGACCAAGAAATAGCGGTAGACTTAGTATTCCGGATGTTTACTCATACTATCTCTCTTATAATGCCAGATTCCCCTTGTCATGGGGTTACATATGCAAGACCGAAATAGGCAGTTGGAAATGGATTGAGGAGAATATTTTATCAGAACTTAGTAAGACGGTATCCTTGGTATCATTATGGTTTCACCCAAAACGTAACTTTAAAATGGATAACCCCATTCATTACCGATGTTTTATACGATACCGAAAATAAGAATTTATCAAAAAAATGCTAATTATATCTCTTTTATCGTAAAACCGCAAGGAAATTACTAAATCCAGATGTAACCCTGCCATTTGAAAGAGGAGCATTTTCCCTATCCATAAATGTATGATCTGGCCATAATAAGGTCAAGTTCAAGGTCAAATATGAATTTATAATTAAAATTTAAAAATGTATTACTGTATCTACAAATCTTTGTTTAATCATCTTCCCTTTATTCATTTGCTTAGATTCTTTTTACACTTGATCTCAAGAAGGTGCTGAATGAGCTCAGTGAGCGAGCTTGGTTCCAGCACAATTGTAACATGGTGTTATTCACCGGCACAGATGCAAAAATAAATCATCATTTATATTCTCCCTTTTTTCATTAGAATTTACTCAAGCCTAGTAACAGACACAATATTTCTGACACTGTAAATACATACCCCCAGGTCCCTAGATACCAATAACATGCTAATTGGCCTTGTAGAAGTGGAGAAATCTTCCATTTACTTAGGCATGTACCTTTAGGCGAGATTTCTGAAAATAGGGCTACAGCTTCAAATATTTGGAAATGACCAGACTACTGTTAACGAATACAATGAAACAGAATATCTCATGACTCTGAAGGCCAAAAAAATAATATAATAATAATAATAATAATAATAATAATAATAATAATAATAATAATAATAATAATAATAATAATAATAATAATAATAATAATAATAATAATAATAATAATAATAATAATAATAATAATAATAATAATAATAATAATAATAATAATGTGCAGAGGGCCACATTTGGCGCCCCCAGCCCAGTTGGAGAGCGTGATGTCACCTTTCGGCCAGATACCGCCAGTGAATCCGCCACCTGCCACATGGGGGTGCTGTTCTGCCTCATCCTGTAGGGACTGGTGAGCGCGTCTAGAGCCAACGCCAGCACCGCGCTAGAGTGATACCACAGAGAGGGCTACGGGGAGAGGGCGAGAGGGAGAGGGAGAGAGACAGACAGAGATAAACTTAAGGTGTGTTCAAACATAATGAAATTATACATTTGCTATACACTTTATAGTTTACACTTACAGCATATTAATGACTATCGTAATAAACATGTGCTTTGAATTCATACATGAAAGCACATGTAAAAAAATAAAAAAAAGAATTATATATACATTGCAAGTGTACTCAGAAAAGTACATATGGGTAGAAATATACTTTTAACACACTTGAATATACTAAAAATGTCCTTTCAGTATGGAACAAATAGAGATTTTTGAGTTGGGGAGTGAGACTCACGTCGTAGTTTAGGTGGGGGAACGTTACGGGAGAGGAGGCGCGTCTGCCCAGGCCGCCCCTCAAGGTCAAAGGGCAGAAGAAGGAGCTGTTGTTGGCCAGGTGGACCGTCCCCAAGGCGTAGTTTATCATGTGATACAGGTCCTTGATTGGAGTCTGATTCAGAGAGAAACAAGCTAGTTGTGTCAACAGGAAATCTAAAATACCTTTTTAGAGAACCGTGCAGGACTGAGTGATTAGCTCAATGTTACCGTTTACCATGTCATGTTGTAGTTCTTCGCTCAGACTTCACATGAGATGAGACGATACACTGAACATTCCTGTGCAATTCAACATCAAACAGACTATTTAAAAGGGGCACTTATGCATATAATCTCACACACGTCCAAAAACTCTAAACAGTTTTGCACACTTTGTACAGTTTTGCAAGCTTTGGATAAAAGCACTATATAAATGCAGTCCATTCACCCTTCTATTTATGTACGAGCAAGAGTTAAAAAAAATAAAAAAAATAAACAGAAGGTGGAACTGAGACGATACAGAACAAAAGTGCACTTAAAGCAACTTCCGTAGACATGATGCCTCCAGCAATGACAGCTTAAAACATTCTTTCATTAAAATCGCAATGTGGAGGATTTCTTATTGTGACGTAGGTGGGTTGGTCATTATCATCATTATTGTATTTGTAACACCATGGCCCTATTCCTCATACCTGGTTCAACTAAGTCGATCAAAAGTCCCATTATCCAGATTCAATTAACCCGATGTTTGAATCCGCGCTTTCCCTGTTCCTCGAAGGCTGATTCAGTCTTGTTAATTCGAACCAGACTTGATACTCAGGATAATTGCGCGCGGCCGCCTCAGTTGAAAAGACAGCAGATGTCGATCGCAGAAATCCTGATTTTCTAACGGCATTGATTGATTGATTGATTTAAAACTTTATTAACAGATTGCAGAATGGGTACAATACAGTACGGCTCAATAGCCTCGCCGACAAGTTAAATGCATAATCTATAGGCTAATTTTAAGTCCCTCATTACCCCAATCAATCAGATTATATTTCTTTAAATGTGCCTGCTGGCAGTAGGCTTAATGGAATGAATAATCGAATGAGATCTATTGCTAGCGAAAATAATTAGTTCAACTCTTTCAGAATAAGTATATACAAAGAGTATCTAATTGATACAAATTAATAGATACTTATGAGGATAGCTGTACTGTATCCTCCCTCACCATCAACCTGGACCCTCTGCAATTTGCATATCGCCCCAACAGGTCCACGGAGGACGCCATAGCCCATCTGCTGCACACAGCAGCATCACACCTGGACAAGAGGCAGGGGAACTATGTGAGAATGCTGTTCATCGACTACAGCTCAGCATTCAATACCATAGTCCCCTCCAAACTCATAGCCAAGCTCAGGGACCTGGGCTTGAACTATGACCTCTGCCAGTGGGTCTTGGACTTCCTGACGGGCAGACCCCAGGTGGTAAGAGCAGGCAACTGCACCTCCTCATCCATCACGCTCAACATAGGGGCCCCCCAGGGCTGTGTTCTGAGCCCCCTCCTCTACTCCCTGTACACACATGACTGCGTAGCACAGCGGAACAACAACACCATCATCAAATTTGCTGATGACACAGTAGTGGTGGGCCTGATCTCTGCCAACGACGAAAGGGCCTACCTGGAAGAGGTAGAGAACCTGTCACAGTGGTGTCAGGAGAACTGCCTCTCCCTGAACGTCAGCAAAACAAAAGAGATGATTGTGGACTTCAGGAGGTCGGGGGTCAAGGACTACAGCCCCCTCAGCATCGACGGGGCACCAGTTGAGAGAGTGAACAGTTTCAAGTACCTCGGAGCCCACATATCCGAGGATTTGACATGGACCACACACATTGACAGTGTTGTGAAGAAAGCACGACAACGCCTCTACTTCCTCAGGCGCCTAAGGAAGTTCCAAGTCAGTCAGAAGATCCTTAGGAACTTCTACTCATGTACAATAGAGAGCATCCTGACTGGCAACATCACCTCCTGGTTTGGGAATAGCACTGCACAAGACCGTAGCAGACTACAAAGAGTGACACGTTCAGCCGAACGCACAATTGGAGGGGGGCTTCCCACCCTCCAGAACATTTACAACAAGCGGTGCAAGGGGAAGGCTAAGAGAATTATTAAGGACTCGAGCCACCCGAACAACTGCCTCTTTGAACTGCTGCGGTCAGGCAAGCGATACCGGAGTCTTAAGGCGAGCACGGAAAGACTCAGAAGAAGCTTCTATCCCCAGGCCATCAGGCTGCTAAACGAACAATAAACACTATGCAACAACCATCAAATGCACACAGCACACACACCCACACGCACACACTCACTTAAACAAACAACACACTGCAGCACCCACTCTCCACACTTTAGATCACACAAACACTTTATATTAATTGATAAAGGATTTGCACTACAACTCGTACACCTACTGTAAATTGTACCTAAATTGCACCTCATCCCATTTCTGCCTTGCACTATATAGTATTGTATATTAGTACACTGCACAGTATTGTATATTATATGGTAACTCAGTTACGTCTATTCTGCATCAAACATTGTACATATGTCTATACTGAACACTGACCTCATTTTTTTTTTACTTCTAATTTACATGCTATACTATGTTATTTTATTTCATACTTATCTTGTCTTGCACAGTCTCTGGAGCGCAACAGTAAGAAGCATTTTGTATAAAAGTATTCTGTACTTCTGTATGACAACTATTAAAGAAACTTGAAACTTGTATGCGCTCGGCTTAGGTATCATGTACTTTATATATAAATACATGGTTCCCAAAATGTTCAAGGCGCGACCCGAAATAACGTGTCAGAGAGGCTTGGAGGCTATACAGTTTCACTATTAATCAGGTTTTTATCTGTTTTGGACATCATCCATACATGCATTTAATTGATTAACCTTTGGTTTATACCAGTGACACCTCATGTTCATCATCAGATAACACCAACAGTGCTTGAACAGATAGATGCATTTTCTCAAATTCATTAATGTCAACGGCTCATTCAATTTCTCAAATCCGTCAAACAGCGCATCTCAGACATTTTAATCCCAGTTACAATATCACAATAACGTGTGAGTGACAGTGATACAATTAAACAATCCACAGATTCAGATTCCTCGTAATTCATAATCCACGCATAAAGACGCTTAAATTTATGCTTGAATGAAACACAATCCGGGCACTCCGTTAAGCAAATACATCCACAGCAGAGAATATGAAACTAATCAGAGCCAAACGCCCGATAGGTTTCATTCATTAAAAATATCCCCGCAGGATTCACATTTGCAATGCTCCGCGTTATTAAAATAACCACTTGTGTGTTGCGACGCGCAAGCGCCATATCTGTATAAATATGACGTGCATTATTTAGGACAAAGTAAATCTATAGGCTGAATATGATTTATTATAATTTTTTTTTAGTCTATTATTTTACATTTCAAAAGCCCCTAACTGAACTAAACCCTGCTCTGGAGCAGGTTCAAACTTTCTGATCTGTTGCCATAGCGATTTAGAAAATCCGACGTCGGGGAATGGAAAGGTCTGGCTTAAGTCAAGCTATGCTGAAAATTATCCGGCTAACTCAGTTAGCCAGGTACAAGGAACAGGGCCCATGTGAACATCAGGTTAGTATAGGTTAGTATAATATTGTGTTTGTATTGAGGTGTGTCACCCTTAAAATAAATCCCCTTTTTGTTTTCTCCCCTTCCCAGGTGCCGCCCAGGCTGAGGATCCCAAAGGCTGTGAAAGCTTGTCACAGACTGAGTTTCTTCCCCTCAGCCACCAGGCTGATCAATGCCTCAGGCCCCCCCCCCCCCCCCCCCCCCGCGTGACACTGGCACAATGACACTGCACTGCACTGGTCTTTACTGGAACTCTGCACTTTACACTTTATATATACTGTATATATGTATTTAAATTATTAATCCTCCACTGCACTGTTTTTTGTCCTGTGTCTGTGTTGTTGTTACTGTGAATAATTTTTTTGGAAAAATGCATACACTGGAATGCCACAACAATTACCAATGTGTTTTTACACAAATGGCTTAATAAAGGAATCTGAATCCTCTAGGGAGTGTTGATTGCCCAAGGATGTGGCAGCTGAGGGCAATCAGCCTCAAGGGGCGCGTGAATATTTTCCCTAATGGAGTTGCACTTCCGCGTTCGGTTTGCACGATCTGATTGGCCACTGACGTTTCTGGTCATGTGACATGTGCGCCAATCGCGTGACGCCTGTTTCTGCGCCTATTTCCGCCTGGAACAGCCTGCAAACTACCTAACGCCTAGTTTATCACTGGTTAAGCTTCTTTCGAAGTTGGTTAAGGTTAGAGTTTGGAATCAGGGCTGGTGTTCTATCGCCCTGCTCTAAGACAAACTCTAACCCTAACCAACTTCGAAAGAGTGCCTAAGCTTAACCGGTGATAGGAACAGGCGTCACACGATTGGCACACATGTCACATGACCAGAAACGTCAGTGGCCAATCAGATCGCGCAAACCGAACGCGGAAGTGCAACTCCATTAGGGAAAATATTCACGCTCAAGGGGCGGGTGGATAAAACCTGTGATGCGCCACACACTCTGCGCCTCTTTTGCCATTATCGTGTGGACTGGAGATTGCCATATTTGCCACTATTGTGTGGGTCCAATATTGTATGGGACTGTGTGTTCATTCTGTTCAGTCACACTGCTACTTGGTAGCTTATTGTGTCCTTGCTGGTGTTGCTAACCAGGTAAGGTTGATTGTGTCTCGTGGCACTCTGGTTTATTGTTAATAGCCTTATTGTGTTTGCTTGAGCTGGGTGGTTTTCCCAGGTTCCCAACCATGTGGGTTTTTGTTGCTTGTGTCCTGTGACGTTGATAACATGCGTTTGTTTAACCTTTTTTTAGTGTTTGTCTTATTATATATCCCTGTTTTGTTTCCCTTCCCTTGTGGCAATATTGTTGTGGGTTTCATTCCCCTTATTATTTAATAAATACTATTTACTTTTTAAAACGCCTTATTTCTTCCTGCCGGGACCTGTGCTTAAAGCACTCACTGGACGGGTTGTAATTCACAGCGACCCGGTCCAGCTACCATACAGGGTAACTTCATACGTCTATAAAACATATACATCATTATATACAATATTTATAGACCTTTGTATGTGACATTTATGATCAACACATCATCGTCAGTTCAATGTCCACACCTTGGTAGGATCACCTGAACAGCATTACTGCGCAAAGGAAGACTTTCCACACAAAACTCGCTCCGTCAACTAAATTAACTCCACGTTCACGTTTAGCGTGGCGCGTTACCTTGACATGATAAAAAACAAGAATCGTCACTCACTGAATCTGGGTGATTAACGGGTGCCATCCCCCAAGTTAGGATCCCCCTCCCGCCATAAGAGTCATGTAGCAGCTCAGTGACCTTCGACCCCAGGCCAGCAAAGCCATCAGCCAGGTCACACAGCACCTGGAACCCCTGAGAGACACGGGGAGAGAGAGAGAGGAGAGAGAGTACAGAAAGAGAGAGTACAGAGAGATAGAGTACAGAGAGATAGAGTACAGAGAGAGATGAGGGAGAAGGAGAGGTGGTCAGCTGTTGTCGTGGGAGTACTTTGTAAAAAGCCCTCTCTGTGAGTTCAGTAGAAAGCTATCCGGCTGCAAGCTAGCCTAGCTTAGCACAAATGAATGGAAGCGGATACGGACCAGCTAGCCTAGCAGTTGACCAAAAACACCTCTAGGCTAGTGGTATTTGCTTGCAGCTTCATCTGTCTCGCAGCTGGATAGCTTTCTGAGGAAATTGGTATCCATCTTCTTGTCCGACTCTGGAGAAGACGGTAAGCACATTTCCCATTATGTGTTCCTTTAAAGATCAACCCTGAGTACAGGTACCTGGAGGTAATCGCACTCCTCTATGAAGAAGTGCAACTTGTCCTCCAGCTCCTCCAGCACGGGGCCCTGCAGGAGACACTCTCCCTGGCCGAAGGCCTCCAGGCGTTGAGCCTCCCTGAACACACGCACACACACAAGTTAAGGCCATGAGCTGAGATGTCACTTCTGATCTGCGTAGACAAACTAGTAGGTCACTTTAGGCTTGATACTGATACAACTTATTCTTTATAAAAGGTTCTTAAAGGATAATACCAGTGTCATTGTATTTCTTCAACATAGCCTGTGAAAATACCAGAACATTTGTTTACTAATGAAGGATTTGGGGTGCTTTTTCAATGTATGTGAGGTATAGATTGGGGGGAGATGACCACAGCTAAAACGGTGAGATCGAAATGTGCATGGAAGACGGTGATAGAACAGTGGTCCAGTAGCCAGCAGAATGTTTAGCACACTGCCAGCGAGAGAATGTTTTGAATTCCTTCGAAGACAAAACAAAGATAAGGGGCCACAGAGGCAGAGCGCGATGGAGGTTTTGACAGAGAGAAACGTTTTGAAATGTGTGAAAGGTTATTAGCAGTTGTCATGAGCGTCGCATGACAACCAGGAGAGAAAGGGGTGGGCCGTCGTTGCTACGACGAAGATCAATGAGTCGAACGGTGTTTCCGGGTGTAAGGCAGACCAAAGAAACGAATCCCACAGGAGGGAAGGGACCAAGAGACTCTCTCCTCTTATCACAGAGGGGGGGGGGGGGGGGAATGCCACATCATCATTAGCTTCGGCTACCACAAGGATGGTCTTGGCTAACGAACAGGCCTGACCACTGTTGGACTGAGAGACAGAGGGACAATAGACTGGACTGAAAAATCATTAGATAGACTGAACACACCGAAAGGTCATTAGAATAGACTTTGCAAGGACAATACAATCTGTTAACATCTGAGCTGAGGTTCCTGTTTATAGCAATAAACAACGTTTTTCCTCATAAGGTATTTCACGTTGTCGAAGTGTCGAATTCTTACGGAGGTGGAGAATTATTATGGTTTGCGGATTGTACTAACGGGGTGAGATAAGGATTTAATCAACCGGTATCGGAGACGTCAGGACCATTAAAATGACACAACGCAGAGGAATTGGATGGAGAGCCAAACAGACGAAGACGTGATACTGGCCAGTTTGATCAGGATCTAACACTACTGTACATCCATATATCAATATAGCATGTTGTTGTTTACTACTGTACATCCATAAATCAATATAAGTTGTTCTGTTTACTACTGTACACCCATAGATCAATAGAGCTTGTTGTTCTGTTTAATGGCCCTGTTTTTCATGATAAATCATTATGACAAGAGCTGGAAATGTTTGTGAGCTTTATTTAATTATTTTATCATACAACAGGAACATATGGCTTCCTGGTTGAGAGCTCCTGAGGGTAGAAGAGAGTATGAAGTGTATTGAAGAGTAGAAGAAATGCTTTGTAGGTTGAGCTTTTCATAGGCTATGTTGACAACAAGATTTTTTTTTTTTAAATAAGATCTGAACTTCGATCTGAGAATTACAAAACATGTCACAACACTTTTTTTACAACAAGCAGTAAAAATAAAATTAAAAAAAGAATACAAAAAATAAATGTAATCTGAGTGTCAATAATACAGTATCTCTGTTTACCCGTCATGGTTGTACTGGTGGATCACGGAGATGGTGCGTGGGTGCAGGTGGATCCGGAGGAAGTCCGACCAAACCCTGATGCTGCCCTCCAGCCTGTAACCCTTCTGCATGCGCTCCAAATGACTGTTCATCGTCTCCCCGCTCACTGCACCTACAAGCAGACCAGTGTTGTCAAGATACTGTACCAACGTTTTGACTTCAATGCAGCTACCAGTCTAAGTATCACGATACCGGTTCTAAAACGAAACCACGTCAAAAATCTAAAACATCAGGAAAAGTAATGGAATATATTAGATGACAGAACATGGACACTTCTTTATAAAATATGTTTTATTAATCAAATATTATAAAATAAAATATATAGATGCTGTTGAAAGTTAAATAATCAAGACTAGCTCACGGCAGGCCATGGTATATGGTTATTATATCACAGCTAAGGGGCGAAGTTCGGCTGACAACCCCTTAGCTGTGATGTAATGACCCTATGCCAGGGCTATTCAACTGGCGGCCCGCGGGCCAGATCCGGCCCGCGGGATGATTCTGACCGGCCCGCCAAAGATTACATGATTAAAAAAAAATATATATATATATATATATATATATATATATTATTTTTTTACTTTTTTCTTTTCATGTCAACGTTAACACGCACAATTGAGCCAAAAGTCACTCAATTAATGACAGATTTCATTGATAAATTGAGGGAAAACTTTGCAAGTCGATTTGATGAATTTGACATGTCCAGAGAATTGATGCATTTTGTGAGCAACCCATTTGCCAATGTAGCTGCTATTTCCACAAAAGGACAAGAGTTCCTTGCATCACTTCACATTGATGAAGGTCTCCTGCAACTTGAAATAATTGACATGCAAGCATCATCTGCTCTGAAGCAGGCACTTGAGAATGAATCCACCACAACATTTTGGATAAAGTGTATTCATGTCAAGACATTCCCCAAAATAAAAACGCTGGCAATATCTGTGCTAACAATGTTTGGCTCAACATACACCTGTGAATCCAGTTTCTCTCACATGAATGCCATTAAAACAAGCAACGTGCCTCCTTGACAAATGAGCATTTGCATCACTGTTTGCGGGTAGCCCTCACTTCCTATGAACCCTCTTTCTCTGCCATTGCCCAGTAAAAGAAGTGCAATCGCTCTCATTAGATGTGTGTATGTAGGCTAGGCCTGTCTGCCCCCCACCCCCCTGATGTTTGAGAGTTAAGAGTGGACAATAAGTGCTAATAAGATGCTGTGATTTGCTGTTGTTGCACAGACATGAAGCACTTTTTCATAAGCTCAGCTGTACTATAAATGTGTTTTTTTGTTCAAGTGTTGATGTTAGAATGTTCAGATGCACATCATGCACTTGTTTGTTTTTTATTTAATTTTTATATTGAAATGTTGAAGAGGAGATGTTGCAGTTGTTGCACAGTCATAAATGAAGCACTTTCTGCAGGAGATGTTGCAGATGTGGCACATAAATGAAGCACTTTTTTTGAAAAGTATACTACTTTTGCAATGTAGTTAAATAAAAGTTGTGAAAATGTAGTTGCGTGTTGTGTCAAGTGTCAAGTGTCATAGCACGGGGAGGCGCCGTGGCAGTCCGGCCCCTGGCCCCTTGGGTTTCTGACAATGTGGCCCCCTGAACAATTTAGTTGAATAGCCCTGCCCTATGCCATGGCCTGAAGTGAGCTATTTCTTTTATAAAACGGTTACCAAGTAGGCTATGGTAATATGAAAGTAAGACACACTTCAATTAAAAGGATTGTGTTTTCATTAGTACATGAAAGACATGGTACTTTGCATGGTACATGGAGACTTGCGATTAACAGTGAAAAAAACACAGATTACCGTATGCACTTCAGGAAAAAACACGAACAGCAGAGTAGCCATAAATTTCAATTTAGACCAACGCCCCTGATTTACACACATTCTTATAAATATCTTGGTTTCACCTTTAATGAGTACATGTGCTTCATAGAAGGAAGGAAAATAATGTCTGAGTCAGCAGGAAGGGCGCTAGGGGGCGTGTTGAGTAAAATGAAAGTGTGCACTGACCTTGGGTTTTCAACATTTACACAATTATTTGATTCAATGGTGGGTTCTGTTTTATGCTGCTGGAGTATGGGGTTTTGATGATGCACCTGAATGTAATGCGATACAGAACCGGGCCATACGATACTTTTTAGGAGTCCATAAATACACACCAAAAGGGGCTATAGAAGGGGACATGGGGTGGGACTCTTGCTTGGTCAAGCAAAAAGGTGAAATGGTGAGGTTATGGAACCGCCTGGTCCAGCTGCCAAATGGCAGGGTGACAAAAAAGATTTTTTAATTGGGACAGAGCACACGGTCATCCCTGGTCAAGAGAGATGTCCATGATTTTTTCTTCTACTGACTTGAGTATGATTTTTATGAACAATTTGCAGTGTAAGGTTCACATAATTAAAACAAAATTATCAACAATCCATCAGGATAAGTGGAAGGTGGAGATTTGGAAAAAACCTAAACTTAGAAAATATGTTGCAATTAAAAATTAGTATTTTACTGAACCTTATGTAATGTTAAACTTAAAGAGAAGACGGAGGTCTCTGTGTGCCCAGTTGAGGTCTGGCACCCTGCCATTGGCGGTGGAAGTGGGTAGATTCCAGGGTAAACCTGAGGAGGAGCGGTTGTGTGTTCTGTGTGATCTGGGAGTGGTGGAGGATGAATATCATTTTGTTTTTTATTGCCTTTTGTACACCACTTTGAGGAGGGCTTTATTTGAGAAAATTCAAATTGTAAACCCAGATTTGTTTTGGCAGTCTGAGAGTTGTATGTTGAGTTGTTTTTTTGTGGAGGACATCTTCGGTTTTGCAGGATTTTTGGAGAAGGCATGGCACCTGAGACAAAACACACTGTATCCTATATAATTGTATTTGAATTCACCTTGTTTTTCTTTGAGTACAGCTTGTGTTATATTACGTTTTATTGTATTTTCTTGTATTTTTTTATGGCCATCTTGGTCTATGTCATTTGTTAAGTAATTGGTAAAGTATATTATTATATACTTATTGTTATGTGTCTTGTAAGCCCATATGGGCTGGGCATACATCTGTATGTAAGACACGAAAATAAAAAATATCAAATCAAATCAAAAAGTACATTAAGTATTAGTAAATAATGATGTTCCTGGTACGTTATTTTAACGTATGACCTAGGAGCATTATTATACTGTTTCTTTCAGGCGAGAATGTACCCATTTAGATTCCAAATAATGTTGTCACGTTTTCACAGATTGAGTGGCAGCGGACGCATGCCCATCTTAACTGGGAATCCCCATTCAACGTGAGATTAACTATCGTAACCGATCGTCCTGATATAATCCTTTATCTGTAATTAATCAGACTCCCCAGTTAGTAGCTAGATTAATACATTTAGTGGAAGTGGCAATAATCAAATAATCTGGGTAAAATCATCGCTTTATCCATTTGATTCAGATGATGCTAACAGACATGTTGAGCCTCTCTTGGTCCATGTATGGGCATATGTGCAGTGGTGGAAAGTAACCAAGTATTTTTTTTTAACTTAAGTACAATTTTGAGCTACTTTATGCGAGTATTTTCGTTTTAGGGAACTTTATACTTTTACTCCACTACATTTCAAAGGAAATATTGTACTTTTTTACTCCACTACATTTATCTGAACCCATCAGTTACTAGTTACTTTGAAGAAAAAGATTTTGCATAAAAAACGTGGCAAAGATTTATGAAGAGTATATACTTTTGATTACTGTCATAATCAGAGCAGCATAACTGGACCACATACCACTTTAACATAACCTTTAATCAGAGCAGCATAACTAGACCACATACCACTTTAACATAACCTTTAATCAGAGCAGCATAACTAGACCACATACCACTTTAACATAACCTATAGAGGTCAATGGATTGAATGCTCCCAAGCACTGGAATACACAAACGTAGAATGCATACTTTTACTTTAGATACTTACAGTAGGTACATTCAATAGCAAATACTTCTCTACTTTTACTTAAGTAGAATTTGAATGGAACTTTTACTTTTACCAGAGTACTTATTTATCTGGGTATTTCTACTTTTACTTATGTAAAGGTACTATGTACTTCTTTCACCACATTTTAACTAGTAGTAAACAGAACAACAACCTCTATTGATGTAGTAGTAAACAAAACAATGAACTCTATTGATGTACAGTAGTAAACAAAACAACAAGCTCTATTGATGTACAGTAGTAAACAAACCAACAAGCTCTATTGATGACACTAGTAAAATACAGTGTATGTTCTGGACTTTTCACAGGTGGAAGTGATGAACAAAGTACACAGTGATGAACAATAACTCCTTAAATATAACTAAAGAGGCCCTTGTTGTCCATGTTTACCTGGGCGCTGAAACGTGGCGGCGGCATCATTATCAGCCTGGGCCCAGACCTCTCCCTTCTGGAGAGAAAGACAGACGTCAACAGCCAGCTTTACAAACTCAACCGTATAGACTACTAGATAGTTAGGGGTGCACAATGTATTGGTGACCATATCATATTGGCCGGTATCAGTGATTTTTTTCATGCATCAGTCAATAATAAACTCCTCAAAAAAGTTTGGAAACGATTATTCCTCCCCTTTAATAATACCCATTGGTATTGTATTTTATATAATTGGAAAGCCTGATTAGTCACCTTTACAAAAAGTACAACTTGTAAGGAGCATGCATTAGTGGAATGAGCAAGACAGCTAACCGTGTGGGCAGCGGCTCAAAGAAATCCACCAAGCAACTCAAAATGAGAGTGAATACCAACAGAAGAATATTGCAGGGGATTTTGGCATATTTCTTTGGGCCACTACCCACATGGTTAGCTATGTTGCTCATTCCACGAATGCATGCTCCTTACAATTTGTACATCGTTGTAACGGTGACTAATCAGGCTTTCCAACGATATAAAATACAATTCCAATTGGTATTTTAAAGGGGAGGAATAATCAACCGAAATAACTTTTCCAAACTTGAGGAGTTTATGTGAACAACTGACAACTGTCTAGCTGCTGTTGTGTGTGTTTTCTTTTTTTGGCCAGGCAGTTTGTTTGGGTAACGTTACTTGCACGTGACAATGCAAGTGCACAGGATTGTGGGCTAATATTGTTACAAAAATATACAAAAATAGTATGTACAGAATTTGATTATCATAGAAATGTATACAGATCATATTGACATCTGTGTTATCGGCAAGAACAGACATTTTCTTATATATACCGTACTTTTCGCACTATAAGCCGCACCTGACTATAAGCCGCAGCAGCTAAATTGAATGATGTGTACATATATAAGCCGCACTGGACTATAAGCCGCATGTGTTTTAATGTTTAATTACCATATGTAAGGAGTGGAGCCTGAGGCTTAATTTGACTCATACGAGAAACCTCACCCGGCCCGGACGCGTGTAACTGTTCCGCAACAGTAAGTGACTTCCGGGGTAGGCCTGATTGGCCCCGACAGGCACGTGACACGCAACTTTCTCTGCCGCGCGGCAGAGCTTGCGGAATGATGTAACCGTCCAAATCCGCTATGACTTTCATTCAGCGCTTTAGCTCACCTCGCAGAGCAGCGGTCCTGCGATCCTGCGGTCCGTTGTTGACGAGTTCGAATCCCATCGAATTTTTTTTTTTTAACGTGATTTTTTTTTTAACGTGTATTCTTTCGCCGGTTAAGGTTAGGCATGGTTAAGGTTAAGGTTAGGCATTGTTTCGGAGTTGGTTAAGGTTAGAACGGTTAAGTTTAGGCGCTGTTAAGGAGCTGGTTAAGGTTAGAGTTTGTGTTAGAGAATGGCAATAGACAGCCTATTTCCGCGCGACAGCTCTCAGCAGCCTCGTTGCGCGTCCTGAGTTTGCCGCGTCACGTGCCTGTCGGGGCCAATCAGGCCTACCCGGAAGTCACTTACTGTTGCGGAACCGGTACACGCGGCCCGGACACGGAAAGGATTGACAGATTGATTGCTCTTTCTCGATTCTGTGAGTGGTGGTGCATGGCCGTTCTTATATTGAGCTTTAAGTTCCCACCTCTACAGAGAATGACTCCCATTGGGACACAATACTGTCGGACACATAACATTAACTCATTTACAAGTTGTATTAAGTTTAGCAAATTTGCAATTTGCATACCGCCCCAACAGGTCCACGGAGGACGCCATAGCCCATGTGCTGCACACAGCAGCATCACACCTGGACAAGAGGAAGGGGAACTATGTGAGAATGCTATTCATCGACTACAGCTCGGCATTCAATACCATAGTCCCCTCCAAACTCATAGCCAAGCTCAGGGACCTGGGCTTGAACTATGACCTCTGCCAGTGGGTCTTGGACTTCCTGACGGGCAGACCCCAGGTGGTGAGAGCAGGCAACTGCACCTCCTCATCCATCACCCTCAACATAGGGGCCCCCCAGGGCTGTGTTCTGAGTCCCCTCCTCGTCCATCATCCTCATCGGAGTGTACATTCCACCACACGCGAACACTGGGGTCGCACTTTCAAAACTTCACGACGAGGTAAACAAACAACAGATAGCTAGCGTTGACGCTGCCATTCTGGTTCTGGGCGATTTCAACAGCGCGCGTCTTAAAAAGGTGTTGCCGAATTTCTATCAGCATGTGACCTGTCCCACCAGAGGCGAGAACATATTAGACCATGTATACTCACAATTTAAGAATGGGTATAAGTCACAGGCTCTTAGTCCATTCGGTAAGTCCGATCACGCCGCCATATTCCTTTTGCCAAAGTATAAACAAAGTCTCAAGCGAACGCCGGTGGTCTCGCGAGAGGTTAAGCGTTGGGCCGTGACGTCAGAGGAGTCACTCCAAGCTGCACTTGAATGCACAGACTGGAGTGTATTCCGTGATAACACAGCCAATATTAACGAATACACTGAAACGGTGCTTGACTATGTCTGTACTCTGGTAGAAGAAACAATCCCCTCCACCACAATTAAAATCTACCCAAATCAAAAGCCCTGGGTAGACAAATCCGTCCGTGAGGCTCTGAAAGTGCGCAAATCAGCATACAACACCGGGCTGGAGACAGGCAACATGGAAGAACACAAGATGGCAAGATACAACGTCAGGAGAGCAGTAAAAGAGGCAAAACGGCGTTACAGGGATAAAGTTGAACTTCAGTTCGAACAGGCTGACTCTAGAGGCATGTGGCAGGGCCTCAGAACAATGACAGATTACAAAGGCACCTCCCTCAAACTGAACAATGACATCTCCTTAGCAAATGATCTCAATTCCTTCTATGCGAGGTTTGAGGCTGTGAATAAAAACACCAGCCTACAAACCACGGCAATGGGGGGGGGGGGGTCTGCTGATGGAGACTCAGTGTTCAGGGTAACAGAGCATGAGGTGAGACGGATCTTTAAAAAAGTGAATATCAGGAAGGCAGCAGGACCGGACGGCATCCCCGGCCGCGTCCTAAAAGTCTGTGCCGACCAACTGGCCCCGGTATTCACTGACATCTTCAACCTGTCCTTGGAACAGGCTGTCATCCCCACCTGTCTGAAGAAGTCCACCATCATCCCTGTACCCAAAAAATCTACGCCCGCTTGCCTCAACGACTACCGCCCTGTAGCCCTCACCTCCATAGCCATGAAGTGCTTTGAGAAGCTAGTGAAGGGCTACATCTGTTCCTCCCTCCCCATCAACCTGGACCCTCTGCAATTTGCATATCGCCCCAACAGGTCCACGGAGGACGCCATAGCCCATGTGCTGCACACAGCAGCATCACACCTGGACAAGAGGCAGGGGAACTATGTGAGAATGCTGTTCATCGACTACAGCTCAGCATTCAATACCATAGTCCCCTCCAAACTCATAGCCAAGCTCAGGGACCTGGGCTTGAACTATGACCTCTGCCAGTGGGTCTTGGACTTCCTGACGGGCAGACCCCAGGTGGTAAGAGCAGGCAACTGCACCTCCTCATCCATCACGCTCAACATAGGGGCCCCCCAGGGCTGTGTTCTGAGCCCCCTCCTCTACTCCCTGTACACACATGACTGCGTAGCACAGCGGAACAACAACACCATCATCAAATTTGCTGATGACACAGTAGTGGTGGGCCTGATCTGTGCCAACGACGAAAGGGCCTACCTGGAAGAGGTAGAGAACCTGTCACAGTGGTGTCAGGAGAACTGCCTCTCCCTGAACGTCAGCAAAACAAAAGAGATGATTGTGGACTTCAGGAGGTCGGGGGTCAAGGACTACAGCCCCCTCAGCATCGACGGGGCACCGGTTGAGAGAGTGAACAGTTTCAAGTACCTCGGAGCCCACATATCAGAGGATTTGACATGGACCACACACATTGACAGTGTTGTGAAGAAGGCACGACAACGCCTCTACTTCCTCAGGCGCCTAAGGAAGTTCCAAGTCAGTCAGAAGATCCTTAGGAACTTCTACTCATGTACAATAGAGAGCATCCTGACTGGCAACATCACCTCCTGGTTTGGGAATAGCACTGCACAAGACCGTAGCAGACTACAAAGAGTGACACGTTCAGCCGAACGCACAATTGGAGGGGGGCTTCCCACCCTCCAGAACATTTACAACAAGCGGTGCAAGGGGAAGGCTAAGAGAATTATTAAGGACTCGAGCCACCCGAACAACTGCCTCTTTGAACTGCTGCGATCAGGCAAGCGATACCGGAGTCTTAAGGCGAGCACAGAAAGACTCAGAAGAAGCTTCTATCCCCAGGCCATCAGGCTGCTAAACGAACAATAAACACTATGCAACAACCATCAAATGCACACAGCACACACACCCACACGCACACACTCACTTAAACAAACAACACACTGCAGCACCCACTCTCCACACTTTAGATCACACAAACACACTTTATATTTATTGATAAAGGATTTGCACTACAACTCGTACACCTACTGTAAATTGTACCTAAATTGCACCTAATCCTATTTCTGCCTTGCACTATATAGTATTGTATATTAGTACACTACACAGTATTGTATATTATATGGTAACTCAGTTACGTCTACTCTGCATCGAACATTGTACATATGTCTATACTGAACACTGTGACCTCATTTTTTTACTTCTAATTTACATGCTATACTATGTTATTTTATTTCATACTTATCTTGTCTTGCACAGTCTCTGGAGCGTAACAGTAAGAAGCATTTTGTATAAAAGTATTCTGTACTTCTGTATGACAACTATTAAAGAAACTTGAACTCTACTCCCTGTACACACACGACTGTGTGGCTCAGCGGAGTAGCAACACAATCATCAAATTTGCTGACGACACAGTGGTGGTGGGCCTGATCTCTGCCAACGACGAGAGGGCCTACCTGGAAGAGGTCAAGGTCCTGGCGGGATGGTGCCAGGAAAACAGCCTCTCCCTGAACGTCAGCAAAACAAAGGAGATGATTGTGGACTTCAGGAGGTCGAGGGTCAAGGACTACAGCCCCCTCAGCATCGACGGGGCACCGGTTGAGAGAGTCAACAGCTTTAAGTACCTCGGAGCCTACATATCCGAGGACTTGACATGGACCACACACATTGACAGTGTTGTGAAGAAGGCACGACAACGCCTCTACTTCCTCAGGCGCCTAAGGAAGTTCCAAGTCAGTCAGAAGATCCTTAAGAACTTCTACTCATGTACAATAGAGAGCATCCTGACTGGCAACATCACCTCCTGGTTTGGGAATAGCACTGCACAAGACCGAAGCAGACTACAAAGAGTGACACGTTCAGCCGAACGCACAATTGGAGGGGGGCTCCCCACCCTCCAGAACAGACCTGGGCATTGTACGGCCCGGGATGATTCTGACCGGCCCGCGAAAGATTACATGATAATAATTTTTTTTTTTTTTTATCATTTTTTTTCCCTTTTTTTTTTTCATGTCAACGTTCACACGCACAATATACGCTTACCTAGGATTTGACTTGATTCAACAACAAAGCAGTCGGGGCAAGCCGAAAACAGTGGAAAGTGTGGTTATTTGAAGTTCGGATTTCTTTTTTCACAACTGAGGTAGGTAGATTACATTTTTAGAGACTAAAGTACAGAAAAAAGGTACCGTTGGGTACCGGTACCGTATCGGTTCAAATGTGAACGGTACCCATCCCTACTGAACACACAACTGCAGGGCAAGGGCATTTTTGCTCATGAAATGCATAGCCATGTGAAAGCCTTCATGACAAAGTTGCAATTAATTTCAAGGCAACTAGGCAGCAACAATCTCAAACACATGAAAACCCTGAAAGAAGTCAAACCATCAGCTGATTACCGGCACAGGTACTCATCCATGTTGGGAGCACTGCATGATGAATTTTCAAGGCGTTTTCAAGATTTCAAAAAGGTTGAGGATGAAATGCAGCTGGTTTCCTCTCCCTTTACCTGCAGTGTTGATAGTTGTTCAGCTTGAACTCATTGACCTGCAGTCTGATTCACTACTGAAAGAGCACTTTAAGTCAGCATCACTGCTAGAGTTCTACTCTGATCTCAAGGAGGAGAACTTTCCAAACATGAGGAGACATGCTCAGAAGATGTTGGTTCTCTTTGGATCCACCTATATGTGAACAGACATTCTCAGTCATGACGTTTACCAAGTCCAGGTACAGATCCTCTCTCACTGATGAACATCTGGCAGCTGTGCTTCGCATCTCCACCTCAGACATGCAACCTGACTTTGATGGACTTGTTAAAGCTCAACAGAGACTGGATTTATTACACTGAATGAAAAAAAAAAAAAACTGAAGAACACTAAAATGTGGAAATATAACAAGTGAAATGGGACACTTGATATTTTTTTTCTTTTTTTTGCACAGTTCTGAAAACATTAAATGTTTAATATAGGCATGTAAAGTAAAAAAGGCTACTGGGACACTTTTCTTTACACAGTTCAGTGACATGTCTGGTTTATTTTGGCTATAAGATGATGTGATGTCTTTAGAAAGCTAAGAAAATCCTTGTTTCAATAGTATATGAAACTCAAAATAATAACTTTATTTGTATAGCACTTTTTCATACATGCCCTTTGTTAATGTTTCACATTTTGTTTATCATTTTGGAAATAAATTCTATTTGAATAAATGATATTTTTGAAAGCTAACCTCACCTTTTAATTGCCAAATAATAACATACACTCTTACCAGGGGTCAAAACAATGCCATTTACTGCTTTTTATATAGAAATAAAATGTATATTATGCATAATTGAGGTTGGAATTTTGGCCCGGCCCTCCAACATATTTTCAGTTGCTCATTCGGCCCCCCGGGAAAAATAATTGCCCACCCCTGCTCCAGAACATTTACAACAAGCGGTGCAGGGGCAAGGCTAAGAGAATCATTAAAGACTCCAGTCACCCGAACAACTGCCTCTTTGAACTGCTGCGGTCAGGCAAGCGATACCGGAGTCTCAAGGCGAGCACAGAAAGACTCAGAAGAAGCTTCTATCCCCAGGCCATCAGGCTGCTCAACGAACAATGAACACTACACAACAACCATCAAACGCACATAGCACACACATCCACACGCACACACTCACTTTAAACAAACACACTGTAGCACCCACTCCCCACACTTTATAGCACACACTCACTTTAAACAAACACACTGTAGCACCCACTCCCCACACTTTATATTTTATTGATGAAGGATTGCACTACAACTCGTACACCTTACTGTAAATTGTACCTAAATTGTACCTCATCCCATTTCTGCTTTGCACTATATAGTATTGTACATTAGTACACTGCATAGTATTGTATATTATATGGTAACTCAGTTACGTCTATTCTGCATCGAACATTGTACATATGTCTATACTGAACACTGACCT
The DNA here is from genome assembly GCF_963971535.1 of Notolepis coatsorum. NCBI lineage: Eukaryota > Metazoa > Chordata > Actinopteri > Aulopiformes > Paralepididae > Notolepis > Notolepis coatsorum. Next base: position 74,939,218 of record NC_140168.1, read on the forward strand.
CATTTTCTACTTCTAATTTACATGCTATACTATGTTATTTGATACTATCTTGTCTAGCACAGTCTCTGGAGCGTAACAGTAAGAAGCATTTTGTATGAAAGTATTCTGTACTTCTGTATGACAACTATTAAAGAAACTTGAAACTTGAAACATGAAATAAGGGAACAGATAAATAACATTTCAATGCAGTAAAAAAAGCAATATTTCGATTTTCGGGTTTTGTCCACATATAAGCCGCACCGTTATATAAGCCGCAGGGTCGAAAAATGGGGGAAAAAGCCGTGGCTTATAGTCCGAAAAGTACAGTATTTCTTAAATAATTATCACATCGGTGCATCCTTACTTATATAGTACATTAAAATACGACGCAAAACAAAATGTTGAGGTAGTACAAATTCGTACAAAGTCAATGGGCCTCATTCAACAATACTCTCTTATTATTTTTCTTATATTCTTGCTTACCGGTCTGTTAAGAGAACAATAAGAAAAGCCACCGCCACATTCATCAAGCCGTTCTTAACCCATTCTCTGCCACGCTTATATCCATCGCTGTTTGATCTCTGCCAGCACTGTAAGTCTATGGAGATGTTCACCTTCTTTGCAGGGCTATAACTTTTTAAATTCACACACACATTCATACGAAAACACCGTCTAGAGTATAAATATGTTTTTATCGTTTTCTGCAGTATTTCCCAGAACGTGAGATATAGGCACAAATGCATATATTAGATCATCAAATGCAGTTTGATACAGATCGACGCTATATTAAAAATGTCAACTGTACATGGTCCTAAGGGTTATGACTGACCATGCGCGGGTGAACGGAGGGGGGGGGGGGGGTCGTTTATAATTCCGTGATAGTCGTTAGATGCTTCATGTAGTATGGGTGATATATTGATCAGAGACCTATAGGTTCGGAAATACCGGATCTGTCACCTGTCATCTCTCTCTGAAATGTCTGTGGCTAAAACTCTGAGTCCGCTCTGAACTTTAGGTGTGGAGCAGAGAAGAGAAGAGAGGAGAGGGGAGGAGAGGTTGTAAACGTGTTCTATGCGTACGGCCTGGGCAGCCAGCATCTAACTGTTCTAACAGCAATATATAATCCATTTCAGAAGCAGAACGCACGCAATAAGTAAGGGATAATGTATAGCTACGAGGTCATTGTCGCAAAATAATTGACCGACACGGAGTTTAAAATACCGAGCCGCCTCGGCGAGGTGTTTTAAACGTCAGTGAAGGTCAATTATTTTGCGACAATGATCGAGTAGTTCAAGTTCTTTAATAGTTGTCATACAGAAGTACAGAATACTTTCATACAAAATGCTTCTTACTGTTACGCTCCAGAGACTGTGCTAGACAAGATAGTATCAAATAACATAATAACATAATATAGCATGTAATTTAGAAGAAGTATAGCTATACATTATCCTGCTTATTACATGGCTAACTTACTAACAATATACCTAATTCATTTTACATCGACTCGCAACAGTAACACTGGTTCTGGCTCCGCTGAGTGCTCGTCGCTCCGCCCCCCAGCAGCTTCCCCGGCAGCCGGCAGTTTGCACTGATGTCAGTGGGCTTGATTGCGAACAGCTGCGCACAGCGGTCATTATTGTGGGCTTGATTGCGAACAGCTGCGCACAGCGGTCATTATTGTCTGATAATTGACCTCTGACGCGCGCTATTGACCAATCACAAGCAAGCATTTCGGCGAATGTGAAAACGCCATGTAATAAGTTATAATAATAATAATAATTATTGAAAAGTTCTGGGTTTATAAAGTCGTATTTGGGGGTACTGTATTTGGGGGCAATTGACCAATGGTTTGCTTTCAACCCATGAACTCCTTCCTCTCTCACCATTTTATATATATATTTTAAAATTTACAATACTAAAACTGTATTGTATTATATTGTTTGTTTTGTAAAGTGTCTTTGAGAATTAGGGAAAGCGCTATATAAATCTTATGTATTATTATTATTATTATTATGAATGGTAGGCTTTTTAAAATGTTTCTCATCTGGGTAAGAGTTTCTTATCTGGGTAAGAGTGCTCTCGACCACTCTTAGAATTTGGTCTTGCCTGAGAGAAAAGCAACAATAAGAAAACATTGCTGAATTCCAGGTAAGAACAAAATAAGAGGAAATGCTAGTTAAGAACGAAATCTGTTGTTATATCGCTTCATGAATGAGGCCCAATGAGAGGATGCAAAAAGCAGATCAATTAACTAATGACACGTCAGTACAAGGATAAAATCTCAGATTGTATCGACTCCCCCACACACCCTTTTTTTTATCTACTTTTTCTCCTCCTATTTTTTCTGTATTTTTCTCCCATCCCAATTTAGTCGTTATACCAATTCCCCCCTCCCCTTCCTGGTCGTTGTGCGCATTTGCCCCCCACTTGCTGGTCTAGGGAGCCCTGAAGTCTATCACATGCTTCCTCCGATACATGTGGAGACAGCCAGCAGCCTCTTTTCACCTGACAGCGAGGACTCTCACTGGGGAAGTGTAATGTGTGGGAGGATCACACCCCCAGTTCCCTCCCTCGCTGTGCAGGCGCCCTGGCCCTTGACCGACCTGTAGGAGTCGCTGTTTACAACGTTCAGGACCCACCCCACTGGCTTTCCACCCGCTGACACTGCCAATCGTGTCAGTATGGACGACCGACCAAGCCGGAGGTACTGCAGAAGCCGGATTCGATCCCACTGTCTCTGCGGTGGTAGACAGATGCTTAGTCCGCTGCGCTACCCGGCCTCCCTTCCCCCACACACCCTTAACAGTTTGAGTGCCAGCCATTAACATGGGAAACATGGTTAAATGCCAGGACCCACTTCAATGATAGCGCTGTGAACGCATAATCTCCGTCTTAAATTATGGCTATGTGTCTAATCTGCCTGTCGTTTATCAATGACTTGTTTGCAGTCAACATTGTCGAAACGGATTATTATTTTTTTTTTTTTTTACATTATTTTTTTTTATTGGTTCATTTTCGTTTTATAGCATTTTGAAAAGCCCTAGTTTTTCAGGAAAATATATAGATTCCGTGATAAAGGCATTTACTGGAATATTCTAGCATACACAAAAACGTTGTAATTTTTCGGCCCATTTATGAATAGTTTTCAAATAAACGCTAGATTATCGATTGTATATGTGTACTTATGCACGCTATAGAGGCGGGCTGAAAAATCGATTCTCTCATTTCCTCATCAGCGATCACAGCCACACACACACGCATAGGGCAACGCTTATATCTCTGTGAAAACAGCTCTGATTATCCTAAGACTGGTCAAATAAATTCCGTACCTGAGATCAGATGTTATCCAGAAAGATTATTCCAATTCCTGATCGCCATTCGCAATATCGATCACGCTTATTGATTACAGTGTTGGGTCCTGTAAATACATAATCCACGCGTTTTCCGGGCTGGCGAGCACAATCGATCCTTCAGTTGGCTTGAGGGAAAAGTAAAATGAGCAAACTGGCCACCCCCCCTGCATCAGTGTAAAGTAATGGGGTGCGGTTACACAGGGAGAGACGATAGGGGGCGGTATCTTCCCAATTGAGCTCAGAGAGACTCTGCAGCACTAACCCGAGGCTCGATTGATGAAATATGAATTCAAATCGCCAATTAAAAAAAAACGACAAACAATCGCTATATAGCGTCGGGGGCACTCAAAGGTCAGCATGAACTAACGACAAAACGCGTCCGTGGCACTCAATGTGTTAAAAGGGAACTTCACCAAAGAACAATGCTGATTTATTTTGCACATAATCTCACGCACATCCAAACAGTTTTGCACACATTCATTTTGTTTGACAGTTATTGAGAGTAAATTAGTTGGAATATGGCCACTAATGATGTCATTGGGGACATTGAATCCTTGTATTGTGTTAATTACAGCTCAATGAAACGATAGGTAAATTCCCATAAGACTAGGTATTGCTCTTTTTTTTATCTACATAATTCCATTGAGCAGTAATTAACACAACACAAGGATTCAATGTCCCCAGTGACATCACTGCTGGTCATATTCAAACTCATTTACTCTCAATAACCGTCAAACTAAATTAATGTGTGCAAAACTGTTGGGTGTGTGTGAGATTATGTGCAAAATAAATCAGCCCTGTTTTTTTGGTGAAATGTCCCTTTAAACACTCACCTCCAGCTTGTCCAGGTCTTGGAGGAAGGGGTTCTTTGAAGGCGGGCTCTCTTCATGCATCATAATGGATCCTTCCCTGTCATGTGAAGAAGATGTTTATATGTCACTGCATCAAATCACTTCAATAAATCTTTTTTTTTTATTGATTTAGTACATTGATTTAGTACATGATTTACAGTACTAAATGTATAAAATAAGATATTCCTTTATTGATCCCCTTGGGGAAATTCAGGCATCATAGCAGGATGGGGGATGGGGGGTGGGTACAGGTAGTAAAAACACCACAAGCAGTGTAAACAAATAAGTCAATATAATTTACTATCTAACTAACTGAAATATACAGTATCACAGTATTCACATAAGGTGCAGTATGCCTAAGGTAGTGTTATTGTCCTTTTTAGGTTCCTATTAGTTCTAGTTGGATGTTTCACTACACACGAGTGCATGCTTACCAACTGTTCGCCTGTTTTTACTGCAACACTAATATCACCGACATCTAAGAAGGGAGATCCCCCCTTGAATGGCCCTTCTAAGGTTTCTCTCCTCCACATTGCCTGTGGTGCATTTTTTCCTATTGCTAGGTTTTAGTGAGTTTTTCCTTACCTTCGCGTGGGGTATGTCTGGGAGTGTTGCATTTATTTATTTTGCATTCATTTTAAATTTTTTGGACCTTATGGTGTCCTTGTTTTGGTCTTGAATTATTGTGATGTTTCTTCTTGACTTGTTTAAAGAAGACTTGTACGGCCCATGGGGACATTAACGTGTGTTGTCGGGCCTTACAAATAAATTTGATTTGATTTGATTTATGTCTGGCAGCAGTCCACTGTTGTGGAGCCTGATGGCCGCTGGTATGAAGGACTGTCCGAGGCGGTTAGTTGAGTGTCAGGGGGGTATCAGTCTGTGGCTGAACGTGCTTCTCATCTTGACTAGCTCGTCGTAGAGGGGGTGGGAGGGATTCTCCAGGATAGCAGCCAGCTTCCTTCTCATCCCCCTCTCTGCCATCACCTCTAGTCTGACCAGCTCGAATCCCACCACAGAGCTAGCCTTCCTCACCAGCTTGTTGAATTTGTTGGTGTCCCTCGAGTTGATGTAGCCCCCCCAGCATGCCACAGCATAGAAGAGGACGCTGACCACTACAGACTGGTAGAATTGCAAACATTGAAGGACCTGAGTCTCGTCAGGAAGACCAGCTTGCTCTGTCCCTTCCTGTAGAGGGCCTCTGTGTTGTCCGACCAGTCCAGTTTATTGTTCAGGTGTACCCCAAGGAACTTATGACTCCACCACCTCCACATCCTCCCCTCGGATGGTGATTGGAATCGGGTGGGGGGGGCTCTTCTTGCCCCTCCGGAAGTCCACCACCAGCTCCTTGGTCTTACTGGTGTTGAGTTGGAGGTGGTTGCCGTCGCTCCACCCCACAAAGCTCTCCACCAGGGCTCTATACTCCTCGTCATCATCGTCGGTGATGTAGCTTACGATGGAGGAGTCGTCAGAGAACTTCTGCAGGTGGCACCCGCTTGAGTTGCGGCAGAAGTCTGAGGTATAGAGGGTGAAGAGGAAGGGTGACAGCACAGTTCCTTGGGGGGCGCCGGTGTTGCTCACCAGTACATCAGACTGACTGTCCTTTGGTCTGACGTACTGCGGTCTCTCAGTGAGGTAGTCCTTGATCCAGGCCACCAAGCCGTGCTCCAGCTGCATCACAGAGAGCTTCTCCGCTAGCAGTGACAGCTGGATGGTGTTGAAGGCATTGGAGAAGTCGAAGAACATAATCCTCACTGAGCTGCGTGGCTTCTCCAGGTGCGTGTACGCTCTGTGGAGCATATAGATGATGGCGTGCTCCACCCCGATGTTTGCCTGGTATGCAAGTCACACACCAGGGGCTTGAGATGTTGCAGGACCAGTCTCTCAAACGTCTTCATGATGTGTGACGTCAGAGCAACTGGCATGTAGTCGTTGAGGGTCCTGGGTCGTCCCTTCTTGGGCACCGGGACAATGCAGGAGGTCTTCCAGAGCTGGGGCACCCTCTCCAATCTCAGGGAAAGGTTGAAAAGATGTTGGAGCGGTGCTGCCAGCTGCTCCGCACATGCTTTGAGCACCCTGGGATTGGTGTTGTCCGGTCCTCTGGCCTTATTCACAATAATCTTGGAGAGCTGCCTCCTGACCTATGGACCTATATGTATAGTGTACTGTCTAGTGTTTGATGTACATAGTACTAAATGTATGGAGAGGAGAGTGATATGTATAGTGTACTGTATATTGTTTGATGTACATTATATGTATATTTAAAACTGAATCAAACCATAAACAAGGTGGCCTGTTGGGATGTTAGATCCTAATGTGAAAAACTGTGATTTTATATGTCTGCACTTTATGTGCTCATTTTATGCCTGTCTTTTTTCTGTTGTGAAGCACTTTGAGCTGCGGTTTCTGTATGAAAGGTGCTATACAAATAAAGTTTATTATTATTACATAGTACTAAATGTATGGAGCGTGATACATATAGTATATTGTTTGATGTACATAGTACTAAATGTATGGAGAGTGATACATATAGTATAGTTTACTGTGTGTTGTTTAATGTACATCTCTTAGAGACACAGAGACACAGCTACCTACCATGTGAGGGCGCTGGTATCTTTCCCAGAGTCGTAGAGACTTCCCTCTAGCCGTAGTGTCTGAAGGCTTCCTGTTGTGGAGAAGGTGCAGACAGAAGGTGCTGTTTGAGTTGAGCTGAAACAGAGGTTTAAATACGAGTTTGCATGCAAGAGAGTGGAGCTGCGTGTCCCGCGTCCCTTTGGAACTTACTTTGTACACGTCCTCAGAAAGTAGCGCTACGCATCCAAAAAGATGCGACGCAGCGCGTCACCAGTGGGGGCAGTGTGGTGGTATGACAGACACTAAAACTCCACATGGAAAGTGTTTTATGTTCACGTGGCAAATCTGGATGGTGGATACAGATATATATATAAACACTAGATGGCTCAAGGCAGAGTCTCCCGCGTAGTTCACCGGTGGCCATCTTGCTTGAGTGGACTACTGCTTTAAGGTGATGGTCTGCACAAACAAAAATACTCTTAACTCGCTGAAATCTTGACGGATTTACAAATGATTTGGTTTATTACAAACGTTATTAACGTGGCTATGATTCTTGTTTTTTTATATAGAAATTTTCATATGAAAGTCCATTATAAGTATGCAGTATGATAACTACATCTCTGACGTCTTTAACAAATCTAACTGTTGAAAATGTAGCAAGCTATGGTTATTTCAATAGTACATGCACCATAGACATGCATGTTATGAGTGGGCGTGCTCCACCTATGCAAGATGGCCGCCATGTGGCAACATCGGTCTCCGTTGGCTAGCAGCGCGGGGGAGTCATCTAGTGATATATATCTATGGGTGGATAGTTCACAAGGAAGACATTTTTCTTCTATATAATTGTGTCAGCCAGGGAGGATTCGGCTCTGATCTGCCCCCTAGTGGATATACTTTTCAAACCTCCAGGTACACGCTAAATAATCTGAATCTGTGGATAGTACTTTTCTGTTTTGTTTAATTTTTTTGTTTTGGTAGGGCGGCTACGTGGCGTAGTGGGCAAGGCGCTCGCCACGAATGCGGAGACGCTGGGCTCGCCTGTTCGAGCCCAGCGCTCCACATTGCTTAGCTGGCCGTCCGTACTAATACACATTTATTACACCCGTATTAGGGGGTGGGAAACTGATGGGTGGGGATCGGGCGTTGTGGACAGCAACTCCTACAGGTCGGTTAGTGCGCCTGCGCAGTAGAATCAGGAAGTGTCGGGGGCAGCGTGAGCCTCCCACGAGTTACTCCTCGCCACTGAGAGATCGAGCTGCACAGGTGAAAAGATGCGACTGCTGTTACCTCAAGTACCGGAGGGGACTTGTGCTATGTATGACTTAGTCCACATTGCAGCCGGCTTGTGGGAGGCAAGAAACAGCGTTCGTGACAGGGGAGGGTTGAATTGGATGATACGAAATTGGGATGGGAGAAAAATATAGAAAATTGGAGAAAAAAGTGGATACAATTTTTTGTTTTTTGTTTTGGTGTGATGTGTGGGTTGGAGTTTAGTAACTTCTTATAGTGTGAATTTCTCCAGACCTCTCTTGGCAGAGCCTGAGGTGTGGCCAGCAATAGCAGCCCCTCTATCCCTACTCATCTCCAACCCACACATCATGCAAAAAATTAAACAAGCAATACCAAGTGGGACTCTTTTTCCTAGAGGTCGCTGTTTGACAGCATTACAGATTCTACCTTTAACCTAATCCTTTAGGATAGTTTGGGTGTAAGATGTGGGCGTGTGCAGGGGGCGGGGCTACCTTTGAGATCCATGGCGATGAGGCGGGGGGTGTAGGTGACGTGACCCCCAAGAGTATGTCCCTCCCGGAACAGCACGTCGCTCTGGAGCTCCCCTGGTGGAGAGTTCTGGTCATATGACAGAGAGGCATCCTGACAGAAAGAACAGTGTTGTTAAGTTGCGAAGAGACATCCCTCTTCCTGTTAAACATCTGCTACATCCTACTTCCTGTTAAACATCTGCTACATCCTACTTCCTGTTAAACATATGCTACATCCTACTTCCTGTTAAACACCTGCTACATCCTACTTCCTGTTAAACACCTGCTACATCCTACTTCCTGTTAAACACCTGCTACATCCTACTTCCTGTTAAACATCTGCTTCACAACATTTAAAGGACCGTACCAGTCTAATTATGACTTCACCATTACCGGAGATTGCCCCCATCTTTAAAAGGAACACACCAACATTATGGGAAATGCACTTACCGTCTTCTCCAGAGTAAGATAAGAAGATAGATAGATACCCATTTCCTCTCTGTACGTTTAGTAGAAAGCTATCCGGCTGCAAGCTAGCCTAGCTTAGCACAAATGAATGGAAGCGGATACAGACCAGCTAGCCTAGCTGGTTATATTGATTGATTGGATTGGTTTTATTTAAAGATTTAGAATGCAATCGTGCATTTGCAGAAAACAACAGCTTTGCGGATGGTGACAAAAGTCAAAAAGTTCATCCTCTACCAACTTTTCTGTCTTTCAAAATGGACACAAACCTGGCAGAGAAGGACACATCATCAGCCCTGTCCAACCAACGGATACACCTTATTGAAAAAATTATTAAAGCTGTTCATTTGACCCGTTAATGTTGGCAGAGGATGAACTAAATCATTCAAATCAGACGGTGACGTAGACGGCGGACACTGCGTGTCAAACCTTGTGTCCGTGCCGTGGTCTACGTCAACGTCTGTTTTAAATAATTTTTTCAATAAGGAGCATCTGTTGGTTGGACAGGGCTAAAGATGTGTCTGTTTTAAATGATGTATGCATGTATGTATGTATGTATGTATGTATGCATGTATCGATAGGTATTTTCAGTTCATTACTGTCTAATATTTTACATCCAGCTCCTCTGGGTGCATAGGTCTCTGCTATGTGCCAGTGGGTCGAGTGACCACGCAAAGCCAGGCACCCAGAAAAACTCTGACCTGATGACCTGTGTGACCTAATGTGCATGCATGGCTATATCGGCCCTCCGGCCAGAGGCCAGTGAGAGGAGAAAACCAGATTCATCCTTAGACTACTACCATATACGATAGGGATGCCCCGATCACGTTTTTTGCCACCGATACCGATCACCGATCGTCGTGAACCATATCGGCCGATACCGATCCGATACCGATCGTTTTTGATTAAAAAGAAATTAAAAATTATTTTATATAAAAAGTTTTTTTTTTTTTTTTTTTTTTAATAAAATATATATATTATATAATTAGACTTGTACTTGTATTATCTGCGAGCAGGGGAGGAAACAAACTTTTTGGCTTACCAGCCAACTGGCGAGTATCTGATTTTTTTTACCAGCCAAACAGATTTTTTACCAGACAAAAAAAATCGCTAATTGTGATAATTACTTCTTTGTATGTCTTCGTCTAAATAGATTTTCAATCATAGTAAAATAATCACACCGTGTCTCTACTCTTTAAAATATGTATTAGCATAAAACATTAATCTCTACTCTTCACAATATTAGCATAAAACATATTAACATGAAAGAGGTATCTATTCTGGACTGGGTTGGGCTGAACTGGGCAGTGAAAGATGCTGGGTTGGACTGGGTTGGGCAGTGAAAGAAAAAAACCGAAGTATGTTGTGAAGTGTATAGATAGATGTGAAATATATAGATGTAGCAGTAGTCTATCTGTATGTCATATGTTATGATGAATTGAAAATGCCGTACTGTATTGTACCCATTCTGCAATCTGTTAATAAAGTTTTCAATCAATCAAGTTAACTTTGAACCTCGGTTGTCAAGCCTCGTCAATGTTGTGTATGCATCTGGGTAGGCACACTGTGCCTTTAAGACAGCACGGTGGTCTTACGACAGTACCGTCAAGTGTTGTGATAACGTCAGTTGGGTTGGTGTGCTGTTGTACACAGTGCACTGGTTGAGCTTAGCTAGCCCCTTTCGTGACTGCGATGTGCAAGCCAGGGGCTTTTGAACATGAAATAAAATGTCTAACCTTACGTCGTAGTCCGGTGCTTTTTTGGAAACATTATAGTCATAACAGATACACCTAGCTGGCTGCTTTGAGCACACGGGGCTAACGTTAGCTAGCAAGCAGCTATCGCTAAAACTAGAAGCTAACCACTGTATACATTTCCAGTAGACTAACATTACACCTCTGTGATTTAAATGTGTCCTTAGTAACTTATACTCGAGGGTTGTACTAGGGTTGGATGCAGTTCCCCGTTGGTCAGTCTGTCTGTTTTCCATCTTCTGCTGTGTTTAACGTTATCCGTTTGAGAGTGCTCCTGATGGCTAGCCTAGTAACGCAGGACTTTTATCATTATATGTCCGCGGGTTGGCCAGTACTGCGCAAACTTTTATTAAACATTATATGTCCGCGGGTGGTCTTGTGCAGTGCTCTCGTGGCACTGTCAACTAAAGCGAGCACTCAGAAGACACGCACCGTTTGCCAGTGCAGTGATTGCAGAATGTTTTTTTTTTTTGTATACTCGCCAGACTGGCGAGTGGTCTTCATGAATCACTCGCCAAACGTAAAAAATACTCGCATTTGGCGAGTAAAGTGGCCTAATTTCCTCCCCCGTCTGCGAGACATCGCCACAAGTCAAAATGCTCGCTATCTGCAAACAGCTCCACTGTCTGTGTGTACTCTAGTAGCCCTAGCTCCAAAAAGGATTCTCCGGCGCTGCAGCGGGACCCTATTGCCTTGGTAACGTTATGCTTTGGTCATTTCACATTCAGCAAGCCCTCAGCTCGAATACGCATTCAATCAATGTTATAAGACATTGATATCAGGAGCTATCTGTAGCTACTGCTAGCCGGCTAGATGACGTTAAGACAACTATTTAGTTCAATCGGACATTTCGTTTTGAACCGTGAACTAACGTCAGCTAACGCAAGCTAACGCAAGCTAACGGAGATATCAACATGGGCTACTAGACTTCCTGGGGCATTTGTTGATATCCGGAGCTATCAGTAGCTAGCCGGCTAAATACCGCTAGACAATGCCTACTAAAAGTGAATAGTTGACTGGGTAATTTTGTTTAAACAGTAACGATAGCTAGGTAGCTAACGTTAGCTCAGGTCGAATGCACTATCTAGACTCAGCAGAGGAGGTCCGCCTGTTTACAAACTCTACACGGGTACGGGCGGGGCTAGGGAGGAGGAGCAGTTTGCAGGTCCTGTGCGTCTGAGACAAGCGAGTGAGATATCCACTTGATCAGTTTCCGCGATCGGCGAATATGACTAATTATCGGAATTCCCCGATCGCATATTTATACTGATTATCGGCCGATAACGATCGGTGGCCGATCGATCGGGGCATCCCTAATATACGACCAAGCCTGTCTGATCATCCATTATAACCAGTGGCTCGCTAAATTTGGAACTCCCACTATTTAAGCCATGATGTGTTTGTCATTCTGGAGCCTTGCAGCCCCCATGGAGGGCTGTGGTCTCCAGGACTGTTCCTCGTTCTCCGTGTGTTCTTGTCAATAAATACCATCGATTGACTTCACATTTGTTTCCTGAATCTCTGTCCAGCTGGCTCATACATATCAATCCAACAAATTCAGATTTTATACTATCAGTATTGAGAGAAAATGGGTTTTTTCAATGTATATTTGGTTTATAAAACTGATATAAAGAGACACTTTAAGAGGGTAATATCATTATCATCACGGGATGATATTGACTGAATTCCGATTGGAAGACAAAACAAAGATAAGGAGCGGTACAGAGCGAGGGAGAGGGGTGACCTCTTTAATGCAACAGTGAATGAAACGTTTAATGGTGTGAAAGGTTATTAACACAGTTGTCATGACAACGCGGCACATGACAACCAGAAAGGGGTGGGCTATCATAGTTATGACGAAGATCCTATAAAGCTGACGGTGGTTCCGGGTAGGGCCAGACTAGAAGTCTGGGAGACCAAAGAAACAAATCCCACAGGAGGGAAGGGACCAAGAGACTCTCTCCTCTTATCACAGAGGGGGGGGGGGGGGGAAGAATGCCACATCATCATTAGCTTCGGATACCACGAGGATGGTCTTGGCTGACGACCGGGCCTGACCACTTTTGGACTGAATAGCAGAGGGACAATCTGAACACACCGAAAGATCATTAGAATAGACTCTTCAAGGACAATACAATCTGTTAACATCTGAGCTGAGGTTTCTGTTTATCAAATAAAACCACGCTTTTCCTTGTAAGGTATTTCACGTTGTCGGAGTGTCGAATTCTTACGGAGGTGGAGAATTATTATGGTTTGCGGATTGTACTAACGGGGAGAGATAAGGATTATATCAACCAGTATCAGAGACGTCAGGACCATTAAAATGACACAACGCAGAGGAATTGGATGGAGAGCCAAAACAGACGAAGACGTGATACTGGCCAGTTTGATTAGGATCTAACAGTTGGTTGCCGATGACAGCCGGATTTGCAAGAGATAAAAACAACGGGAACAGTTGGTTGACAGCCGGATTTGCAAGAGATAAGAACAACGGAAAAAGACTTTTCAATGGGACGACAGTGGACAACAGTCATCGTGTGTGGGAGAATCATGATCGAGCAAGGCCGGCCAGCCCTGGGAGAGAGCGGCGAGTCGAGCGGTCATGAGGCGGACCAGCGCTGTAGGAGAAACAGCGCTTAGGAGAAAGATGTGAGTTCACTGTGCACACGTGGTTGTTTTGATCTTTTAAGCCAAATAAAAACGAACAGATAGTGCATCCGTAAACGTAAACATTTCTAGTTTGACACAACCAGAATGCCAGCTGTAATAGTGTGTTTGAATAACAGCAGAGCGGCACCGGTTTTTGTTTTGAAAAATTGAGCAGACAAAATGGCCGCAGAGCCACGAGGGGTTTAGAATCAGGAAGTGACACGTCAGCTACAATCCTCTAGACTGAGTTTGGCCGCCATCTAGGGGGGCAGTGGGATAATACAGGCAAATGGAGGAGGAGTAGGTCGCCACCTAGTGGCGGAGGGGGGGGTAGTGCTGGGGAGTTTCCATTACCCATAGGGGAATATTTAGAGTTTAAGTTAATTAAGGAGTTTAATTTTTTCAAATTTACCAACTGCTTGTGTGTATACACGGTGGTGTATGTGAGAACTTTGTAAAGGAACTCAAAGTGTGGTATAGAGCGACGGGACAGCTCCAGGGCGACGGTAGACAGCCCTGTAGGATATAGAGCGACGTGACAGCTCCAGGGCGACGGAAACAGCCCTGTAGGGTATATAGAGCGACGTGACAGCTCCAGGGCGACGGAAACAGCCCCGTAGGGTATATAGAGCGACGTGACAGCTCCAGGGCGACGGTAGACAGCCCTGTAGGGTATAGAGCAGGGGTGGGCAACTTTGTATATGGTGAGGGCCACAAAATGTCCACAATCAATCTGGGGGGCCGCATTGTTTATCGGCAGTCCCGCCAGTAGTACCCCATCACTCAAATAGCCCTAATAGTCACAAGGTATATAAACAATTATAATTTGTTGTAACTTTGTTTTTATTCCATTTCAAATGCATTTAGTAATGCAATTTCAACTTTATGAATTTATAAACAGCTGAATTTAAAAGTATTGCTGTGTAACCCCAAATATATACAAAAATTATCAATTATAATTAAGGCTTCTAATAAAATAAATGTATGAACTTAAAGCCCACTGCTCAACAAACACAAAGCAGCATTCCTGCTGCATTTCACTACAACAGTAAATCAAAAGTGCAATAATAAATGATTTTGTTAAATGTATAAACTTTTATCCTGCTACTAAACAAAACATTATAACACTGAAATGCATGTTATGGATATGAAGCACTCAGGAATGTTTTGTTTAGTAGCAGGATAAAAGTGTATACATTTAACAAAATCATTTATTATTGCACTTTTGATTTACTGTTGTAGTGAAATGCAGCAGGAATGCTGCTTTGTGTTTGTGTTATTAGTGTTATCTGAACACTACAAAAGTAAACAAGTAAAGTGCAAGTAAAGTAAAGTGCAATACTACATGCCTCCCATTGACCCTTTATCAAACTGGCATGACATTCACCCTCGCCCCACAGTGGGTCAATAATGGTTATAATAATAATAATAATAATAATAATAATAATAATAATAATAATAATAATAATGGTCCCCTCTCTACACCTCTCCATCATCTCCCCCCCTCTCTACATCTCTTCATCATCTCTTCCCCCCTCTCTACACCTCTTCATCATCTCCTTCCCCCCCTCTACACCTCTTCATCATCTCCTCCTCCCCCCTGTCTTTAATGAGACACTTGTGGTCTCTCCATTTGGCGCACAATAGCAGGAATGTCAACTTCAATGTTTGTGCATGCAATCTGCATCAGATGAAATAATGTTTCATCCGACAGCCTGTTTCTCTACTTTGACTTGATGTGCTTCATGTTTGAGAAATTGCTCTCACATATGTATGTGCTCCCAAACATACTGGCCATAGAGAGGGCAAAGTCCCTGAGGAGTGGGAAGCGGGGCTCAGGTAGCAGTTTCCAAAACGAAATTCCCCTCTCATTTCTCTTTGCTTGAAAAAAAGGATCCGACTGTAGCTCGCACAGTTCAAGCTGCAACGGTGGGGGCTGCTCTGACACCGTAGCGGTGAGGGGGCCGGCAAACAGCGCTATCCGTGACTGCATGCCGATGAAATCTTCAAACCGATCATTGAATTGCATTTGCAGTGTTTCAATGTCGCTCCTGTACTTTCCGACGGCTCAGCCATCGGATTTCTGTGTGTAGCTGCAAGTCGCCATAATCAGTGTCCATCTCTTCCAAAAAGGAGACAAACTTTCTATGGTTTAGTGACCTGTTGCCTCCACGAATTAGATTGGTAACCTTGGTAACCAAATCCATAACATGGCTGTAGTAGTCAAGCTTCTTGGCACAGAGAGCCTCCTATATCAGATAAAAAAAAAGAAAAACGATTTAACGACTCTCGCATATAATTTGACTACACTCGACTCGCATTGGTCATTATAGTGACCCACAATAGATGGAAATTATGTTAGCGAACTTACCTGATGTATAATGCAGTGCAGCATTGGACACTCAACGCCACTCTGCCTTAGAAGCCCGGCGAATCCTGTGCGTTTTCCTTTCATTGCCGTTGCTCCATCGGTAACAACAGCCGACAGTTTATCAAAACCCCCATATTGCTGCACGCCACTTTCAACAGCGTTTCATATGTCCACACTAGGGCTGACCCCTATTAGTCAAATAGTCGACTAATCGATTGAAAGGAGCCATAGTCGACTGCCAACTCTTCTTAGTCGAATACAATAAAAAAAATAAAAAAATAAAAAAAATAAAAAAAATAAAAAAATATTATATATATATTTTTTTTTTATTGGCCTGGGGCCGCATGGAACGTCGGTGAGGGCCGCATGCGGCCCGCGGGCCGCCAGTTGCCCCTCCCTGGTATAGAGCGACGTGACAGCTCCAGGGCGACGGTAGACAGCCCCGTGTGTGGTATAGAGCGACGGGACAGCTCCAGGGCGATGGTAGACAGCCCCGTAGGGTATAGAGCGACGTGACAGCTCCAGGGCGACGGTAGACAGCCCCGTAGGGTATAGAGCGACGTGACAGCTCCAGGGCGACGGTAGACAGCCCCGTAGGGTATAGAGCGACGGGATAGCTCCAGGGCGACGGTAGACAGCCCTGTAGGGTATAGAGCGACGTTACAGCTCCAGGGTGACGGTAGACAGCCCCGTAGGGTATAGAGCAACGGACAGCTCTGTTGTATGTTAGATGATAGTACGAGTACGTATGTGAGTTAGGGGCAGGGAACCAACCTGCTCTGTTGTATGTTAGAGCGATGCTCGGTTGGATGTTATTATCATAATAATAATATCGATATACGGGTTAATTAAATAAGTTTAATTATGAAATAAGAGGGAGTTCGATCTCCAGTGGGGCCTTCTCACACCTAATAAATAGGCAGAGTCTTGAAGACACGTCACCAGAAAGAACTGGTGCGCGTTGGGGGTCACCCGTGGGACGAACAGATAGAGCGCGGAGTGGGTATCGTTTAGCTGCTGGTGTCACGCAGGAAGACAAACAGGGAACAGCCCTGTAGGATTAGATATGGGTGTTGAGAAGGTGGGGGACTAATAGAGAACAAATAGCGCCATGGGCTGTAGGACACTCACACCGTCCAACAGTCTGGAAGGGCGTGGCCATGGCAGGGGCTTGCAGAGGGAAAATATATAGAGAACGAGCTGCAGGCCCAAAGCCACGGTAGACTAATAGAAAAACACTGGGTCGAGTGTACAGAAAAACTGCTGGCGTGGTGTTTCTGCTTTCAGAGTCTGGAGAGGGCCGACGGTGGTGGAGATGAGCCTCAACCAAGATGACCAACGGGGCGGAGACGGCCGACGGGGCGGAGTCCAGCGGTCGCAGGCGGTGTTGCCCAGGGGAGAACGAGGCGGACATCGGAGGGGTTTTCCTGCGGAGACGAGGGCTTTCCTGCGGAGACGCTGTTTAGAGAGCGTTTTGAAACAACAGAGCATGGGCGGTGAATCATGGACAAGCAGGGACTTCCTTTCAGAGTCAATCAGGAGATCGAGAGACGAGACAACAGTGAGAAGTCCTGTGTTCATTGATTAGGAGTATGAGATATAAATGGAGGATTCATATAGAAGATATATGTATAGAAGGATATATATATATAGAAGGTAGATAAGAGGGAAAACAGTAAAACAACAGGATAGAATTATTGGGAGCAGACAGAGGAGCTCTAATTGTTATGAGTCGTTGGATGTTGTTGGTGTTGGTGGTCGGTTTCGGTTCCCTTTGTGCACGAAGGGGGGCGCAAACAGACATCAGGCAGCAAGATCACTGGGTTGACCGTGGGCCGTCTTCATTTCTTGTGCACGAGAGATGAGGTTGGTTTGCTTCAACCACAGGCTATTTTTGGCATAATTAATTAAAAAACCAAATAATGATTTATGATTCTGAAGGGGTGATAAGAATCAAGGGGGGATTGAGAGAAAATGGTGGTTTTTTCAATGTATATTTGGTTTATAAAACTGATATAAAGAGACGCTTTAAGAGGGTAATATCATTATCATCACGGGATGATATTGACGGTGGAGAAGAAGAGGTTTCACAAGCACACTGCCAGCGAGGGGGGTTTGTTTTGAATTCCGATTGGAAGACAAAACAAAGATAAGGAGCGGTACAGAGCGAGGGAGAGGGGTGACCTCTTTAATGCAACAGTGAATGAAACGTTTAATAGTGTGAAAGGTTATTAACACTTGTCATGACAATGCGGCACATGACAACCAGAAAGGGGTGGGCTATCATAGTTATGACGAAGATCCTATAAAGCTGACGGTGGTTCCGGGCAGGGGTGCAGTCGTAATATGGGCGAAGGCCAAACGGTATCCTATTATTATGCAAAGTCTAGGCACTTATCACCTAGACTTTGCATAATAATAGGATGCGCGCACTTCTAAGCCCAAACGTCGTTTGACCGCGTGTGCCCAGCACTGCACCACAGGTTCCGGGTAGGGCCAGACTAGAAATCTGGGAGACCAAAGAAACAAATCCCACAGGAGGGAAGGGACCAAGAGACTCTCTCCTCTTATCACAGAGGGGGGGGGGAGAATGCCACATCATCATTAGCTTCGGCTACCACGAGGATGGTCTTGGCTGACGACCGGGCCTGACCACTTTTGGACTGAATAGCAGAGGGACAATCTGAACACACCGAAAGATCATTAGAATAGACTCTTCAAGGACAATACAATCTGTTAACATCTGAGCTGAGGTTTCTGTTTATCAAATAAAACCACGCTTTTCCTTGTAAGGTATTTCACGTTGTCGGAGTGTCGAATTCTTACGGAGGTGGAGAATTATTATGGTTTGCGGATTGTACTAACGGGGAGAGATCAGGATTATATCAACCAGTATCAGAGACGTCAGGACCATTAAAATGACACAACGCAGAGGAATTGGATGGAGAGCCAAAACAGACGAAGACGTGATACTGGCCAGTTTGATCAGGATCTAACAGTATGTATACATGACATGTACTCTCTTAAAGGTGCTATAGATAACATTCACTAGATGCACTCGATGTTGCACTAGAGCAGCATGTCAGACACTGTCAATGTAGCCAGGCCCTGGTCCTCTTACACTAGTCAAGATAGTCATCTTCCACCAGTCAAGGACCCAACTTGAGAAATGGAGTCTCTCTCACTCTCTGGGAACCCAGGGTTTAAAACACGTTATTCTAATGCGAGACACATCCAGTGCAGGACCTACTTTATGAATTGAAAATGGGGGACCCTGATGTAAACAAGACGAAAGTATGTCTCTTTTCTGCATCCCCTTAACAATTGTGTGTATTGAGCCGTACTGTATTGTAACCATTCTGCAATCTGTTAATAAAGTTTTCAATCAATCAATCAATCAGGTTTCA
>NC_140168.1:74958583-75158583 GCF_963971535.1 Notolepis coatsorum
GTTAATAAAGTTTTCAATCAATCAATCAATCAGGTTTCAACCAGTACAGTAGTTTCAGAAACACCAGTGTATCCAAGAAGAACAGAGGACATTCCTTCAATGACTGCTCACCATGTCATGTTGAAACAAGAATAACTAATATTTTCTAGTATATAAACATGCTTTGTTTATTCCATGCATGCATGTGTATTTCCCAGCCTCTAGATAACTTTATTTAACAGATTGCAGAATGGGTACAATACAGTACGACGGCTCAATACACACAATTGTTAAGGGAATGCAGACCAGAGAAAGACGTTTGTCTTGTTTACATCAGGGTCCCCCATGTTCAACTCATAGTGAACATTCACGGTTCTTCTCTGCGTGTTGTTTAGCTAGCTAAATGCTGTCCCATACCATTATACACCCCATGTTCTGCTATGCTGGTCCTGTCTCGCGTTATTTGAATCCACGTTCAGTGCTGGTTAATTCAACCGATGATTTAACACAACGTGAAACACAAAGCAGATTCGACCACACTTTATAAACCCCACGCATTTTAAACGTTGTTTATCTGAGTGAATTGGCAAAACGACATAGGAGCAGGTACGATATTACTAACCTGTAAATTCCACCAATGTGTCCCAACAAAGTTGGAATAGTGTCCTAGTTGAAGGGTGATGACTTCTCTACAAAGACCACTCATCGTGAAGGGATTTAATAAACCAGATAATGTCTAAACATTATATTATGTAAATAGTATTTCAAGTCATCGCATGTCACAAGGCAACATGACAACACTGTGGTGGGTTAACCTAACGTTACGCTGACTCCGCCCTCAAACTAAGGATTGGCCGACTGCTATTGGTTCTAATGAAGAGCCTCGAGAGATACTATTGGCTTATCGAAGTGCTTATAGTAGTTTGGTTTCACCGTGCTGAACTGCGCACGGCGTTCTGATTGGCTGTAGCACTTAACAGGGTAGACTCATCAGTGGGTCCACTCCGCACCATTACTGCGCAGTGCGCACACGATTGGAGCGCTATTGATTGAATGAATGAATGAATGAAAACTTTATTTAACAGATTGCAGAATGGGTACAATACAGTACGGCTCAATACATACAATTGTTAAGGGGATGCAGACCTGAGAAAGACGTTTGTCTTGTTTCCATCAGGGTCCCCCATTTTCAATTCATATAGACATATATGACATACATGACATACAGATAGTCAGTACTGCTACATCTATACATTTATGACATACCAGATTTGCAAATACAGTACTGTTTGTGATACAGAAGGAGTCAAGAAAAGGGAGTATATACATTTGACGTAGAAACTGTACATTGGAGGAGGTTGGGTGGGGGGGGTTGGGTACATTGGGATATTGACAACCATACTGGGTAATTTACATTGGAGGTGGTTGGGGGGGGGGGCGGGGGGCGGGGGGCACACTGTATAAACAAGTAACACTGTACATTGAGGGGGGGGGGGGAGGAGACACTGTACAAACAAACACAATTGTACATTGAACTATTGACAAAACCATACTAGGTAAATGACTGTACATTGGAGGGGGTTGGGTTAGGATATTTACAGATTGATTGATTGATTGATTGAAAAGTTTATTAACAGATTGCAGAATGGGTACAGTACAGTACAGCTCAATACATACAATTGTTAAGAGGATGCAGACCTGAGAAAGACTTTCGTCTTGTTTCCATCAGGGTCCCCCATTTTCAATTCATCATATGACACACATGACATACAGATAGACAGTACTGCTACATCTATACATTTATGACATACCAGATTTTCAAATACAGTACTGTTTGTGATACTAAAAAAATCCAGAAGAAGAGTATATACATTTGACATAGAAACTGTGCATTGGGGGAGGTTGGGTAGGGGTGGGGCTGTACATTGGAGGTGTGGGGGGGGGGGGGGTAGGGGGGGGGGGACACTGTACATTGGAATACTGACATACATTTGACATGGAAACTGTACATTGGAGGAGGTTGGGTAGGTGGGGTGGGGTTGGGTGGGGCTGTACATTGGAATACTGACAAAGCCATGCTTGGTCTTTATTGTACAACTGGGTTAGGACATTTGTAGGGGCCAGTTTTGAATTGCAGTCTCCCGTAGGTGTTCTTTGAGAGTGTTTTTGAAGGTGGGTAGTGATTTACATTCCTTTACAGCTTTGGGTAGGGCGTTCCACATTGTTGTGGCATAATTGCGAAACGTGTTTAGTCCCTTGTTTGAGCCGAATCTGGGTTTTACATGATTTGTGGAGCTCCCTCTGGTGTTGTGATCGTGGTATTCACTGACCTTTGGGAAGTATTTTGACATGTACATGGGTACCTTGGTTGTGTAGTGTATCTTGTAGACCAGGCCCATTGCAAGTTGCTGTACTCTGTTGTCTACTCTAAGCCATCCTAGGTTGGCAAAGTGTGCAGGGGTGAGGTGGGTTCTAGGAGTCAGGTCAAGCAGTAGTCTGACTAGTTTGTTTTGAGATGTTTGTAATTTGGTTTTTAGTGCCTTTGAGGTGCTTTGGTACCATGAGGTGCAAGCATAGTCGTAGTACCCTTGAATGAGTGCTCCTGCCAGAGTCTTCAGGGTATTCTTGTTTACCAGGGAGGAGATCCGGTACAAGAATCGAGTTCGTTGATTGACTTTTTTTATTACATTGGATGCCATTTTGTCACAGGAAAGATTAGCCTCTAGGATGGAACCCAGGTAGGTAATTTCATCTTTCCTTGTGACAATATTGTCACCCACTGTAACTGAGAAGCCGTCTGTTTTGCTGAGTTTGTTATTTGAACCGAAGAGAATGGACTCTGTTTTGCCCATGTGTAATGATAGTTTGTTGTCGGCGAGCCATATGCAGATTTTGCCTAGTTCCGAGCTGAGGGTTTTTTCAACCTGTAACTTGTTCTTGTCAGAGACCAGCAGGGCTGAGTCGTCCGCAAACAGGAACAAGTTGCAGTCACAAGCTGACGACATGTCATTTGCATAAATTAGGAACAGTAGTGGTCCTAGTATGCTTCCTTGTGGAACACCACAGTTCACTGTGAGGGGGGGGGATAGGGTACCGTTTACCTCCACAGTTGACTCGTATTTGGGTGTGTCATACCTAAATATCTAAACTTCAAAATGACCAGATTTGATGTACCTTCATTTGATTACGATTAAGAATTACATTTTTATTCATTATTTAATTAAATAGGTAACTCAAGTTTCAAGTTCAAGTTTCTTTAATAGTTGTCATACAGAAGTACAGAATACTTTTATACAAAATGCTTCTTAAGTAACGACAGAAACGGCCCAACAATGAGTGCATTCAATTACCTCTGCTTGGGTTAGCTGGATGAACAGGTTCAACACACTTGGAGAGAGAGAGAGAGAGAGAGAGAGAGAGAGAGAGAGAGAGAGAGAGAGAGAGAGAGAGAGAGAGAGAGAGAGAGAGAGAGAGAGAGAGACAGACAGACAGACAGACACACACTTGAGTTTCGGCTCGCACAGCCAGCCATTAAAACAAACAACAAGGGTGACTTTTGACGGTTGCTGTTTTCAACAGGACAATATATCAGAGGTGTCTGTGCCTTTTCAGCTTCTATTTGATGACATAGGCTTGGTCGTGTCTCCTTAGTTATAGTTCCCTGTGTTGCGTAGGCATCCCGGCGGGGAGGGCAAAGTCTATTTCACACACTCGCCCCACCTATCCAGATCAGATCCATTTGGTCACGTGACGAGCCGGCGGCTCACAGTTGCATCAAACGAACCCACTAATGTACCTGACCTGTCCGTCCGCGGCGCCACACCTGCTGAAGAATCTATATCCTCTTCGCGACAACGAATGAGAAATACTATCACAATTCAAGATTTTCTTTTTGTTTCAATCTATTGCTTGGTTGGATTATGTCTTGAATGTATGTGCAGGTACGTCTATTTCTGTTTAATAATAGCAACTTGAACTTCACCCCCCTCAACTACAAGCGTGTCGAAGTTTCACTCAAAAAAGGTTTCGGCGACTGACTTAACCTGCATTCCGCAAGGCTGTGTTTTGTTATTAGGCTATTCATTGTTTTATTTTTTGAACTATTGTGATAATCTCTACTCTATGTTGTTCTACAGTAACACTCAACTTAATTAGGTGTTTGGTTATTTCTTATGTCTTGTAAACAAGTGAGTAGCATCACAGCCTAAAAAATAACACCGGAGCGAAAGTTCCAAGTATTGTGTTTTCCATCTACAGTACAGATCTATGTGAAGTCTCTCCACATGAAAGCCAAATCATGGGATTGGAGAGATAGACTGAGTGAGCTAATATGATATTATATAACTTCCTTGAATCTATGGAAGATGTTTGTTAATTATTTGGCAAAGAAACGAGTCTAAATCTAATTTTAATCATTTATCTCACAGCCGCTCTTTCTTCTCTTGTATTGAACAGTGTTTTGGTGGCTGTAGCAACACACCACATTTAAATGCATTATTTCCTCCCCTGCCTGGCTGCCCCACACCCAAGAGTAAAACACCTTTACAAACTGGGCAGTACATTAGGTAGACAGTGTTCCTGGCTACAAAAAGCACAGCTGATTTGTTTATTAAAGCTAATTTAATGCTTGTGTTACAACGAGCAATACTTCTGAACAGCTTGTTTAGGCTTGTTATCTGAAGACTTCAAACCCTGGCTAAAGGGCAAGGAGTAGTCATTTCCCCCCAGCGCCTAAATAACATTGCAGACTGCCAAATCCATACAAAGACTAACCCTACATAACATTGCAGACTGCCAAATCCATACAAAGACTAACCCTACATAACATTGCAGACTGCCAAATCCATACAAAGACTAACCCTACATAACATTGCAGACTGCCAATCCATACAACGACTAAGTTAACCCTACATAACATTGCAGACTGACAAATCCATACAAAGACTAACCCTACATAACATTGCAGACTGCCAAATCCATACACAGACTAACCCTACATAACATTGCAGACTGCCAATCCATACAACGACTAAGTTAACCCTACATAACATTGCAGACTGACAAATCCATACAAAGACTAACCCTACATAACATTGCAGACTGCCAAATCCATACAAAGACTAACCCTACATAACATTGCAGACTGACAAATCCATACAAAGATAGGTGCAACCCATTTCTGTCCCCTTTTAATACAGAGATATACTCTATGTGCCAACTAAACTAAACCTGTGTTTTAATGCATTTATTTGTTGTAAATGTATTGTTTACATCTGTAGAACCAGTTTTCAGTCAGCCAAGATGGAGAAAAGAGATTTACATGGGGTATTTTTTAGACCTGGCATTTGGTTCTGTATCGTATAGCCTTATTTTGGAGTGCGTTTGATTTCTTTAGAGTGCCAGGGGTGATTGTAACCTTGGTTAAAGCATACAATATATGAAGTGCCAATATCAAAATTCAAAGGTAGAAAGGCTTGAGAGATTGGTTAACTGATCTATTATGAAATGGGTAGGAGTTCCTGTGTATTACTAGTGTGGCATTGCTTGGGAAAGGCATTCTACCAGTAACTGGTCTAACGGGGGAGTTTGAGTGTGAAGGTGAGAACAGGGCTGTTGCTATCAGGGGGCAAATATACAGTAGTTAGTCATTTGGTCCCAAATCCAACTAGAGGGAGGAAATGGAACCCAAGATGAACACTACAGGAAGCAGAGGCAGTTCTTAGGCAAACGGACATGGTAGGTAAGGAAGCTGGTAGTGGAGCAGCTATGGTGACAAGAGGAAGTAGTGAGGTGTTCAAAGGCTATGGCCCAGGCTAAGCAGGGACAGTGGACGAACTGGGAAAGTGTAGAAAATAGGAAGTTTAGTTGGAAGGACCTGTGGAGTGTGGAGGAAAAGCAGAAGAGTACAGGTACAGGATGTGATCGGGGTGGAGAGTGCAGAGTGCAGCCAATCAATTTGTCTGCGAGGGAGAGAAATGTAGAGGAGGTAGGTTTCTATGCAGGCATGAGTCGGGCCACCTTAATGGAGATACTGACTGATGTGGGTAGATTTTGGGAGGAAAGCTCGTTCCACGAGTGATAGTTAGCAGTGACCTGAGGCCTGACCTAGTATTATGGTCTGTCAGTCAGCAGACCGTTCCCTGGGAGGACTGGGGTGTGGAAACTAAACCTAGGCTTTGTCTGGTAGAATGTAGGATGCAGAAGATTTATAGCACGGCCGAGGTGTTGTGGGCCTAATTTGACGAAACACCAGTGAAGTTGACTTGATAACCCTGGTGATGTGCTGGCTCTCACTGCCTATCTATCTACACACGTAGTTGTGGTGGCCAACTGGCCATTAGGGTAAACACCTGCTTTTCAGCGTCAAGGCAACCAGATAAACTATTTATGTTTATGTTTATTAAAGGATCCCCATTAGAGACACATGAAAGATCCTCTAGTCTTCCTGGGGTCCAGGACAAAACAAATACAATACAAATGTACAACTAAAAATACAAAACACTTAAATGAAAATCAATACAAATATACAAATTCACATTATAAAATCTAACATTCCAGTCAAATAAAAAAGAAATACACAGATAACGGTTACATACTTGACAAGTTTGCAAGATATCTCTTAATATATTTTTTTGAAAGTCATTTTGTTATGTATTGTAGATACATGTTTTTCGGCAGAGCATTCCAGAGTACTATTGTATTGTAGACCGGGCTTCTAATTGAGACCTGCCTTTATACCCCTCCTTTATTTGGGACAGGTGTCTATTTGGGACTCTGCTTTTATTTGAAGTTTTACGGTAATTGGTCAAATACAGAATACACCATTTTGGGGGGGGGGTTTGTGTTTGTGTTTGTGTTTGTTTACTACTACATGTAGGCCTATACAACAGAATAAATGAATAACAGATCCGGGTCAAAATTCACTCTAGAAACACACCCATGACAAACTGTGGACTTTGAAATTCCAGGCTGAGCAGGAAGTGTCTTGACTATTGTTTCCTTTTCAGAATCAACGGAAGACTTCCCTCTGGACCAACGAGCAGCAACCGAAAATGATCTTCAATAATAAGTCCGGTTTTCAGAATCCCCCTCACGTCCTCATGTGAAAGAGCGGACCGGGGACCCTGTAGCGACGCGGCTGTACCCTCGACACGGACGAGTACAACCGGACAAGGTCACGTCGGACACTGTGATGCCGGAGCCACGTGCCTCACGTGCGGAATGGGAGGAGAATGTCGTGTCTCCCAGTGTTGTGTCTCCCGTCACTCAACCCACATCACCAGGAGCACCGGAGAGCCAGGACACGGGGGAGGAGATGATGCTGAAGGACGAGGTCAAAGAGTTAAAAGAAAAGGAGCAGGAGGAGGAGGAGATGACCGTCTCTGCTTGGCTAGAGCCCGGCACTCTGCCCTGGGCGGAGAAAGAGAGGAGGTCAGAGGCGACGGAGAACAGAGGAGCGCCGGTGACTGAAGACGTGGAGGAGGAAGAGGAGGGTGACGGGGAGGCGAGCGGAGGAAGCCGAGACCTCTCGGAAGGACGGAGCCAACCGGAGAGCGAGCGCGAAAACAGGAACGCCAAGTGGAGGGAGAGCATGCCCGAGGGCGAGAGGTGGAGGGACGAGGAGACGGGAGGACGGGGCAACAAGGGGGACGGTTCACTGGCTGACGACGAGGACGAAGAGGACGAGGAAGAAGCGGTGAACTGGATGCCGGAGAAGGCCGCCTTGGTTTTCACTCCTCAGGTCAACATTGTGCGTTCATCCAGCAAAGTGTCCCAGGAAGAGAGCACCGTCTCCGGGGCGCAGGGCGGCCAGAAGGAGCCTCTGACGGAGACGCCCGCTGCGTTCCCGTACGACCCGGAGTGGACGGAAGGAGACGACAACTATATTTGTAAGTAATGTGGCGTGGAATGTTAACCCTTTCACTGCCACACGACAGAAGGTTAACCCTTTACTATCACACAACCGACAGCTGCAATGGTTTGAAAGCTCGGCGTTGCTAATAAACATTTAAAATAATTTTTATAAACTGGTCAACACTGCTCAAAACGGCTTTAGCTGCCTGATGCCGGAAATAAAGCTCTGTTGACCAGTTTATAAAAATTATTTAAAATGTTTATTAGCAACGCCTACCATTGCGATTATCTGTCTTTATACCTTTGAAATTTCTCTGTGATACTTGTATAACGAACGGTTCGGGTAGGACCAGTTATTCATGGTAAATATAGGTTGGTTTCCTATTGAGGAGCAAGGGACTGTGGATTCACTCGGCCAAACCTTGTTGGCGTGCATCACAGTCACGAAAGGGGCTAGGTAACGGGCTGCATAGTAGGCTTTCATAAACATCAGAGTTTGTGTAATCATCAATGAAAACAACTGCAGATTCTGGTGGTATGGTTGGTGATTAAGGATTTAAACTGACCAAAGGATACCGTATTATTGCACATTGAGTTTGTTGTATGATGTTCCACGTGTCAGGAACACAGAAGTTAAAAGCAGATTTCCCAAGTTCAGTACAAACCTGCTTTGAGTGTAAGCCAATCGTTGGATTGTGTACTACTATAGGGTCCAGATATCCACTCCAATAGCGAAGTGAGATGAGATTCTGCTGAAGGTGGACTTGAAGCCAATGAGGTTTTGTCACTGTTGAGTTTGAGGACATTTAGTTGCATCCAGACTTTTATTGCAGACAAAGATGAGTCTGAGGGGTGGGTTGTGTGGGGATTTGGTGCTGAGGTATATCTGAATGTCATCAGCATAGCAGTGGAAGTCCAGGTTGAAATGACGTAGAATCTGAGCGAGAGGGAGAATGTAGCTGATGAAAAGGAGAGGGACCGAGTACAGAGCCTTGGAGAACACCTTGAGTGACAGTGGATGTGACAGGGGAGTTGTTGTGAAGAGAAATTAAATGTGATCTGTTGGAAAGGTAGGACCGGAGCCAGCTGGGTGCATTTCCTTCAATCAAGTCAAGTGTCAAGTCAAGTGTTCCTTTATTAATCCCCTTGGGGGAATTCAGGTGTCATAGCAGCATTGGGGGAGGGGGAGGGGAGGTACAGGCAGGAAAAAAGTCGATGATGGAAATAGTAATAACAATAGAGTACAACATAATAATAGTAATAATAACATTACTAGAATGATTGTTGTTACTGTATTGTGTTGTGTTTTGTTTAAATTGAAAAATGGAAAATAAATAACATTGCTAGAATGGTAGTATATTCTATTGATGATAATAATAGTATACATGGTATACATAATGGTAGCACACTGTGCCAGTGTCCGTGAAGTGTGAAGTTTCCCTTCTCGCTCAGACCTGTGTGACAAGGTGTGCAGCGACAGACTGAAGCTGGGCCTGGGTGTTGCCGCTGCCGCAGTCCTCTTCCCCCTCCTGGTGTGGGGGGGCTACGCCCTGCTCCCCTTCGAAGCTCCAGTGCTGAAGAGCGCCCCCGTCAGGCTGGTGTACACACTGCGCTGCTCCTTCTTCGCCGTTATCCCCATCCTACTTGGTGAGCACATTTAATGTACCTTTTTTAATAATTTTTTGCTGTGTACGTTTCTTTTGGGAATGTTTTCTCTGATTACAATTTTAGAATGTTACCTCAAGTTTGCTTTTATTTGTCACGTATAAAGTACATGTACATTACAATGAAATTCTTGGTTCTTGTATGAGCCCCTGAGAATGTGCTTCATACAGTAAAAAAAGAAGTAAAAGAGGAATAAAGTCCCAAGACGCTGCTGAATTAGGACCGCCGCTGCTATGAACTAGACTATACACTTTTTTTTATAAAAAAAAGATATTATAATATTAAAATGTTTTATCATTTCATTTGGGCTGTGTGGGGGTGCTTAATGTAAAATACTGACCTGAGGAACAGGCTGCAGGGAGACCATCTGGCCGCTTGTATGCCTCTCAGCATCAATGGGCCCCCTACCAGTGAATTCCCCTACCAAAGAGCCCTGGAGCTTTTCTTTCAAAAGCCCAGGAAAATGAAATGCTCTAAGGCAGAATGTAGCCTATGCCACTGAGACTTCTTAGGTGTAAAGTGCTGTTGTAGTGTTATGATTAGGGATGCACCGAAATTTCGGCCACCGAAAGTTTTCGGACAAAAATGGCCTTTCGGCTTTTGGCCGAAAGAGTTTTTTCACCGAAAATATATCACCGAAACAGAAACAACCTGTAACCTAACGCGTGTTGTTGTGATGATGTCATCAAACGTGGCTTCAGTCATTACATGCGCGCTGTTTCTATGTGTCGCGCTGTTTCTATGTAAACTCAGTGCGCAACGCGTCCAATAAATGCGTCTTTAACATGCTTTATATCCTTATTTACTATAAGAGGGGGGGGATTGTGTTTCTCACATTGATGCTGTCTGTCGTTGATAATATAATCTGAAGAGTATTATTATCATTCTCGAGAATACACGTCGCGCGTCTACTGTGCCAAAGTCAAGAGAGCACATTCATCTGCGGACTAGAAAGGTGCGCTCAGTAGAGCACAGATGTCCGCCACTTGACTTGGAATTAATGTACTGTATGCATTCAGAAGTGCTGAATAAATGTTTTATGGACCCATAATAGTGATTATTTAAGTTAAGTTTAGCCATAATCATATATTTTTCCATAATCAGGTAGCTGAACAACATTGGTAAAAAAAATATCTATTCTATGAATCATTTTCGGCCTTTCGGCATTCGGTTTTCGGCCAACTGTTTCCTATTTTCGGTATCGGTTTCGGCCAAGAATTTCTTCGGTGCATCCCTAGTTATGATTTGTGTATGTTAGACAGTTAGTATGTTAGTATTTATATTATCTATTAAATTATCTATGTTCAATACAAATAGTGTACAAGTGTTGAGGCATGTCATTAATCTTGACATTTACTTTGATTACAACTACAATGTATCTTATCAAGTGAACATATCTTGTATTACAATACGTCTATATTGAGTAGAATTATCTTGAATTATCTTATCCCACTGGCAGATAATTTAGGTTTTTTTTCTGATTTTGGTCAATTTAATCTTGTTTTAAGAAAACAAGTTCAAGTTTCTCAAGTTCAAGTTTCTTTATTAGTTGTCATACAGAAGTACAGAATACTTTTATACAAAATGCTTCTTTCTGTTACGCTCCAGAGACTAAGATTAACATTTTCTTAAAACGAGATTAAATTGACAAAATCAAGAAAGAAATTAGCAAAATGATCTGTGGAATAAGATAATTCAAGATAATTCTACTCAATATTGTACCAAATACAAGATATTTTCACTTGATAAGATTTTTTTTGTTGCAGTGTACAAATATGCAGCTACCTGGGCCTCCAGAGCACTTCTATTGTCAGTGGACACACCAAAAACATCCTAGCTAATTCACACGCACATGACTCCATGAACATGAATAACCTATCTCGAACAATTGTACGGTCGTTTTAAGTTATTTCTCCGGCAGCGTGCGCTAATATGGATTCCGGCAGCACGTGCGCATGCACAAATATGGATTCCGGCAGTGTGCGCGCAGCACAGCACCGCTGTTGAATTTTCTTTCAGGGGAAACACTGTAGATGAAATATGGTGTAGTGTTAGTGAGTATGTGGATGTGTGTGCAATGAGTGTAGATGGATGGGTTGATGTCACATAGAGTCATTGAGCATCCTGATAGCCTGGGGACCTCTCAATAGCTTTCAATGTCTGGTAGTAGCCATTGTGACATCATCATTAGAATGGTCAGTTCTCGAGATTCATATGTGAGATCATGCGCCTGAAAAGCTTCTAGAGAAAACACTTCACTTCTCTTCTCTCTCACTTCATCTTGTAGTGTGTTTTATTAGTATGGGAATGTCCACACAGCCACAGTACAGCAGAAACTAATGGTACAACAGGACCACACAGTATGACAAACAATACAGTTGATTATACACATCACTCTCCATACATTCTGTACTACCAGTATGTACATCAAACTATAGACGGTAGTAAACCGTAGGACGCTGTAACAAGACAACAAGATACTTTAATTCCACACAACGATGGTTGCTGGTAATTGTTTGCGATAGTTTGTTAAAAGCACTGGGACATCAACATGAAACATCAGACATCAAACGCCGCCCTCCCATCTCCCAATCCCCACAATAAACACATACATGAAGACATACAGGACAGTCACATGTAACGCCCGGTGTCAGTCAGTGACTGACGCTTTCCCGTCTGTGCAAAGGGAGTGCGGGCCAGGGTGTTTGGTGTTCGGACTGCTGTGGGGAAAGCGTGTGTGTCTGGTTAAAATGGACCTGTAGCGCTGGGTTAGGGGGAGAGAAGCCGTGGGTGGGAAACTGGCGTTGTGGACAGCGATGCCTACAGGTCAGGTCTGGGTGCTTGCTCAGCGGAGGCAGGACTTGAGGAAGGCAGCGTGACCTCCCACGCGTTACACTTCACCAATGAGAGCCCTCGCTGCCAGGTGAGAAGAGAGCCACTGGCTGTCGCCGCACGTGTCGGAGGAAGCGTGCGGATACTTCAGGGTTCCCTTGTACCGACCAGTAGGAGAACATGTGCACAACAACCAGGTAGGGGAGGGGGGGGAATTGGCAGAACGACTAAATTGGGATGGGGAGAAAAATCGGAGAAAGAGAGATACAAAAAAAGAAAATGGACCTGTAGCGACCTGAGGGCATGCACTGGAATATGTGGTGTGCTGGGTGGGAGGGATCGTTGACTATTTTACCAGAGCGGGTGACTGTGCGTGAGGTGTCTCATACACCCATACAACATGTGGGGCATGTGGTTTCACAGTAATTTATTTTTTACATACTGTACACACTCAAGTACATGACTATATCAGTGACTGATCAGTAGAAATGGAGGAATCCCAGGTGAGTCTGTCTGGTCTCCAAACTATGCTTTGGTCAGGAAAAACGCATGTGAGAAGTGACATTATTAGTCACGTATAAAGTTCATGTACATTACAGTGAAATGCTTGGTTCTGTATGAGACCCTGAGAATGTGCTTCATACAGTAAAAAAAAAAGTAAGTAAAAGAGGAATACAGTCCAAGTTTATTTGTATAAAAACACTATACAAACTAAAGCACAACCTAAGTACAATGATAGTACAATGAAGTGAACATGCAGACGATGAGGTTAAAAAATGCAGATGATGAGGTACAAAGAAATGCAAAAAAAAAATGTAAAAGCAAAAAAAATAATCCAGGGTCAAATATCCACTAGAATAGCGAAGTGAGATAATTTGGGCAATCTCCAATTATGGTTTTATATAGGAACGGATGCCAACGCAGCTCTTCAAACAACAGATGGTAAACTATACGTGTCTATAGAATTCTCCTTTTTTGTCCCGTCTCCTCGTGTCTTCAGGTGTGGTGGTGCAGGGCGTGGCAAGGCTGCGGTACGGGGCGGTGAACCCGCTCTACAAGGTGGACATGATGGAGAACAGAGAGGTGGTGGTCCACTGGCACTACGTCAACGAATCACTGGCTCTCTTCCTCTTCTTCTTCCTGCTCCTTGCCGTCATGGCAACCTACATCAGCCAGGACCTGCTCAAGCTGGTCCCCCTGCTCACCATCATATTTGCCTTCGGCAGGTGCGTGTGCATACAGTCATTTCCATAAATATGGATCAACTTGTAACTTGTGAAGTCAGAATTAGACTGTATGGTCCTTTAAGCTAGTAAGTTGTGAATCAGAATTAGACTCTATGGTCCTTTTTTAAAGTAGTAACTTGTGAAGTCAGAATTACACTGGTATGGTCCTTTTTTAAAGTAGTAACTTGTTAAGTCAAAATTTGATTGTATGGTGCTTTAAACTAGTAAGTTGTGAAGTCAGAATTAGACTGTATGGTCCTTTTTAAACTAGTACTGTAACTTGTGAAGTCAGAATTAGACTGTATGGTCCTTTTTAAACTAGTACTGTAACTTGTGAAGTCAGAATTAGACTGTATGGTCCTTTTTAAACTAGTACTGTGACTTGTGATGTCAGAATTAGATTGGTATGGTCCTTTAAACTAGTAAGTTGTGAAGGCAGAATTAGACTGTATTGGTCCTTTTTAAACTAGTGACTTGTGAAGTCAGAATTAGACTGGTATGGTCCTTTAAACTAGTAACTTGTGATGTCAGAATTAGACTGTATTGGTCCTTTTTAAACTAGTGACTTGTGAAGTCAGAATTAGACTGGTATGGTCCTTTAAACTAGTAACTTGTGATGTCAGAATTAGACTGGTATGGTCATTTTTAAACTAGTAATTTGTGAAGTCAGAATTAGATTGGTATGGTCTTTTAAACTAGTAACTTGTGAAGTCAGAATTAGACTGTATTGGTCCTTTTTAAACTAGTAACGTGTGAAGTCAGAATTGGACTGGCATGGTCCTTTTTAAACTAGTAACTTGTGAAGTCAGAATTAGACTGGCATGGTCCTTTTTAAACTAGTAATTTGTCAAGTCAGAATTAGACTGTGGTCTTTTTTAAAGTAGTAAGTTGTGAAGTCAGAATTAGACTGGTATGGTCATTTTTTAAAGTAGTAACCTGTGAACTGTCTCCCTCCCTCCAGGCTGATCTACTGGCTGTGTCTGGCTCTGGGCAGCAGTGTGAGGGGACTGGGCTTCGGCTTCTCCTTCCTGCCCATACTGGTCATGCTGGGCGTCAATCTCTACTACATCTGCTCGTCACAGGGACAAGGGGCGGTCTTTGACGTGGCCCCGCCCACCACCGCTCCGACTCCTGCACCAAGGTGGTGGGGGTGAAGAGATGACATCAGGACTGCTGCCGTGGAGGGGGCGAAAAACACAAAATGGCTTCCGACTTGGACGCTAATGGCTAGTACAAAATATTCAAATGAGTCTCCTCTGTGTACTTTAGAAAAATAGTCATGTCAGTAGGTTGGTCTAAAAATATTCATTGCTTAATTTACATATTTTGGACATGCAAAGTCATGCTCAACACACAGAACTACAAAGAGCACAACGACAGAACTACAAACAGGACAACACACAGAAATACAAACAGGATGCCACATAGAACTACAGACGGATCATCCCCAAGGCTCAGTGTTTAAGTTAAGACTCTCTTTGACCATCAGTGCTATTCTTTGCGTTCACCGAAGACCATAGCCGCCCTCTACAGATATGTTGGTATATTTTGCATCCAATCTCATGACCGGTTCAGAGGCTGATGTTTATGAAGCATCTCAGACCCAGGAATGACCCTGATGCAGCATTTCAGGTTAAAGGAACACACCAACATTATGGGAAATGCGCTTACCTTCTACTTCTTCAGAGTCAGACAAGAAGATGGATACCAATTTCCTCTCTGTGCGTTCAGTGGAAAGCTATCTGGCTGCAAGCTAGCCTAGCATAGCACAAATTAATGGAAGTGGTTATGGACCAGCTAGCCTATAGCTGTTGGCCAAAAACAGAGGAAATATATCTATGTTCTTGTCTGGAGAAGACTGTAAGTACATTTCCCATAATGACTGCCGTGTTTCATTAAGAATAGCTGAATGTGCCCTAAACTGATGCAAACCAGGAAGTGAAACAATTCATATTTCTGCTGTGCTACAGTACAGCATGAAGACCATGCCACTATTGACAGGATATTCAGACGTGACCACAAAGAACATTTGATGGTTCCTGTGTCTGGAGCGCAATGCAACATACAATACAACAAGTGCCTAAACAAGCACCTCCCTGCTAACATGTCATTCATGTTAACGCTCCTTCACAACACCAGGGTTGTGATTGGTTAGCAGCTGCATGACACGAATGGAACACTTCCTGCCAGTGTAGTGGACAACGTTGTGAAGAATCAGTGGTCAAATGTGAACGGCCAACGCACTAGCACACTGGTTCTCAATGTGGGGTCTGTGGACCTCCAGGGGCCCTTGAGGGGGTTCCAAGGTGTCCCCAGAAAACAATGGTGAATATTCTATTTTCACTTGTTATTTCATTGAGAGAATGTGACACAATGATTATTCTATTTTTAGGTTTCTCTAGATTCATAGGTTCAGTAGAAAGTTAGCCTAGCTTAGCACAAATCAATGGAAGCGGATACGGACCATTCGCTCAGAGATATTTTTTTGTCCAACAGCTAGGCTAGCTGGTTCATGTCCGCTTCCATTAATTTGTGCTAAACTAGGCTAGCTTGCAGCCGGATAGCTTTCTATAGAACGCACAGAAAGGAAATTGGTATCCATCTTCTTGTCTCTCTCTGGAGGAGACGGTAAGCACATTTACCATGATGTTTCTGTGTTCCTTTTTAATTACACCGTGTGTGAATGTTATGCTGGTGTTTTTCTACTTAAAAAAAAACGAAACAAGTGTTTTACTCAAATTAAAGTTTACTTGACCCTTTATGTGCTGGTAATATAACCACAACCCCTGAACCTGTAGCTGCATTCATGAGAAGTTGAAACGGAAAAGGTTCCAGTATAACGACCTCGGAACTCTGGACGTCCTGGTGTTCAAGCGTTCAAGTTAGGGCTGCTTGATTACGGCAAACATCCGAATGGTGATTATTGGATTGATATTGAACTCACGATTATTAAACATGATTACTCCTTGATTTGAGAACATCATATGATGAGGACTGAATTAGTTTTACCCTTCTTTTACCAAAGGCGGGCTTTCTGTAATCTGTAATCTTTAAATTACCAAAGATGTTTCAAAATAACTGGAGAAACTCCCTCTCAACATTTATAGCTCATGATGCTCAAAGTGCTTCATAACATCCTGGATGCTCTTTTAGTTTGAGCTCAACTGACCGCAGACGGGATGATGATCGCAGGTTTCAACAAGTTACATTTAAAACAAAAAAACGCCTAGCGACTGAACTGGTGGCTGCATTCACGAGCCTATTTAAATTCTTGTGCGTTCCATACAAGCTCTTGCCAGACGCACCAAGCCCCTGGTAGCCCCGCAAAAAAACTACTTTATTTTAGAACTAAACTAAAACATTTTATATATTTAATATTATTTCCTCTCAATGAATGGAACATTGAGGCATTGAGCCTAGGCATTGTCCAACTAACACCTCTCCCGAAGGCTAACCGGCCATGTCCGCTTCCATTCATCGTACTAAGCTAGGCTAACATGCAGCCAGATAGCTTTCTACTGAACGCACAGAGAGGAAACTGGTATCTATCTTCTTGTCTCTCTCTGGAGAAGACGATAAGCCTATTTCCCAAAATGTTGCCGTGTTCTTTTAAGTATCTGAAGTAAAAGTATGCATTCTACATGATGTTTGTGTATCCCAGTGCTGCTTGGTAGCATTCGATCTTTGATCCACTGACCTCTAAAGGTAATGTTAAAGTGGTATGTGGACCAGTTATGCTGCTCTGATTAAGGTAATGTTAAAGTGGTATGTGGTCTAGTTATGCTGCTCTGATTAAAGGTTATGTTAAAGTGGTATTTGGTCCAGTTATGCTGCTCTGACAGGCTTCAGATGTGAAAGTATACAATCTTCATACATTTCTGAACCAAAATCTTTTTCTTCAAAGTAACTAGTAACTGATGGGTTCAGATAAATGTAGTGGAGTAAAAAGTACAATATTTCCTTTGAAATGTAGTCGAGTAAAAGTATAAAGTTCTCTAAAATGAAAATACTCACGTAAAGTACAAGTAGCTGGTGTGTACTTGAGTAAAAATACTTAGTTACTTTCCACCACTGATTTTCATCACTGTTTACCTAATGTTTACAATGTTCTTCATTGATTTGAAGGGGTTTCACTCTGGCTGTGATTCTGAGTTGAGATGAGTCTAATGCAGAGGGGATATAAGGGGGACCAGACCAGTCTTTTTGATGTGTTTCAAGTTCAAGTTTCAAGTTTCTTTAATAGTTGTCATACAGAAGTACAGAATACTTTT
Organism: Notolepis coatsorum; assembly: GCF_963971535.1. Classification (NCBI taxonomy): domain Eukaryota; kingdom Metazoa; phylum Chordata; class Actinopteri; order Aulopiformes; family Paralepididae; genus Notolepis; species Notolepis coatsorum. The sequence continues at coordinate 74,976,411 of NC_140168.1, forward strand.
ATACAAAATGCTTCTTACTGTTTTGCTCCAGAGACTGTGTTAGACAAGATAGTATGAAATAAAATAGTATAGCATGTAAAATAGAAGTAAAAATAGAGGTCACAGTGTTCAGTATAGACATATGTACAATGTTCGATGCAGAATAGAAGTAACTGAGTTACCATACAATATACTATGCAATGTACTAATATACAATACTATATAGTGCAGAGCAGAAATGGGATGAGGTACAATTTAGGTACAATTTACAGTAAGGTGTGCGAGTTGTAGTGCAAATCCTTTACCAATAAATATAAAGTGTAAAGTGTGTTTAGGTGTTCTAAAGTGTGTAAAGTGGGTGCTGCAGTGAGTTGCCTGTTTAAAGTGAGTGTGTGCGTGTGGATGTGTGTGCTGTGTGCATTTGATGGTTGCTGCATAGTGTTTATTGTTCGTTGAGCAGCCTGATGGCCTGGGGATAGAAGCTCCTTCTGAGTCTTTCTGTGCTCGCCTTAAGACTCTGGTATCGCTTGCCTGACCGCAGCAGTTCAAAGAGGCAGTTGTTCGGGTGGCTGGAGTCCTTGATGATTCTCTTAGCCTTCCCCCTGCACCGCTTGTTGTAAATGTTCTGGAGGGTGGGAAGCCCCCCTCCAATTGTGCGTTCGGCTGAACGTGTCACTCTTTGTAGTCTGCTACGGTCTTGTGCAGTGCTATTCCCAAACCAGGAGGTGATGTTGCCAGTCAGGATGCTCTCGATTGTACATGAGTAGAAGTTCCTAAGGATCTTCTGACTGACTTGGAACTTCCTTAGGCGCCTGAGGAAGTAGAGGCGTTGTCGTGCCTTCTTCACAACACTGTCAATGTGTGTGGTCCATGTCAAGTCCTCGGATATGTGGGCTCCGAGGTACTTGAAACTGTTCACTCTCTCAACCGGTGCCCCGCCGATGCTGAGGGGGCTGTAGTCCTTGACCCCCGACCTCCTGAAGTCCACAATCATCTCTTTTGTTTTGCTGACGTTCAGGGAGAGGCAGTTCTCCTGACACCACTGTGACAGATTCTCTACCTCTTCCAGGTAGGCCCTCTCGTCGTTGGCAGAGATCAGGCCCACCACTACTGTGTCATCAGCAAATTTGATGATTGTGTTGTTGTTCCGCTGTGCCACGCAGTCATGTGTGTACAGGGAGTAGAGGAGGGGGCTCAGAACACAGCCCTGGGGGGCCCCTATGTTGAGCGTGATGGATGAGGAGGTGCAGTTGCCTGCTCTTACCACCTGAGGTCTGCCCGTCAGGACTTTCCAAGTCATTCTTTACTTAATATTTGGAACTTGGGATGAGTTTTTCAATGTCATTTTTATATGAAGTGCCAAATATAATATAATATTAAATGTATTTGTAAAGTTGACTGGATTCATTCCTCTGCATCCTACATTTTCATGGCAGGTAGAAAAAGAAAAGGAAAAAAGACAAATGTTTACAATGTTCTTCATTGATTCTGGCTGCGATTCTGAGTTGAGATAATAATAATTTCTTAGATTTATATAGCGCCTTTCATGAGACCCAAGGTGATTAACAGTGGGGGGGGGGGGGGGGGGGGGGGGGGCAACTAAGGGGAAGGAGATCAGAGGAACAATTAAGTAAAAAAAAAAATTAGAAAAAAGAAAAGAGGGAAGTCAGGCAGAGTCATTAATACATTTGGTGAAGAGGTGAGATTTGAATTGAGATTTGAAGGACTCCAGGGATGTTGCAGATGTCTGGATGGAGGGATTTCCGGAGGGTGGGTGCGGCAACAGAGAAGGCTCTTGGACGGACAGTGCGCAGGTTGGTGGTGGGGATGGAGAGGAGACCGGAGTCAGAAGACCGCAGCCTCCAGGGGCGGGATGGAGGAGGTCAACTATGTACCGATAAGATGAGTCTAATGCAGAGGGGTTATAAAGGACCAGACCAGTCTTCTTGATGTGTGGGTTCCAAGTCATTCTTGCCTTGATACGAAAATCAAGGTACCCTTCCTTTTTCAGAATATTTTATCATTGCTGAACAATGTAGTTACGGTATATTCTTCCATATTCGCACTAATTGGCTTCCAGTGTATCTGAAAATGTGTCTCAAATGCCACATGAACTGAAGAAAGTCACCACATCTGACGAAAATGTCACGTTAACATCTTATGTGTCACTTGTCTTCTGAAAAGTTTTACTAGTGATATAATACAGTATCTGAGGAAGAATTCCTCATCCTTTTTAGACACTGTATTAAGGCACAATAGAGCAACCTTTCAGGAAAATAAACGCACCTCAGATGTTGGCGTGACATTTAGACACATGTTACTTTCATGAGTTTATGTGGTTTATGTCATGAGAGATGATGGTTCCCAAGAAGCGGAAGGACTCCACAGTGTCCACTGGGGAGTCACACAGGGTGATGGGGTTGAGTGGGGCTGGATTCCTTCTGTAATCCACAACCATCTCCAGTGCCTTGAGACCTTTGAGCTCCAGATTGTTCTGGCTGCACCAGGTCAGTAGATGGTCAATCTCCCACCTGTATGCAGAATTATCCCCACCAGAGATGAGTCCAATGAGGGTGGTGTCGTCCGCAAACTTCAGGAGCTTGACGGACTGGTGACTGGAGGTGCAGCTGTTGACTATAGAGGGAGAAGAGAAGAGGGGAAAGAACACAGCCTTGGGGGGAACCTGTGCTGATGGTCTGGGAGTCTGAGGTGTGTTTTCCCAGTCTCACATGCTGCTTCCTGTCAGCACAGGCTCCTGGCCCTTTAAGAAGAATGACTTGGAACCCACATGTCAAAAACACTGATCCGGCCCTTTAAGAAGAATGTTCTCTCCATCCTGTGTTATCTCTGCTGAGTGTGCCTGACCTGCACCTGCCCCGGCCGCGTCTATTTTCTTACCAACCCATTTCCAGTTCTGCGATCTGATTGGCCACTGACATTTCTGGTGCGATCTGATTGGCCACTGACATTTCTGGTCATGTGACATGTGCGCCCAATCGCGTGACGCCTGTTTCTGCGCCCATTTCCGCCTCGAACAGCCTACAAACTACCTAACGCCTAGTTTATCACTGGTTAAGCTTAGGCGACTCTTTCGAAGTTGGTTACGGTTAGAGTTTGGAATCAGGGCTGGTGTTCTATCGCCCTGCTCTAAGACAAACTCTAACCTTAACCAACTTCGAAAGAGTGCCTAAGCTTAACCGGTGATAGAAACAGGCGTCACACGATTGGCGCAGATGTCACACGACCAGAAACGTCAGTGGCCAATCAGATCGCAGAACGCGGAACTGGGTTGGTAAAAAACTAGACGCGCCCCGGCCGTCTCTGGACCAGCTAGCCTCATAAAATGTTTTTACCTTCTCAGTCTTCTATTATGTACTATGCTACTATGTATATTCTATCTATGCCTATACTACCTACTATGCTACTATGTCTATACTACTATCTATGTACTATACCTACACTACTATCTACTATGCTACTAAGCCTATACCTACTATGCTACTATACCTATACTACCTACAATGCTAATATGTCTATATACTACTAATGTATTATACCTATACTACTACCTACTATGTTTATACTACTGTTAACTACTCTCCAACACTGAATGTGTATATATTGTGGACTACGGTACAGTAAAGATCCATACCTTTGCATGGATCCATGAAGTTAAACCTCCCAGCTCTAGTCTAGATCTAGGTGTTTCACACTGAAGGTTTGGGGAAAGAAAACAGATCACAACCCTTTTTTCCACTCAGTTTGTCTATTTAATATATAAAATACGGTAAAACATACGCAAAAAGGAGAGGGGTTTCAAGGGGACTTGGATACTTTGGTACAACAAACACTTTTTTTTTGTAAAAGCGGTATAGAATTTTTATAACATATCAGTGCATACTTTGTATATGAAAATATACACAATGTATATCATTCTCAAAAAACAACAAAAAGAAGTTATTTCTTTACAACGAAAACCCAAAAAGCAGACTAGCTCAACACAATATATTAGCTATAAATTTCTTCTTTAGTATTTATGCTACATTTTTCTGAGTTTGTTTCAACTCATTTGTGATGCATGTCCTTTATAACGGCGCGTAACATGATCATCTTTGTTACCGGTAAATTCCATGCATGTACACCTCTCAAATTTCATGAATTACTAATTTTCCATTGTTTCCCCCCCGTTTTATAAATATATTCTATATCTTAATCAAAACTGCAGCATTTAAACTGGTATCTTCCTTCATTGCATTTGCTCATACCACAACAACTGATCGTGCAATTCTTAGCAAGTTGTTTAAAAAACAGGAAACCAGCACTATATATATGTTTATCATAAGGTCAATCAAAAAAAATTTAAACAAACAAAAAAAAACATTGGCTATCCTACACAAAATAGCAGTCAAATAAAAGCTTCATAATAATATCATTATAATAATAATAATAGACAATGGAACTGTCACCAGCACAAATTAACAATTGTGAGAATCTAAAAAATATTGTACACAAGAAACGAGGAGGGGGGGGGGGGGGGTGCAGGGGTTTAATTTGTCATATAGATTGTCATTGAGACTACGTAGCTAGATTGGACAGAGACCTTTTGTACATGAGCGCCCCGCACCTGGCAGGATGGGCAAGGCAGAGCGGTGTGGTGTCACACATATTGCGGGGGTCGACCGCCTCCTTGTGTTTCAGTGGAAACACAATGTTTGAGGGGGGGGGGGGGGGGGGGGGGGGGGGCAGAGAACGTTGGAAGTGATCATGATTAGGCGGATTCTCGGTTGAACCGATTGTGTTAAGATGTCGCCCTCCGTTAGGTCCGCTGTAGAGTTGGCTGAGACGAGTCGGACCCAATGACATCAATGAAGGACGCCAGCATCTATTCTACACGCACCTGTTCCCTTTGCTACACATTTCACCTAACGTGGCTATCTGTGCGCCACCCCCAACAGGAAACCATTTCACCTGACGTGGCTATGTGTGCCACCCGCCACCCCCAACTGAAAAATGATATGGCAGACATGTTTGGATTTTGAACATCCTCACAAGACCAACGATTTTTTAGTAGAAATTATGATATGATAGTTCAAAGAAGGCAAGGTATATACGATTGCCGTAGAGTACTTGGCAAGGTTATGTCAATTTGACAGAATCTTATGCTATGAAAAAGGTGGTAGTCTGTAAATGTCATTGCTCAATTCGAAGGCCAATGCGTGGATTTCTTAAACAGTCATTCTTTAAATGATCCAACAGAGCTCTTCTTGTAAACGAGTTGCTTCCGCTTCCAATTTCCACACAAAAAGACAGCATCTTCTGTTGTTGTTCAACAATCTACAGGCTGAATACATTTCCTACATTTTCAAAGTCAGATTTGGCAAAGTTGTAATGAGTCCGACCTCCTTTGATTGATAGGTTAGCTAGCTCATTAGATTTCGAGGTAGATTGTATCGACCTGAAACACAAGGGCGTGTCTTACGTGGAAGAAAACAGGATACACAATCTCCTACTGTGCTCAATAGCGCCAAGTCATCAACCAGTGGTCAAAAACTATATCGGACAACTTTAATTCCCGGAGGAAAACGAAGAATGCTTGTATTTTGTCATTTGACCATTACATATTTACTTGTATGGATGGACATTCTGGATGAAGGTCTGCGAGGACTGAAGCCTTAGCAACGGATAATAGTCATGTCCTGGTCGTGTGGGCAGCATGCAGGACTATATTTAAAACGTTATTCCTCGATGTGACTCGTCCATGTTCTGCTGTTTACTGATGACGTGTTACTTTTCTTTGACCGTGGCTTCAAGGGAAATATAGTGACACCACCTACCAAGCGAGCTTCCATGAGTGAGTGAGTGAGTGAGTGAGTGAGTGAGTGAGTGAGTGAGTGAGTGAGTGAGTGAGTGAGTGAGTGAGTGAGTGAGAGACAGAAGTGCACACACACCATCAACACTAGTATAAAGATAGGATTACTGAAACACGTTCCACTCCCTATAGCACTGTTAGTGGCGGCAGACTCTGCCCCCCCTTCCTGCGCTGGAGCTCAAAACATTGTCAAATTCACACTCATATTAATGCAAACGGATCCACTGAGAGTTTAACACATTGCTTGTTTTTAGGGATATCTAGCAACGTCTATGTAAATATAGTCAGAGTTATGTACACACACGTCATCCAAGCCCAAAAGCTAGATTTTTTTACTTCGCTGCCAACTGAGGCTGTAGAAATATAGAAAATAATTTTTTTTCTTTTTCACTTTTCTTTTCCGAAACACAGCAAAAGGAGCTAAGGAGAGCTAGAGAGAGAGATAGCTAAAGAGGACACCAAAGCTTGTTTTTGTATAAGGAGTGATACTTCTGAATGACTAAGCCGACCTTCAAGACAGACTCTCAAAACACAGACGGATAGAGAACACTTGGACTCGGAATAACCGGATACTTCCCTACCGAGAAGCCACCGCGGGGGATCCCAACAGCTTCTGGACTACGCGTTAGAGGACGGTGTCTACTCGCCCTACAGAGTCAGATTTAAAGTTCCGTCGTAAAAGTTGAGTGTCGAGGGGGAGTTCTGGCGTGACGATTTCCATCGAAAGAAAATCCAAAAAGGGGAGAGACAACGGGTGCGAAGAGGGACTCGGAGATCCGACTGAACGGAGGAGAAAGCGGCGGCGGATTCAACGTCTGAAAATTGTTTCTTATACAGTTTCATATATAGTCGTCGTTTAAGTCATTGCTGTGACAAGTGTGATGTTTTCCAGCGTCCCCCCCCCCCCCCCCTCTGTGCGAGAGGCATTTGGCATTTTAGGAGAGGAGGTCTGTGTCGGCAAGGCGCTCGGCTCCGCGGCGGGCAGCTGAATACGTGACCGTCGAGACATGAATGGAGCTGGCCGGGGCGGAAGTGGATAGGTTTAAAACACGTGGGGGAGAGATGATATCCGTTCACCCTTGTTCACCTGCCGTCTGTCGAGCCGACGAACCGGGACCACTCCAAATAAAGTGAATTCCAAAAAGTGCATTCTGGAGGGCGATCTCTTCAAAAGAACAGACGGTACGACGTCGGATTTCGTAAGAGGCGGGAGGCGACGGTAGATATGGCAGAAGTTCTGTAATGTAGCTGAGCTGCTGGCGCCGGTCACACCGTGAAGCCGACGGAGAAGAGCTTGACAAAAAAAATTAAAAAAAACACGCAAATGTGATGCTTCACTGTGAGTCTGCCCCCCGTTGGTCGATTCAGTTTCACATCTGGTAAAAAAAAGAAACACTGAAAAACCATGCATGTTTGTTGTTGTGTGCCCATCGACAGAAACCACTGTGACGGGAGAGTGCGTTCAAGCGAGAAAAGGCTTCCGAGATTCTCTTGTCTCCAAAAAAGTCCACACCCTCTGCCCGGAACGGATGGATACGCTGTGCCGTCCCCCTCCCCCCTCGCTTTATCAAGCACTGTCCCCCAGATGAAGCGCTGATGCCTGGGTCTGAGTGTGTTAGCGCGATAGGGGGTAGGCGAGTGGTCAGTCTTGGATAGAGGCAGATGTGTGTGATGCTAGTGTCTCGTGGTAGTGGAAGGGTGGGGGAGGGTTCGGGGTGAGTGCGGGTGTTGGGGCGGGCGGCAAGTGTCACTGGGGGGTAGGGGGGGGGCTTGGACCTGGTCTTGACCTCTATGTGACCCAGGTGTCCAACCTCATGCGCTTAACGTTCCCCGCCTCCTGCTCCGCCTCGCTCTGCTGCCTGAGGAGCTCCGCGGAGGGGCTGAAGTCAGAGGGCAGGGAGCGTCCGGACGGCCTCACGGTGCTCAGGCTAGCGGCCCCGCCGGCTGCCGAGTCGTCGCGGTCATTCCCCTCGTAGGAGCTGGCGTTGCTGCTGACGCTGTCCGCCGGTGAGCGGCCCGTCGGGGGCTCCAGGCACAGCAGGGAGCCGGGGTACTGGGGCGGCGCGGTCAGCACCTGGGAGGGCGGCGGGCAAGGGGTGCTGCGGTCTCGGCCGGGCGACACAGGCTCCGACTTGATGCTCACGTTGGAGTTGGTGTTGACGGTCAGCATGGCGCCCTGGGCTATGTGGCCCACCGGCCTGAGGGGGAGAGCGGGGGGGAAAGACAGAGACACACAGCGGGGACATGGAAGATAGGGGGGGGCAGGATGTAGGAGGAAGAGAACAGGAGAGAAGGAAGATGACAAAAGAAAAAGAGGTCACACAAAAATATAATTAGTTACTTGGATGAAAGCTCTCGTGACAAACTGGAAGCTCGTTTCAGACCCACAGCCCACATTTACAAGGCAGAGCACCAACAAGGAACAGCGACACCACCCGAGCTCTAAACGACCCAAGCACCTACCGCCTCGACTGTCCCCCCCCAGAAAAATCCACACAAACAGCCCAAACAAGCATGAAATGGTTTTGTATGACTGGGTGATTTGCAATGATGAGTCAGCGATGGTGTAGAAAGAAACTCCAAATGGAAGAACATGGCTGAAAGAGAGCTCTACAGTCTCTCTGGTTTCTCTCATGGTTGAAAGCAGAACTATAGAGCTCTACAGTCTCTCTGGTTTCTCTCATGGTTGAAAGCAGAACTATAGAGCTATACAGTCTCTCTGGTTTCTCTCGTGGTCGAAGCCTCTGTGAATACACACTTCGTATCGTATCGTTCCTTCACCAGACGATTGATAAAAGATTCTACATTTGTCCAAACATTTCCCTAAAAGGGCCTGCTACTGTAGAAAGGGAAGGGGAACTGAAGCACAGATTCAAAGACTTTTCCCCACAATGTGAATGTTTGAAGAAAAGATAAACATCTAAAAGTATCCCTTCAAGAAAAGCCATAACACCATGCACAACACAAAAATTACTTGATTCTCCAAGGATCATAAAACTGTTAACTGAACACATTAACTGAACGTTAATGAGGAGACCACTGGCTTCAAGGTTTCAATCTACTGAACCACTTTATGCTCTCAGTCAGATAATCCTGGGTTTCTATGCTGTGCAGTAAAAGTATTGTGGACCCGTCGTTGCTTTTCATTAGAAGCTACAACAACCATAGAGAGAACATTTGTGGAACCAGGGTGGCCAGCCTGAGCTCTATCTGGTCTTGTCTTTTTAACTGCAGACAGAACTGGACATGCTAGGGGGGGGGGGGCAGCCAAAAGCGCACAGACACACAGGAAACAGGAAGTGAGATACAGTACCGGCCCAACCACTCATCTCTACCCAAGAGCAGGTTGGACGGAGAGCAGACACTGTGGGAGGAGAGAAGGGAGATGTTGGAACTCTCGCCAAAAGGAAAAAAGGTGGATTTGAAGAAGGCATGTGTGATATAAAGTGAGTATGAAAAACAAAACCAAAGAAAATGAAATGTATAAACAAACAAATTCTGTGGTTCGTTGCTGTAATCATACACTGTTTTGGTTACAGGAACACATAGAACCACCATTTGATTAGGATGACGAGATTCTACACTGATGGGTTTTGCAAAGTAATCGCTGAAGTTATTATGGAAAGAAAGTAAAAGCGAGTACGATATCCTCTACTTAAAGGAACATGGCAACATTATGGGAAATCATCTTACCGTCTTCTCCAGTCAGACAAGAACATAGATAATAATTTCCTCTCTGTGTTACATTTTTGTCCCTTGTCAATTTAGAAGTTGATCTCTGATATCAATACTGTATATAAAACCATGCAGTCACTTTATAACATAAAAGGGATGCACCGATATAAAAATGTGCCACCGATACGATTGTTCAACTAACACAATCGGCCGATACCGATATTTGTGGCAAAAAATATATATAATAATATTCTAAAAATAAAAAATGTTAATACTTATTTTTTTTCTTTTTTATGAAACTACTGTATATTTGTATGTCTCTAAATGTTTTGATGAATTGAAAATGGAGGACCCTTATGTAAAAAAGCCGAAAGTCTTTTTCTGGTCTTCATCCTCCAGTCCACTGTTGTTGTATTGAGCTGTACTGTATTGTACCCATTCTGCAATCTGTTAATAAAGTTTTCAATCAATCAATCAGACAAATGTATAGAAAAGCTTTTATTATAACCATATAACAAAAAATTATATTATTGTTTATGAAAATGTTTTAGTCCTATGCTTGACTATTATTTTAGGCATGGCAACAAATAAAATAATAATAATAATAAAATGTTAAATAAATAAATAGGCTACACGTCTCTCTTTTTGTGTTACAAATTGTGCTCACCGATATGAACATAGGCCTCTTTACTTACTTAAAAAAAAGGAAACATCAATAAATATGTTTATGGTATTCTACCATGCCATGTGTGTTTTTATTTTATAATGCTCATGAGTCATGATTATTGCTGAAGTCTGAGTCATACAATACTCACTGGCTTTCATAACCTAACAGACTAACTTGTCTTGCTCAAGACTTGTTTATGAGTTTTAATAAGAGAGCACTATCTCTCTCAACCAAAGCAATGCAGGTAGACGGCAACAGAACAATTTTGATTGACAGTCGATTCTGCCAATTACGTCACACCGCTTGCACCCGCCTCTGCTGTTCTTACCACCAATCGGCAAGCGCTTATTCGTTGTTTACTTCCGGGAAGTCCGCCATTGATATTTACACGAGAGATCAACGACAAACATACCGTAGCTAATAACGTTAGCTCCCCGCCGGCCATGAGTAGACTACCAACGCTCTGCAGGAGTACCAAACGCGGCATAATGATTTTACTGCAACAAATGTTATAATAAAAGCTTTTCTATACATTTCTCTGATTGAAAACTTTATTAACAGATTACAGAATGGGTACAATTCAGTACAGGCTCTCTGAGCAAAGGAAGGAACTGAGATATGAATGACCAACAATGCTATATGGTCGAGTAAATAATATGCTGATGTTATTGAACGTGTAACTATATGTAACGTTAATTAATGCCACAAAACGAATGCCTTTGTTAATCATAAGTAACTTTGATGCAGTAGTGTGTGTGTGTGGGGGGGTGGGGTTGTGCAGGTCGCTTGACTGAAACTTTTTTCAAAGTTTGAACGTGTGGACCAGATTGACGCGACACAAATTGATGGATATTTATCGGCCACTGCCATCGGCAAATTCGAGCTTATCGGCCGATAGGACGATGGCAGTCAACAAGGCACTTATCGGCCGATACCGATACCCGACTGATATATCGGTGCACCCCTAAACATAACAGAAGACTACACTTTGGGCAGTGGAAACGGGCAAAAAAAGAAATCATTGCTACCTATTTCGAAGCGAAGTAAAAGAAAATATATATATTTAAAAAAGGTCCATCAACTTTGCTAAAGGAGACCTTTTCAACCATTTTATATTACTTCCTTGAATCTGTGGAACATGTTTGTTAATTTTTTGCCAATGAAACTAGTCTAAATCTATCATTAGGTAGGCAGTGTTCCTGGCTCAAAAAAGCACAGCTAATTAATTAATCAAAGCTAATTCATTCCATTGTGACATCATCAAGGGGATTCGAGCAATTCTGAACATGTTGTTAATCTGAAGACTTCATATCCTGGCCAAATAACAAGGAGTACATATGTAATTTCCCCCAAGGCCTAAATTACATTTTAGACTGACAAATCCATTTGACATAATATGTCCCATTTAAAATCAAATGTGCAAACTTGCAGCAGAAATGTGAATAAGGTTGATAGTTAGAAGATGTCGTCACTAGTCTGTCTCTGTGTGAGAGCTGAGAGGAGGAGGATGTAGTCACTAGTCTGTCTCTGTGTGAGAGCTGAGAGGAGGAGGATGTAGTCACTAGTCTGTCTCTGTGTGAGAGCTGAGAGGAGGAGGATGTAGATAAAGAGGGCTCACGCCTATTCACTTAGATCTCTAAAATATGCTAAAGGAAAAATATATGCACCGAAATATTATAGATATATACACAGAAATATTATAGATATAAACACTGAAATATTATAGATATATACACCCAAATATTATAGATATATACACCCAAATATTATAGGACAGCTTGGGTGGCAAGAATTCCCATTAGTCTCCATTTTCTTGATCTTTGTCAACAAAATGTATAATGAGTTATTGCACGTTATTAACCGTGCAATATTATTAGGGGCTCAACTGAAACCTTATTGCTTTTGTGCTGATTTATTATTATTATTATATTATTAATCTTCTTCAGAAATGTTTGATCAGATTCCCGTGAGATGGCATGAAATTCAGCCCATTGATGCAAGTGCTGCCCAATAAATATGACTGCAATCGGCCCTGATGCAGGCGCTCTATAGTTAAAGGTGAAAACGTTAAATCTTTAAGTCTCTAAGGATACACAATTCTACATAACTCAACAGATACACAACTCTACATAACTCAACAGATACACAACTCTACATAACTCTACAGATACACAACTCTACATAACTCTACAGATACACAACTCTACATAACTCTACAGATACACAACTCTACATAACTCAACAGATACACAACTCTGTACACAACAGCGGCACGTGATTCAGCATATTTCCTCAAAGGGAAACCTTTGATTCTCCCTTCTACCGCCCTGTTTCTGCATCTGAAAACACTCTGTTTGGAGGGCCAGTTGGAGGGAAGGAATCGGGACACACCCTACATGGCCACATGCAAAACACAGGGGTAAGGCTAAGGGGAGGGTGGGTATAAGGATCAACCCCGCTGACGTATGAAAACGGTCTCAATCAGGCATTCCAGTGTCTCAATGAGTTAACTATATTAGAACACAATGGACAACTTTCTCTGATTAGATCTTGGTGATCCTGGTTAAATGGACAGACCAATGTTCCCTGCAGACTCTGTTGCCATATATAGACCACCGCAACACTTCCGGTAATCTGAAATCATGGGAGAGAGAGCGGGGGGAGAAAATGAATGAATGTGGATGAGAGCCTTGACATTGAGTGGTTGTAGCTACGGCTGTGGGGGTGCTGGAGACACGATCCAATATACTTTTATACGCCCGAGTCTCCTGAACACGGAGCGACCAATTCCAAGTCGATCGGTATAAAAGTCGATTGGATCATGTCTCCAGCACCCCCACAACCATAGCTACAACCACTTAATGTCAAGGCTCTCATCCACATGCATTCATTTTCTCCCCCCGCTCTCTCCTCCATGAGCTCAATGTAATGCGGAAGTGCAGTGGTCTATTCCTCGCATTGAACAGCAACGTGCAACAAATGAGCCGGCTAATGGACTAGGAAGAGGCGGGTCTACTTCAAAAACCAGCCCCCTTCCACATGAGAGCAGACTATACTGCCTCATGACATCCCTCTCTCTCTGTCTGTCTCTCTCCCCGCGCCCCTCACTCTATCCTCTCTCTGTCTCTCTCTTCTCCCCCCCGCTCTCTCCTCTATCTCTCTCTCTCCTCTGTCTCTCTTCTCTCCCCCCTCTCTCGTACCAGGGGTGTAAGAAAACAGAATGACTTGGAACCCACATGTCAAAAACACTGGTCTGAGTCCTTTAACACTTTGGATGCCAGCCACGACATAACACGTGTTAGCAGGCCGCCCCCTGAATGCCCAGCACGACAATTAGCGTGAATTTCTTTTTATTAGCGATCTGAATTCATATTTCATCAACCGAGTCTACCGTTGGGAAACCAGCCTCATCAGGAGCTCAGATGTGAAAAAAGCGCCCCCTATCGTCTCCCAGATGGTAATGCACCCTTTTGGAATGGACTCAATGAAAATGGATGAAAAAAAAAAACTCCGGAATCCACATTTTACTTCTCACGCATGTAACCGGAGAAGATCCCAGTCATTGTGGACCATCAGAACAGCGTGTAATATGTCTTTACAGTATGTAGCGCTGGATCAATAAAAGGATCGATTTTTGGAATGGCGATCAGGAATTGGAATAATCTTTTTGGATACCATCTGATCTCAGGTAAGGAATCTATTTGACCAGTCTTAGGATAATCAGACCTGTTTTCACGGAGATATAAGCTTTTCCCCTATGTTTGATATGGCTGTTTGGCTGTGCGAGCAATCAGGAAATATATCAGAGCCGATATCAGATCGCCTATATAGCGTGCATACGTACACATATACTATCGATAATCTAGCGTTTATTTGAAAACGATTCATAAATAGGCCGAAAAATTTGAACGTTTTTTGTGTATTCTAGAATATTCCGTTTATTATGGAATCTTTTTAATTTTCCTTGAAAACGAGGGCTTTTCAAGATGCTATAAAACGGAAATGAACCGATAAAAAAACAATCCGCTTCGACAATGTTGACTGGAAAATGAGTCATTGATAAGCGACGGGCAGATTAGACACATAGCCATAATTTAAAACATAGATTAGGCGATATTAACGCTAACATTGAAGTGGATGCTGGGCATTCAAGCACTAAATCGTGCGCCCCCTGCTGGGCACTGAAAGTGTTAATGTATAAACATTATGTTCTCTGACCTAATGCACAAGTGTAAAGTTTCACTGCACATCTTCAGTGATTGCTGAGTAGATCAGTCCTGTCAGTATATTATTGGCCAAACTGTGGTCAAAATGTACAGATTTTATGATTAATCAAATCTCTAATCGCAATCAAATCATTGTTCGATTGAAACGCTACACACCTAGCACATACGCAGACACACATGTATGCACACACACGCACAGACAGACAGACAGACAGACAGACAGACAGACAGACAGACAGACAGACAGACAGACAGACAGACAGACAGACAGACAGACAGACAGACAGACAGACAGACAGACAGACAGACAGACAGACAGACAGACAGACAGACAGACAGACAGACAGACAGACAGACAGACAGACAGACAGACAGACAGACAGACAGACAGACAGACAGACAGACAGACAGACAGACAGACAGACAGACAGACAGACAGACAGACAGACAGACAGACAGACAGACAGACAGACAGACAGACAGACAGACAGACAGACAGACAGACAGACAGACAGACAGACAGACAGACAGACAGACAGACAGACAGACAGACAGACAGACAGACAGACAGACAGACAGACAGACAGACAGACAGACAGACAGACAGACAGACAGACAGACAGACAGACAGACAGACAGACAGACAGACAGACAGACAGACAGACAGACAGACAGACAGACAGACAGACAGACAGACAGACAGACAGACAGACAGACAGACAGACAGACAGACAGACAGACAGACAGACAGACAGACAGACAGACAGACAGACAGACAGACAGACAGACAGACAGACAGACAGACAGACAGACAGACAGACAGACAGACAGACAGACAGACAGACAGACAGACAGACAGACAGACAGACAGACAGACAGACAGACAGACAGACAGACAGACAGACAGACAGACAGACAGACAGACAGACAGACAGACAGACAGACAGACAGACAGACAGACAGACAGACAGACAGACAGACAGACAGACAGACAGACAGACAGACAGACAGACAGACAGACAGACAGACAGACAGACAGACAGACAGACAGACAGACAGACAGACAGACAGACAGACAGACAGACAGACAGACAGACAGACAGACAGACAGACAGACAGACAGACAGACAGACAGACAGACAGACAGACAGACAGACAGACAGACAGACAGACAGACAGACAGACAGACAGACAGACAGACAGACAGACAGACAGACAGACAGACAGACAGACAGACAGACAGACAGACAGACAGACAGACAGACAGACAGACAGACAGACAGACAGACAGACAGACAGACAGACAGACAGACAGACAGACAGACAGACAGACAGACAGACAGACAGACAGACAGACAGACAGACAGACAGACAGACAGACAGACAGACAGACAGACAGACAGACAGACAGACAGACAGACAGACAGACAGACAGACAGACAGACAGACAGACAGACAGACAGACAGACAGACAGACAGACAGACAGACAGACAGACAGACAGACAGACAGACAGACAGACAGACAGACAGACAGACAGACAGACAGACAGACAGACAGACAGACAGACAGACAGACAGACAGACAGACAGACAGACAGACAGACAGACAGACAGACAGACAGACAGACAGACAGACAGACAGACAGACAGACAGACAGACAGACAGACAGACAGACAGACAGACAGACAGACAGACAGACAGACAGACAGACAGACAGACAGACAGACAGACAGACAGACAGACAGACAGACAGACAGACAGACAGACAGACAGACAGACAGACAGACAGACAGACAGACAGACAGACAGACAGACAGACAGACAGACAGACAGACAGACAGACAGACAGACAGACAGACAGACAGACAGACAGACAGACAGACAGACAGACAGACAGACAGACAGACAGACAGACAGACAGACAGACAGACAGACAGACAGACAGACAGACAGACAGACAGACAGACAGACAGACAGACAGACAGACAGACAGACAGACAGACAGACAGACAGACAGACAGACAGACAGACAGACAGACAGACAGACAGACAGACAGACAGACAGACAGACAGACAGACACTCACCTCAGATTGGCAGCCAGACTGGAGACTTGACTACTCAGCTCCATGCTCTGTTTATCCACGCCCCACATGCTGTGGACAAGGGGAGAAGATACACACTTCAAGTACCATATTGACCCTGATAGAAGAGAACACACACTTCAAGTACCATATTGACCCTGATAGAAAAGAACACACACTTCAAGTACCATATTGACCCTGATAGAAGAGAACACACACTTCAAATACCATATTGACCCTGCTAGAAGAGAACACACACTTCAAGTACCATATTGACCCTGATAGAAGAGAACACACACTTCAAGTACCATATTGACCCTGATAGAAGAGAACACACACTTCAAGTACCATATTGACCCCGATAGAAGAGAACACACACTTCAAGTACCATATTGACCCCAATAGAAGAGAACACACACTTCAAGTACCATATTGACCCTGATAGAAGAGAACACACACTTCAAGTACCATATTGACCCCAATAGAGGAGAACACACACTTCAAGTACCGTATTGACCCCAACAGAAGACCATCCTCATTATAAGACCCCACCCTCGCCTTTTTCATCTTTCATCTTTTTTGAAAATCAAATCTGCTTTTAGCCTATCTGACCAGAATATGACAGTAATACTAACACACTGAATAAAACAAGGTAGGTATATATTTACACGTTTTAAATATGAGTTAGACCCCACCCTCGCCTTTTTCATCTTTCATCTTTTTTGAAAATCAAATCTGCTTTTAGCCTATCTGACCAGAATATGACAGTAATACTAACACACTGAATAAAACAAGGTAGGTATATATTTACACGTTTTAAATATGAGTTATTAACGTTCAGTTAATGTGTTCAGTTAACAGCTTCATGATTAGGGTTGGGCACCGAAAACCGGTTCTAATTAGGAACCGGTTCCTAACTTCCGGTTCTGGAACCGGAAGTAACATATCTGCATTTCGATTCTTAAAAAAGAAAAAAAATCTTATTTTTTTTAACTTTGTTAATTAATACCCTAGTTACAGTACAGCAACCAAATTAAACGGTATCAAGTCAACTGAAAATGTGAATAGTATGGGAAAAAAATTAAAATCTCCTGCGAAATAAGCTGTGACCTGCACCTCAAAGAATCGGAACTGAGAATCGTTCAGAACAGGAATCGATATGGAGAATCGGAATCGGAACCGGAATCGTTCAAATCCAAACGATGCCCAACCCTATTTATGATCCTTGGAGAATCAAGTAATTTTTGTGTTGTCCATGGTGTTATGGCTTTTCTTGAAGGGATACTTTTAGATGTTTATTTTTTCTTCAAACAATCACATTGTGGGGAAAAGTCTCTGAATCTGTGCTTCAGTTCCCCTTCCCTTTCTACAGTAGCAGGCCCTTTTATGGAAATGTTTGGACAAATGTAGAATATTTTGTCAATCGTCTGGTGAAGGAACGATACGATACGGAGTGTGTATACACAGAGGCTTCGACCATGAGAGAAACATAGTTTACATTTTTCAAATAAAATTAAAATGTAATTAAACTGTAGCCTGCTGGTAGGCCTATTGGTCACCATGATGTTAACATGTGAATTATAACTCCTCCTCAGTGCTGACCTTGGTTAACTTGGCCTCACTTTCAACCGTCTGACACCTATGAGCCGGTGGACATAACATTAACATCGCTGTCTCTTGAAGGCTGTAGTGGGCTCAGTTCTAACCTGTTAAGCTGTAGCCCTATTTTCAGAAATTTCGCCTAAAGGTACATGCCTAAGTAAATGGAAGATTGCTCCACTTCTATAAGGTCAATTTGCATGTTCTTGGTATCTAGGAATATCTAGGGACCTGGGGGTATGTATTCCCAGTGTCAGAAATACTGTGTCTGTTACTAGGCTTGAGTAAATTGTAATGAAAAAAAGAGAATATAAATTATGATTTCTTTTTGCATCTGTGCCGGTGAATAACACCATGTTACAATTGTGCTGGGACTGAGTTTGCTCACTGAGCTCATTCAACACCTTCTTGAGATCAAGTGTACAACATATCTAAGCAAATGAATAAAGGGAAGATGATTAAACAGAAGGATTTGTAGATACAGTAATAAATTATAATCCATTTTAATTATAAATTCATATTTGACCTTGAACTTGACAAATCATACATCTATGGATTGGGAAAAGGCTCCTCTTTCCAATGGCAGTGTTAAATCTGGATTCAGTCATTTCCTTGCGGTTTTACGATAAAATTATTTCTTTGATAAATTCTTAAAAACATCAGTAAAAATTAAAATATACACTTTGACTGCTGTTTTGATAGGGTTAAGGTCTTTACTCTTGGCTACATTTGAAAAAGAAACACAACATTAACCTCTTAACATCCAAGGGCCAACATGCGCGACGATTCGCGACGCGCCACTTTGCCGACCTCTAGCGGCTCGGGTGTGCATTTCTTTTAATACAATATATAGAGAATTAAAGCCCTATTTGTTGCCTGTCTATTGCCCTTTCAGACGACAAGATCCGTTCAGCGGTTCTCGAGTTACATGCCGATATGTGAGGCGTGCGCCAAAGTACACGGCAAAGTACACGACTCCTGGGGCTCTAGCTCCGTCAATCATTTGGTGATCCCGAAAAACTTTGGACAGGGTTGTAGCCAATGAGTGTGGCTTTCCAATGATACCCCATGTGGGGATCTAATACGGTCTCTATTGATTGATTTATAAGGGGACCTTACAGCTTAACATAGTGCAAAGCCAGTGATGATATAGGACTCTTGAGATCGCAAGGAATCCAGTGATACCAAACACGTCCTAGCTTTCTGGGAAAGTGGCTAAATATTTCTCCAAAGTCCAACATTCTTTTACCATGTCACCTCCCATATCTACCATGCACAAACTCACTGTTTCAGGTGTGATTTGTGGCAAAAACGCGACACTACACGACTACGTGTCGTGCTGTGTGTTGCACGTGTCCTTTTCTGTAAACGGTTGCATTCATATTTCTGCACATTAGTGTTACTACTATTAATACTGCAGACTGAGAATCGCATATGAGAAGACGACATGCTAAATATTAATAATAGCAAATTGCAATAGTAAAAAGCTATTTCAAAATTGTGTCTGGTAAAACAATCTGTCTGGTCACAGTGGTCAGTGAATTTTTTCATCTACCCGCCACCTTGGCAGGTGAGCCAAAGATATTGGACCCTTTAACCCTTTCACTGCTGCACTACCAAACGGTTAACCCTTTCACTGCGACAATACACAGAAGATTAACCCTTTCACTGCCACACGACAGCCGGCGACCGTCGGTTGTGTGATAGTAAAGGGTTAACCTTCTGTCGTGTGGCAGTGAAAGGGTTAAAGGAACATTTTAACAAGCCACAATGTTATAAATCTAAAATGTTATTTCATCTCATCGCAACCGTTTCACCTCCGCCCCCCACGACTGCGTGATGACATCATCATTAACACTTTGGCTGCCATGGGTTAAATTCATTATCAACCGTAGGTTGCCGGCTCTATTTGTCTATAGAGAAAGTCCCCTTCTTTGCAGGGCTATACATTTTTAAATTCTATTGCTACATTGCCATTATTAGGGCCCATTCAAAGTCCTATATGTATTGTTCATTGTGTAGCAACGTTAAACTTTTTCATTCACATATTCATAGTAAAGTATGGTCTATAAGTATGTTTTCATCTCTTTCTGCAGCTTTCTCCAGAACGTGATCTATAGCCCCAAATACATTATATTGATGATGCAATACAGTTTTATGGCAATCAGCGCGATATAAAAAATTCCAACTAGACGTACTTCTAGAAGTTACTACACGTCATCTGATGTTGACCGGATGGGCTAGGGGGCGTTTATAATTCTGTGGGCAGCGTTATACCAATCATCTAATGTGGGTCAAATGTTGATAATAGCAGTTAGTATCGAAGACGGTAATTTTACACGCTAAAACTCACCCCAGTCTCCGCGCGCCGTTGGGCGATCATCGTAGAGTAGAAATTTTACCATTATGGGATGTCGATTTACCCGGTCCATCTCCAGCTTGTATAATGGTATATACGTCCAAATCATGTTGTTTATCGAGTTATTGGCAATCGATCGCTATGTAGTGTGTCGAGATCGAGTCCCGGGACCTATATCGAGTGCCCGGAAGTAATACGGCCGGCCAGCACAACCTCTACGGCACTTCCTGTTAAGCGATTGCGCCGATCGGCCACCAGATGGCGCTCCTGAACCGCCAGAGAGCTCAGTGGGTCCTCCTGGTGGATCTCAGGCCAGCGGAGGGGAAATATGAATCCGGTCCCAGATTTTTGAAATATTGATATCAAAGACGCTGTAAAGCGTCTTCGGCAACTTGAGCATGGCCGGGAATGACGTGTTTAGGCGTTTTCCGGCAGCCAAAGTGTTAACACATTGGTCGCCAAAAACGACTTACGCCGTTTTTGCCCACCATGCGTTGAACGCCAACAACGGCGTACGCCGTTTTTGGGATCAATATTTCATTTTTTCGCCATGGCATTCATAATTCATCCAGCCAACCTCCGGACTCCAGCGGGACCCTGTATGAGATTGCAACGCCTCAATACCGCCGCCTGGTGGATGGTCGGGCGAGTTACACTCTCGCCAAAACCGGAAGTGCCGATCGGTGCGTCGAGGAAATCCCTCCGGCAGTCACATCTTGTTACGGGACTCCAGACAAACACTAGTGCATTTGGATCGCTTCCATGACGCAATAATCGATATGATTTTGGTGTTTATTGCGCCATACAAACCGGAAATGGATGTAGGAGATCGGCGTCAAATAATTGGGATCTTTCTCCTCCAGTCTCATCGGCGCACGGTAAGAGGACACTAACGTTATTTTCAGCCCGATTGTTTATTCATTTCACTGCAAACCATTTGATCAACGTATCAACCCATAGTAAATAAAGCCGTTACTGACGATCAAGGAATTATAAACGACCCCCCCCCCCTTTCCTTCACGCATGATGAAGCATAATGTATACCGATCATATACATTTGAATTTTTGAATATAGCGTGTATAGGAAAGTAACGCCAATCGATAATCTATATATGCTTCAGGGCCTATAACTACTGTTTTTGGAATTACAGCAGAAAAGATTAAAAACATACTTATATTCTCGATGCTAGTAACACAACAATGTATGAATGAAAAAATATAACGTTCCCACATCCTGAACGATAGATAATCGATGTTGAATGGGCCATAGTAATGTCAATATAGCAATACAATTAAAAAAGTTATAGCCCTGCAAAGAAGGTAAACATCTCCATAGGCTTTCAACGGTGGCAGACTGGCTATATTGATGGATGAGACTAACACTGGATTGTGAGTAACTGAACACCGGTCTGGCTGAAGTTATGAAGTCAGATGCGGTGTGTGCGAGGGTCTGAAATGCTAGCGTAATAATAATACGAGTCATGGTTATGAGACACTTGTGCTAGCTGCCTTTGGGGATCAAATGCATTAAAGGGATAGCTTATTTTCTCTTCTTTTTATAGATTTTTGGAACCCTACACCTTTCTGCAACTTACCAATGATGGTGTTGATCAATAGAGTCCTTCCTCAGCACAATCCACTGTCCCTCATACTAGCTCTGACTAGTTAGCCACAAACATTTTAAAATTAAAATTTGTATTTGAAGGATAAACCCCTTGAGATATGCCATCTCGTTTTCGAGGGGGTCCTTAACATAAAATACAAAACATACAATACAATACATAACAAAACAATACACAGGACAAACCATAACACAAACCAATGCAAAGTTGTCGAGCTCCTGTCTGTACAAGCTGACTGAAGCTCATTGAAATCTACTCGGTACATTTCAGTCGGAGACTCTGTCGGCTTGTTCAGACAAAAGCTTGACCCCATTGACTTTGTATTTGTTTGTGACTTAACTATCCAGAGCTAGGAACAGCATGGATTATGCTAAGAAAGGACTCTACCGATCAACAACGCCATTGGTGAGTGAGAAATAGGACCAAGGGTCCAAAATGGAGGGAGTGGGGAGCCTTTTTGGACCCCCATCTGGGGCTTGAAGGCCTGATGATGAGGTACATGCAGAGGAACTTACACTAAGTTGCCAAGTGATGCAAGATTGAGATTGAGTTGCTGTTGTTGTTGTTGTTGCTGCTGCTGCTGCTGTTGCTGCTGTTGTTGTTGTTGTTGTTGTTGTTGCTGTTGCTGGGATACTGACTGCTGTTGCCATGTGGACATGTTGCTTGGCAACAGGCCGCCAGGTGATGCCAGGGCGTGTAAGGCAGTGATGTCGGCGCTGGTCAGCTGGTACTCTGGGAGAGACAACAGAGGAATGAAAACACCACATTAACACTATGATCGCCGCGGACGAGTTTTCACGTCATTCCGAGCCATGCTCATTCTGCCGAAGACGCCGTAACTCGTCTTTGATGTCAATATTTCAAAAATCTGTCATCGAAATCATATTTCCTTTCCGGAGCCCTGAGACACACTGCTGATCTCCTCTCAACTCTCTAGCGGTTCAAGAGCGCCATCTGGTGGCCGATCGGCAGATCGCCAACCGGAAATTAACCTTTGAACCGGTAGTGCTCATCCATATGTGGTCCGGGTACTCGCTATCGTTAGAGAGACTCCGTATTGACACAGTGAACATCGATCGGTGCAAATAACTCAAAAAAACAACATGATTTGGACGTATATACTATTATACAACCTGGAAATGGATCGGGCATTTCTCCATCCCATAATAGAAAAAATTCTGTTCCACGCTCATCTGCCAGCGGCGTGAGGAAGCCACGGTAAGATTCAGCGTTATTTTCTAACGTCTTCTATACTAACTGATCTGATGAACATATGACCCACTCTGGATGAATCATCTAACGCTGCCCACGGAATTATAAATGATCCCCCGCCCATCCGGTCATCATCAGATGATGCGTAGAAACTTCTAGAACCACGTCCAGTTGAAACTTTTTATCTCGCACAGATTCCTACCAAACTGTATTTGATCATCAATATAATGCATTTAGGGCTATAAATCACGTTCTGAAGAAAGCTGCAGAAAACGATAAAAACATACTTATACTTTAGACCATATTTTAGTATGAATATGTGAATGAAAAAGTTTAACGTTGCTACACCCTGAACAATACATATAGGACATTGAATGGGCCATAATAATGGCAATTTAGCAATAGAATTTAAAAAGTTATAGCCCTGCAAAGAAGGGGAACTTCTCCATAGACAAATAGAGCTGGCGAGGGATGGTCAATTATGAATTTAACCCATGGCGATTAAAGTGTTAACTCATTCAGCGCCGGAGCTTAATCTGCGAGATGACGCTAGTACGCCACCGCTGTAAGTCAATGGGGGCACTGCAAGATTTGCGAGTGCTTAAAATATATCTTAAATTATAGCTATGGGTCTAATACACCTGTCGATTATCAGTGAGTTGCTTCCAGTCAACATGTACAAAACGGATTGTTTTTTCATCGGTACATTTCCGTTTTATACCGTTTTGAATATGAGTATAACTTTGGGTGCTTCTGAGTAATTCCAGAGAAAGTGGCGATAATAGCGTTTTTAGTGGAATACACTAAACAGTAATTTTTCACCTGATTATCAAATCTTCCTGAAATCAACGCTAGATTATCATTATTATCCTTCCTCGTGCATACATGAAATGGCCATCGTAGCGCGGCGCTCTCCCCCCCCCACCTCCTGCACCCAACGGCACACAGCCACACACACACAGACAGCTTCGATCGTGGTAGAAAGAAATATCATATCAATGCAAGATTTTATATATAGAGTCCTTACCTGGTCTCTGATGTAATGCAAAAAAAGAATCCAATTATCTGATCGCCATTCCAGTTATCCACAGTGATCATGTCCCTGACATTACCGAGAGTTACACATGAACGGGCGGGCGGGGTTAGTGTACCATGCCATCGTTGTAAAGGCCTACCTCGCCTGAGTATTTAAACCCCGCCCGCACGGCTGAGATCGGCCCTGAAAAGAAACTACACCATTTCTAATAGAGTGCAATACCGGCTGGAAGGCGTAGGCGGTGGTATTTGCCCTTTTGCAAGCTCAGACCCATTCCCAATGAGGCTGGATGGATGAAAATTAATGGATATAGCTAATAAAAGAAATAACAATTAAAACCCTCGTGATTGGCGCTGAACGGTTGGCGAGTTAACCCGACTTTACTCGTGACTGGCATTGAATGAGTCCAGATCCTCCAGATGTATTTTAATCCCTTAAAGATCCACTCCAGATGTATTTTAAACCTTAAAGATCCACTCCAGGTGTATTTTAAACCCTTAAAGATCCACTCCAGATGTATTTTAAACCCTTAAAGATCCACTCCAGGTGTATTTTAAACCCTTAAAGATCCTCCAGGTGTATTTTAAACCCTTAAAGATCCACTCCAGGTGTATTTTAAACCCTTAAAGATCCTCCAGGTGTATTTTAAACCCATAAAGATCCACTCCAGGTGTATTTTAAACCCTTAAAGGTCCACTCCAGGTGTATTTTAAACCCTTAACACTTTCCGTGCCAGCAGGGGGAGCCAAAAATAGCGATTGAGTGCCAGCGCTGTAGTCAATGGGAGGGCGATCATATTTGCGAACGCATAAACTATATCTTAAATTATGGCTATGTGTCTGTCGTGTATGTTGTCTATTTACACAACTACATAATACAAGAATCACGGAGATGTTGATAGCGTTGAACCCATGGCTTTAATGACGTACCCCCAACCCTGCAGTACATTTATGTAGTTGTAGTTTTGATCACTTCCGGCCATTTTGAATGCGCATCTACAGCGATCAAGAACATTGAGTCTTTGAATGGTCCTGCGAAATCAAGGTGTACTCGCTGCCACGGTGATGATGGCCATTCCCATGGATGTAGAGCAGCCTGTGGTGGTGCATTCTGCATCTTCTGACATCCGGGGCAGCTCTTTGCCATGTCCTCGATTTGCTTATCGATTCCTGGCCACCAGGTGTCCTTCATGTAATGCTTCCAACACTCTGGTGCGCAGCTTGGACGGAATCACTACTCGTGAACCACACATCAGCGTTCCCTGGCACACTGACAGTTGCTCTCTCCTCGCTGAGAATGCTGGATATATTGAGTTACCGTGTCGTGGCCACCCCTTCACAGTGATGTCATAGATCTGTGACAGTGTGGGGTCGTTGCGTGTCTCTCTTTGGATGAGAGCGTTGGTCACTGGCAGCTGGTTGACGATTGTGGTGTGAAACACCTCTGCTGGGTCTACAGCTGCGGCTGTCTCTGCGGTTTGCAGGGGTAGACGTGACAGTCCGTCAGCATTCCCATGCTGTTTCGTCCCCTTGAACTCGATGTCATACTGATGTGCCCCCAGGAAGAGTGACCACCGCTGTAGCCGCTGCGCCGTCATTATCGGAACGCCTTTCCGGGGATTGAAGATAGATATGAGAGGCTGATGGTCTGTCAGAAGCGTGAACTTTTGACCATACAGGTAGTGGTTAAACTTCTTGACCCCCCATACGAGACTGAGGGCCTCTCGGTCAATTTGAGCGTAGTTGCGCTCAGCTTTAGTCAATGATCTTGAGGCGAAGGCTATTGGCTTCTCTGAGCCATCTGGAAATGTATGTGACAACACCGCTCCAATGCCATAAGGTGAGGCATCACATGCTAATTTAATGGGTAAAGACGGATTGAAGTGAGCGAGCACCTGTTCTGACGTGATGAGACTCTTAGACTCCTGAAAAGCCTTCTTGCAGCTGTCAGTCCACTTCCAGTGTGTTCCTGCCTGCAGCAGCGTGTTCAGAGGGTGCAGCACAGTTGATAGATTGGGTAAAAACTTGTGGTAGTAGTTTACAAGTCCAAGGTAAGAACGGAGCTGAGACACATTCTCTGGTGGTGGTGCTTTAAGCACAGCTTCAATCTTGTCCTGAGATTTGTGTAGGCCGTTCTTGTTGATCACATGTCCGCAGTAGGATATTTCCTTTTTGAAAAACTCACATTTTGGTTGGTTAGCTCGAAGTCCATATTCATGCAGCCTTGTGAGCACCTGTTCCAGGTTTGATAGATGCTCCTGATCATCCTTGCCGGTGACAAGAATGTCGTCAAGGTAACACTGTGTACCTGGGACTCCTTGTAGTACCTGGTCCATTGTCCTCTGCCAGATAGCTGGGGCTGAAGCTATACCAAACACAAGGCGGTTGTATTGGTAAAGGCCTTTGTGTGTGTTGATAGTCAGATACGGCTTTGATGAATCCTCAACCTCCATCTGAAGGTAAGCTTGAGCCAGGTCAATTTTAGTGAAACGTTCCCCTCCTGACAGGGAGGCGAAGATGTCCTCTATACGGGGCAGAGGATACTGTACGGTGTGGAGCACTGCATTTACAGTTACTTTAAAGTCCCCACAAATGCGCACTTTACTTTGACTTCCTGGCTTTGTGTCTGTGTTTTTCTTCATTACTGGGACTATGGGCGTTGCCCATTCACTCCACTCCACCTTGGACAGCACTCCTGTCTGTTCCAAGCTTTTCAACTCCGCTTCTACTGCGGGGCGGATTGCATAAGGCACGGGCCGGGCTTTATGAAATTTCGGGCTTGCATTCTCCTCTATCTCAATCGTTGCCTTTATACCTTTTAGTGTTCCCAGTTCCTTCCTGAACACTTCATGTGCCTCTGCGAGTATCTTTGACAGTCTCCCAGACGTGGCGTTCTTCTCATCTCCTGCTGACACACACAAAGATTTAACAGCCAGTCCAGTTTAATTTTTCTGAGCCACTCACGGCCAAACAGCGGAGGACCCCCATTTGGTATAACATACATGTCCAGCTCCTTAGTTTTGTCTTTGTATTTCACTGTGACCCGTATTTTCCCTTTTGGAGCTACATTTTCTCCGGTGTAAGTCTTCAGCAACACCTTTGTAATTTTCAGAGCTATCTGTGGATACAGTCTTTTGTAGTCGTTCTCATAAATCACTGATAAGGCGGAGCCTGTGTCCAACTCCATTTTGAGTCTCGCTCCTGCCACTTCTGGAGTGATCCATATTATTTTACATGCTGACTTATAGGGAGGTCACTGGGGCGGGGCCTGGTCAAGTGCAAGGGTTTTTGTTTTCGTTCATGTAGTACAATAGGTACTGGAGATGAGGTATATCTCGATAGGCGAAAGAGCGAGACGCTCAGCCAGTACTCATATAACTAGGTTATATACATAACCTATCGTTTGCAGTCAACATTGTCGAAACGGATAGTTTTTTTAATCGGTTCATTTCCGTTTTATACCATTTTGAAAAACGCTCGTTTTTTTAAACTTCCAGAAAAAAAATTAAGATTCCTAGATAATAGCTCTTTAGTGGAATACACAAAACACGTTGTCATTTTTCGGCCTATTTATGAATCGTTTTCAAATAAACACTAGATTATCGATAGTATAGGTGTACTACTTATGCACGCTAGAGAAGCGGGCTGAAAAATCGATTATCTTATTTCCTGATCAGCACACACACACTCACAGCCACACACACGGGACACGCTGATATATAGGTGAAAAGAGCTCTGATTATCCCAAGACTGGTAAAATAGATTCCTTACCTCAGATCAGATGTTCTCCAAAAAGATTATTCCAATTCCTGATCGCCATTCCAAATATCGATCGCGTTTATTGATCCAACGCTGGGTACTGGAAATACATAATCCACGCTGTTCTGAGGGTGGGCAATGACTGGGATCGTCTCCGGTTACATGCCTGACAAGTAAAATGTGGATTCCAGACTCTTTTTTTCCCATCCATTTCATTCAGTCCAATCCAATGGGGTGCAATACCATCCAGAGAGACGATAGGGGGCCGTATTTTCCCTGCTCAGACAGATCCCCACTGGTAACGTGAAGCTAGATTGATGAAAAATTAATGGAAATCGATAATAAAAAAAACAACAATTAAAAACAAGATTTCTCGTCGGTTGGCACTCAACGTATGGCATGAACTAACGAGATTTCTCATGGCTGGCACTCAAAGTGTTAAAGATCCACTCCAGGTGTATTTTAAACCCTTAAAGATTTCCTCCAGATGTATTTTAAACCCTTAAAGATCCCCTCCAGGTGTATTTTAAACCCTTAAGATTTCCTCCAGATGTATTTGAAACCATTAAAGATCCCCTCCGGATGTATTTTAAACCCTTAAAATGTTCTATATTCAATAACAATTTGTATGAATGTGTTTTTACCACCACATTGTTGTGGTAAACTAGTGAAAATGTCTTAGCAGCATCTCTACACCTTTACCCTCATTGAGATGCAAGGATCTATGTATATATATAATATCGGTATGCAAATTAGGCAACAAGCACCCATTGAGTTACCACATATTGGCCCATGCTAGATTCAACCTATTAGTGACATCACACATGCATCTCAGATTTCACAAGTTCAGTCAAAACCAGAAGATCACAAGTTCAGTCAAATCAGAACATCAAGTTCAGCGTATTTCCCATAATGTTGGCGTTGTGGTGACTCACTTATCACGCACAATTGGTGCAGACATTCACTGGACTTTAGGAGCGGAGTGAGGGCTCCTTTAAGACTCGGGATTCTGGGAATGGGGTGTGTATTTTGTAACTTACATATGTCAGTTGTCAGCTGGCTGCTGTCACTAGTACGAGGAGTAACATTAACGTCTCTGCACTCTGTTGGATGTATATAATTTATGTTGGGAAGTAAAAGGAAAGACTCGACTACCGTCTCCCATTTCATCCTTTCTTGGGCTCCCACAGCGTGTTCCTTTAAAATCCTTTGTGGACTCAACTGGTCATTGGTTCCAGGCCTTATTGATTCTTTTAGATGGTTCAGTCACACGTACATCGTTTGATGCAGATTTTACAGTATGGACTTTTCTGATCAAATGGCCCAAATGCTGTATAAAGGCAAAATTACTGGCAAACAGGGAAGGAAAACATTGTTAATTTTCACAATAGGTGGGAGAATAAAGGAACTGGAGCTTCGCTGTTTTTCTCTCAAACCCTTGAGACGTCTATGAAACATACCGGACCAATAGATTGATGTTATAAAGGATTATTACACCTGAAAACACCCTCAGGTCACCTGTGTTATAAGCGGTGGCCATGGCTGAGAAGGGCAGGCCCTGCGCCAGGAGACTGGGCGTGGTCACTGACACCACAGGCGTGGTGAGGCTCTGTGACACCTGGACCCCTGCTGCTGCCAAGCGCTGGGCATTCTGCATGAGAGAGAGAGAGAGAGAGAGAGAGAGAGATGGAGGGGGGGAGAGAGAGAGAGAGAGGGGGGGGAGAGAGGAGAGAGGGGAGAGGGGGGGGAGAGATAGGTGGGGGAGAGAGGAGAGAGAGGGGGCGAGAGGGGAGAGAGAAAGGAGAGAGAGAGAGGGGGGAGAGAGAGAGAGGGAGGGGGGAGAGAGAGGCGGAGAGAGAGGGGATAGACAGGGAGAGAGAGAGGAGATAGAGCGGAGATAGAGAGAGAGAGAGGGGGGGGAGAGAGGGGATATATAGACAGGGAAAGAGAGGAGAGAGAGAGATAAGGAGAGAGAGGGGGAAGAGAGAGAAAGGGAGAAAGAGGGAGAAAGAGGGAGAGAAAGAGAGGAGAGAGAAAAAGAACAACACAAGATCAGTCACTAAGGAACATACTTCATGACTGAGTAGATCAAATCGATAACAAAATTAATTTGCTTCAAAAGGAATGTGAGTTTTGGTCATGCTTGAAATGATAAAAGTGGTTATGATTCGGATTCATAATCACATAACCAGGTCATAATCACATAACCAGGTCATTGTCACATAACTAGGTTGTAAACATTTAATATATTCTGTGGATACAACTGTGGTGTCAGGGAGGAGGCAGTTTGTGACATGCGCCAAAAGAACAAAAACATAGTTTCCTGTGTTTGAGTGACGACTAAACGTAAGGTATGATGCTCTCTATTAAAGGAACATGCCAACATTATGGTAAATGGTAAACAGTCTTCTCCAGTCAGACAAGAAGATAGATACCACTTTCCTCTCTGTGCGTTCAGTAGCAAGCTATCTGGCTGAAGGATAGCCTAGCTTAGCACAAATTAATGGAAGTAGATACGGACCACTAGCCTAGCTTAAGACTCTGGTAGAGGTGTTTTTGGCCAACAGTAAGGCTAGCTGGTCCGTATCTATCTTCTTGTCTGACTCTGCTTCTAAGTGCATTTGCCATAATGTTGGAGTGTTCCTTTAAAGGACTCCCCAGCGTGGTCAGAATGAGAGTCAGCATGGAGTTGACATGAACAAACAGCCATGCTTTTCACGGTGCTCCGTGCCACAAGGTCATGACAACAGACGCCCATGCTTTCAACTGGTGACATACGATGGAGAAGATAAAACCCGGCTCAAAACGTAGAAGGAATCACGCAAAGGCTGTGTTAAAGAGCCAATGTTGCCAAAGTACCACTAGAAAATCTTTGCAGACTGAAAGTTAAGGGATTTAGCTGACTAGTCGAATTGTGTATTTAATTGAATCTGTAAAATACATTTTCTTACATTATTGTCTTCTGGGGGGCATGAGAATACGTTCCTAAATCGAATCGAGTGCTTATTTAACACATATTAGATATATCTGATCTCAGAACTATATACATATATCTGATCTCAGAAATATATACATATATCTGATCTCAGAACTATACATATATCTGATCTCATCTATATACATATATCTGATATCAGAACTATATTCATATATCTGATCTCAGATTATATACATATATCTGACTCAGAACTATATATATATATCTGATCTAATTGGGGATGTCCGATATTATCGGCCTACCGATAATATTGGCATTAAAATGTCGGAAATTATCGGTATCGGTTTAAAAATAAAATCACTTTTTTCTTTTTTTTACATTTATTTCACCTTTATTTACCCAGGCAAGCAAGTAAGAACAAATTCTGATTTTATTTATTGTCAAAAGTATGCATAATGTTGTGTTAATTCCATGACAAGAAATATGTAATGTTAATTACCTGAAATTATTCCGTTTTTGGGGGGGGGGGGGGGGGGGAACCCTGCATATATCGGTATCAGTTGATATCGGTTGATATCGGTATCGGAAATTAAGAGTTGGACAATATCGGTATATCGGTATCGGTAAAAAAGCCAATATCGAGCATCCCTAGATCTAATCTATATACCGGTACATATATCTGATTCTGATCTCAGAACTATATTCATATATCTGACTCAGAACTATATATATATATCTGATCTCAGAACTATATTCATATATCTGATTTTAGGACTATATGGAAACTAGGGGTGGGGGGTGGGGGGAAATCCCTACAGCAAGTATTGATATTAAAAACATCTTTTTGCTTGATAATCCTGTTTTACTGCAATACAAATTATTGGAATGAGGTGAACAGAAAATCATATCTTATTAGATAAAACAGATTATGTATAGATATTTTTATTGCTGATGTTAACAACGTTTTCTGTTGAGGACATAATTTGCAGTGGAAAAAAGGTAATAAATTGCAATACAACGCAATATGGAAACACACAATCATGAGTTTTATGAGGACATGCAGTCAGAGGTACAACCATGAACTCAAGATTATCCCAAAAAATGCTAGTGGACCAAGTTAAATTTTTTGGTCTCATGAAGGCATTGGAACCATGCTTATGTAGGGGGGAAGTCGATGATCATCAACTCATGCAACTGATCTGATTGACATGGGAGAGAGAATTCACCTCGTTGACCAATTCCAGCTCTTCCTCGGTCTGTGAAAAGGGGGCGGGAACAAAGAAGATTACCGGTACAACTTAGGGATCTCGGAACTACACTGTGTTACAAGACACGTGCAACACGGTCTCATCGGAAAGCGTAAATAAAGTACTCACCGACCACAGGAAGAAAGGTACATAATGCCACCCCTTCCTGTGTTGCAACGGTGATTCAGGACAACTCTTTTCCTCCAACCCTCCCTCCCGCGGGTGTTCTGCGCCGGGAACATGGTACACATACGTCTGTCTCAAGACTTTTAGTCCTGCATGTATCAACAAATCCGCATGTTGGTGTGAATTTATGTGTGTGCCATTATTACTATCAACTGTAATAATTGTGGAATATTACTAAAATGAGCTGTATGTGTATGAACCAAGCATCTCACTGTAATGTACCTGTACTTTATTCGTGACAATAAACTACTACTACTACTACTACTACTACTACTACTACTAATGTACGTTATGTTATAGCCATAAGTAATATATATTTGAACCAATATAGTTGAACCAACAACCATTGCAGTCGCAGCTGAAATTTACTTTTTTTAAATATGTATGTTGATTATGTTCTTATTTGTAATATGAACACATGTTATATTTTTTGATACAACACGTAAATATAGTACATGGCTATAACACAACGTGCATTATGTACCTTTTTTCCTGTGGTCGATTAGTACTTTATTTACATATTGTGACATTTGGGGTTTTTGCTCTCACCTGGGAGCAAAAGCCCTGGCGTTGCCCCGTGGTAAATCACCTATCCTTCTGTCCTGATTGATGCCTGCTGTCACTGTGTCTTGTTTGCCCTCCTTCATATGTTCCCCTGGTATGCTGTTCACATTGTCAGTCGATCACTGATCACCTATGTGAGTACTCTTGCCAGAAGCATTTCCTATCGCTCCCGTTTGGAGGATACGTGTCATACCGCAGTTCGGTATCGTGCTTAGCCTTATTGTATTCGTGTTAATTCTTGAGTGTATGTACCTTTTTGATGTGTGCGTTGCAACATCGTCCGCCGTTTATCTGATTGTTTATTCTGTTTTTGGAGACTGACTGTCTCCCATTTCCTTTCCCCTGTTTAAAGTGTTTATTTTTCGTAGTGACTTTTGCAGAATTGTTTTGTCACGCCTTTTCTTTCGTAATGTTATACCGGGTTGTGGAGACGTTTCACCCGTTTCATTTGCTACGTGCCACCTTATGCTCCGTTATTCACAATAAATAATTATTGTTTAATTGTGAAAGAGCAACCATCGTTTCCGTCTCATCCATTCTACTCTGCACATGGGTCCAGCACACCTACCCCAATGCTAACACATATTTTAAGCAAGATCGGGCTGCTGACACAGTTACACAGAGTCCATTTAATTTGTAATCTAGTTCAGAAAAAGGCAGCAAATCAAGACCACATGTGGTGCTTTCTCCCAATCTAATATGCCAGGAACACCACAAACAAACTAAGAATCCCAACTACTGGATAACTGGCATCAGGAACAACAGGACCGTGTGGTCGCCTGGCCAGGACCGTGTGGTTGATTGATTGATTGAAAATGTTATTAACAGATTGCAGAATGGGTACAGTACAGCTCAATACACACAATTGTTAAGGGGATGCAGACCAGAGAAATACTTTCGTCTTGTTTACACCGGGGTCCCCCATTTTCAATTCATCATAACATATGACATACATGACATACAGATAGACAGTACTGCTACATCTATACATTTATGACATACCAGATTTACAAATACAGTACTGTTTGTGATACAAAAAGAGTTTAAAAACAAGAGAGTATATACATTTGACGAAGAAACTGTACATTGGAGGAGGTTCAGACCCGGCGCCATGGGCGGGCATTAGGGGGCCGGGCAGGGGTGCAGTCGTAATATGGGCCAAGGCCAAACGCCACGTGCACGCGCGCTCCCGCGCATACATGTATCTCCTCTTTCATGAGTCGGAGCTGGGGACGAGACGGGCGGTCTTTTGTCACTTAACACACGCCCAACACTCCACACACACGCACACACACACACGCACGCACGCACATGTCGTCAGCACGCACAACGTCGTTTGACCGCGTATGCCCAGCACTGCACCCCTGGGGCCGGGCCCGCCCACTGAGTCAGCTGTGCCCACCCTGGTAAAAAAATATATATATTTTTGGTCAATCAAAGTCAACTATCCAAATCCTTAGTCGGGGACAGCCCTAGTGGGCACTGATGTCAACAACAACACTACTGAAGCTAGCACGGCACTCTGTGAGAATTCGTTTTCTACCCTCTTTACAGAACATCGTCTTAGTATGCTTCATCGACGCAAGGCCAATTTAATTCAGTTGGCATTTGAAAAGGACTTAACAAAAAAGTTCAGGAATGAGTGGAGGGGCAGTGTTTTAAGAAGATTTCACTCTGTCCCCAAACGCCGCTTGCCGCTCTACTAATGATGGAAGCTAGCACGGCACTCTGTGAGAATTCGTTTTCTACCCTCTTTACAGAACATCGTCTTAGTATGCTTCATCGACGCAAGGCCAATTTAATTCAGTTGGCATTTGAAAAGGACTTAACAAAAAAGTTCAGGAATGAGTGGAGGGGCAGTGTTTTAAGAAGATTTCACTCTGTCCCCAAACGCCGCTTGCCGCTCTACTAATGATGGTGAGTAGCCTGTGGAGGAATTGTTTGCTTTTTTATGCACCTTATTTTTGTCAGTTCAGTTTGTCAGTGAATTCAGAAGTGTTGAATAAATGGAGACTTTTCAAAGATATAGAATAGAATATAAATGTATTATCCTGAGGGAAATTTGACACTGCAAATCACTCAACATTAAACATTTAGACAGAACAAGTCACAAATAAGAATAACAAAACAAATGGCCTAAGCATAGAATAAAATGAAATAGAATAAAAATAGAATAAAAGATACAGTAAATAAATACAGTAAAAATATACTGAAGTCAGGGGAGCTCCAGTAGCTCACCGCGTACCTCGAACGCTATTTCGGCGTCGGGGACAACCGTGCGCGTCACGGATCTGGGGTAGCGAGTTCGACTCCCGGACAAGCCGTACTTTCTCAGAGTGTCTTTCCCCCCATCTGTACCCCCATTCAACCTGTTTCTGTCGGTCATACTTGACCAGAAAAAAGCGATAAACGCAAAAAGAACCAGCTGACTGGTCAAAGTTTAAAAAAAATATATATATACTGAAGTCTACAGTAGGTGTAATATTGCACAGTGCTGTTTAAAAAGTAAGAGTCCAGGAAGATGGTAACTGTCACTCTGTGCTCAGTGATGCAGTGAGGCACAGTGATGCATTGTATAGTCTGATGGCTGTCGGAATGAAGGACTTCCTGTGCCGTTCAGTGCTGCATTTAGGTAGTGTGAGCCTATAAACATGCTCCTCCTGTCAGCCAAGTCTGTGTATAGTGGGTGGGAGGGGTTTTCCCTGATGGCCTGGAGCTTAGCAATGTTCCTCCTCTCCGCCACCCTCACTAGAGTCCAGCTCCACCCCAACCACGCTACTGGCCTTCCTGACCATCTTATCCATCCTGTTTGTGTCCCCTGCTCTCAGTCCGCTGCCCCAGCAGGTCTGTTATATATATATCCGTTCAGTCTGTTTTTGTATAAGTGAATGTTCTTAAGATAGAGAGAAATTAGATTTTTCAATGGCCTCTCTGCTGTTTAGTTCAGCACCGTGGGCAGCGCCAAGCAAGCCACAGCGCTGTTGTCCTAGCTGAAACGTATAAAAGGGAACCTGTGTTGAAAAACCATTGTGCCCCCCCGGGAACATTTTATGCCCCCCCACTCATTTGTTTCTGCAGCCTGGTCTGAGGAGGTTGGGTAGGTGGGGTGGAGGGGGGTTGGGTAGGTGGGGTGGGGTGGGGAAACTGTACATTGTAGGTGGGTAGGGTGGGGGGGGGGGGGGGGGGGGGTAGGCGGGGTGGGGTAACTGCACATTGGATTATCCACGAAACCTTACTTGGTCCCCAAGAAGAGGGTCTCGTGTATTATTGGGTTTAATCGGACATTTACTGTACATTGGAGGGGGTTGGGTTAGGACATTTACAGGGGCCAGTTTCGAATTGCAGTCTCTCGTAGGTGCTATTTGAGAGTGGTTTTGAAAGTGGGTAGTGATTCACATTCCTTTACAGCTGTGGGTAGGGCGTTCCACATTGATGTGGCATAATTGCTAAATGTGTTTAGTCCCTTGTTTGAGCTGAATCTGGGTTTCACATGATCCAGTCGCCTGGATAGGACTGTGTGGTCACCTGGATAGGACTGTGTGGACGCCTGGATAGGACTGTGTGGTCGCCTGGATAGGACTGTGTGGTCACCTGGATAGGACTGTGTGGTCGCCTGGATAGGACTGTGTGGTCGCCTGGATAGGACTGTGTGGTCACCTGGATAGGACTGTGTGGACGCCTGGATAGGACTGTGTGGTCGCCTAGATAGGACTGTGTGGTCACCTGGATAGGACTGTGTGGTCGCCTGGATAGGACTGTGTGGACGCCTGGATAGGACTGTGTGGACGCCTGGATAGGACTGTGTGGTCGCCTGGATAGGACTGTGTGGTCGCCTGGATAGGACTGTGTGGTCGCCTGGATAGGACTGTGTGGTCACCTGGATAGGACTGTGTGGTCACCTGGA
The DNA here is from genome assembly GCF_963971535.1 of Notolepis coatsorum. Taxonomy (NCBI): domain Eukaryota; kingdom Metazoa; phylum Chordata; class Actinopteri; order Aulopiformes; family Paralepididae; genus Notolepis; species Notolepis coatsorum. The sequence goes on from NC_140168.1 coordinate 75,013,336, forward strand.
TAGGACTGTGTGGTCACCTGGATAGGACTGTGTGGTCGCCTGGATAGGACTGTGTGGTCGCCTGGATAGGACTGTGTGGTCGCTAGGGCTGTCTTAAATACTTCGAAGCTTCATTCGATGGGCATGGGATTCGAATATGAAAATAAAATTTGAATATATAAAAAATTATAATTTTGTGCAAAATCAACTCTGCCTCTCTTTGTTAATTACAACAAGCAATGCTGTTTGTTATTTAAGATGAGGTCGGACTCGGCAGTGACTGATTTGTGTTCATTGTGCTGCTTTTATAAAGCCTCAAATGACGGCTTACAATATTTCATGAAAGTGTTTCGTTTGTCTAAGATTTAAAAAGGTTTAAACTTTACAGCACTGACAAAGTTGAACAAAGTCCCACAATATAAAAAGAAAAATTATAATAAAATAAAAATATAAATATATATATATATATTTTATCTCAAAGCTTCGAATTAAAATCGAATCTCGGCCCCGAAGCTTTGAATTCCAAAAAAGAATTCGAAGGTCAGCCCTAGTGGTCACCTGGATAGGGCTGTGTGGTCGCCTGGCTAGGACCGTGTGGTCACATGGCATCAGGAACAACAGGACCGTGTGGTCACATGGCATCAGGAACAACAGGACCGTGTGGTCACATGGCATCAGGAACAACAGGACCGTGTGGTCACATGGCATCAGGAACAACAGGACCGTGTGGTCACATGGCATCAGGAACAACAGGACCGTGTGGTCACATGGCATCAGGAACAACAGGACCGTGTGGTCACATGGCATCAGGAACAACAGGACCGTGTGGTCACATGGCATCAGGAACAACAGGACCGTGTGGTCGCCTGGCTAGGACCGTGTGGTCACATGGCATCAGGAACAACAGGACCGTGTGGTCGCCTGGCTAGGACCGTGTGGTCACATGGCATCAGGAACAACAGGACCGTGTGGTCGCGTGACAGGGACCACGTGGTCACGTGGCTATGGAGTTTTTTTTGTGTGACAAATCAACATTAAACATAAAGCAGTTGAGAGCCACTGTACTCTGGGTTCCTGCTGTCAGCTCACCATCTGCATGAGGCTCTTCCCTCCTTGGGAGGTGATGACCCGGAGGTCCGGCTTTCGACTGTTGGCCATCGACTGAGGGCTGGGGGTCGGGGGCGGTGACTTGGCCGGGACTACCTTCCCCAGGCTGTTGCCGTTGGAGACGGAGAGGAGGCCCGGAGAGGCCCTGGCACTGATGTATCCATTTGCTGCGGAGGTGTGGAAAAACAATAAGAAGAAGTGAGGCGAGGGTGACGTGGAACATCTTTGCAATAAAGAACGCAGTGGGGGGTGCAACTCAACTAGGGCTGTCAGAATGAATTTCAATATTTGAATTTCAATCAGAAAGAACCCATTATTGATTTAAGGTGAATATATTGATCATTGGTTCTTGTCCGTCTTTTGTGATTTTGGAACCAAACTGCAATGATAAATGCAGGTGTAACAAATAACAGCCCAATGCTTAATGATAGTTTCCGATTCATACTACCCATAATAGCAAATACAACACACAATGAACTTAATTGTGTAATTGTTAACATTTTACGCCTGCTTTGATGTGGTAATAAACAAATAATGTTCATGTTATTGTTAAATTGCCTCACTCTAAGAGAAAAGCCTGTATAAGAGACTAAAAAGGCTGATTGCTGCGAGTTCTTCTTCCTTTCATCCCTGCTGTGAAAAGACGTGTATAGATATTGATGCGATAAAGGAGTGAATTTGGAGGGGAGATACTGTACACTGCCGGGTAAAACACAGAGTCAACAGGAGCACAGTGTCAGTGGAAACTGTATTGGTCCCAATATAAGACCCTGATTATAAGACTTTCCCCAATATAAATGGTACAGTAAATGGCTGCATTTATATAGCACTTTTATCCAAAGCGCTTTACAATTTGCTCCCTTTCCTTGTTTTACATTGACTCACAGACCGATGGCAGAGGAAACCATGCAAGGTGTCAACCTGCACATCGGGAGCAATTAGGGGTTAAGTGTCTTGCTCAAGGACACTTCGACACGCTGCCCGGGAGGAGCGGGAATTTGAACCGGGAACCTCCAGATTACCAGACGACTGCTCTACCTCTTGAGCCACTGTCACCAAAATCTTGTTTTTTTTATAAAGAAAATAATTATATCTTATCAGAATGTACCAGTAATACTAACACAATGTAAAAAAACAAGGTCAGCTGATATACAATAAATATATATATATATACACACACACACACACACACACACACACACACACACACACACACACACACACACACACACACAGAAAATATATATACATTTCTAACATAATTTTGTCATCTCAAAGTGAAAAATAGATGATCTTAAAACTCCTCTGTGCTCATTGCTGACCTTAGTTAACTTGACCTACTTTTAACCCTCTGAAACCTAATGATGAGCCAGTGGAGTGGATCAACCAACATTAACCTTACTGTCTCACGGGGAGGGGGGTGCTTAAGTTTTAAGCTAGCGCAAAGCTAGCTGTGTCATATGAAACTATGAAATCACAAGGAATCCATAGATACCAAACAACCAAATGTCACATTTGCTCAACCAGGTGTCATTTGCAAAAACAAAAAACAAAACATTATCTTATATTCGCATCAATATGGCATAAAGAAGGAATCCATGAACTATAGCACATTTTAAATGTAACTAGACAGAGGTTTTAAAATTTAAGGGAATGGTACTTAGGTTGTACTTTAGTTTGTATATTGTATAGTGTTATTCCTCTTTTACATACTTTTTTACTGTATGAAGCACATTCTCAGGGGGCTCATACAGAACCAAGCATTTCACTGTAATCATGTACATGTACTTTATACGTGACAAATAAAAACAAACTTGAAACGTGAACTTGGAAGTAGTCTACTCTGGTTAGAGAAGTGATGACGAGGGGACTGCTGGCTCTAATCCACTAAAGAGCTGGTGGGAATTTAACGACAAACGTTCTCCCGTCATTCAAGAAGTATGAGAGATTTACAACTCTAATAAGTCACAACAATATAGCTGCTTCTCCCTTTCATGCAACGGCCTGGACCTACAAGCTCGCTGATAGGAGGACTGACACCTGACCCCCTTTGGGTCTCTCTCTCTCTCTCTCTCTCTCTCTCTCTCTCTCTCTCTCTCTCTCTCTCTCTCTCCCCTCTCATGTTGCACTGGGTGCTGGGAATTCCATGGATGTCTGTTGACGTCAATCACAGCCCCTCTCTCTCTCCCTCTCTCAGTTCTTTCCAGGGGCAGAGCCAAAGAGATAGCAAGAAGCAAATGTGGGGATGAAGGTGACAAGGATTTGGGGACGAATCCTCTTTAACCCCTTCACTACCACACTACAGAAGGTTAACCGTAGTGTTGTTGTGAAAGGGTTAACCCTTTGTCGTGTGGCAGTGAAAGGGTCAACCTTCTGTATTGTCGCAGTGAAAGGGTTAACCCTTTGGTAGTGTGGCAGTGAAAGGGTTAATGCAGACCAGATAACTCTTCACTTTACTCAGGAGCCTCAGCTTCAACCAGATGATTGTATTGTAAATGAGGGCTATTTAAGCAATAATACACAAGAACCAGTGGAATATCAGGAATATTGCCACGGCTGTGATGCGCCCGCAGCCACGAGAGCAAAGCTCGAGTGGTATAGGCATCACAGAGTGGCAATATTCCTGATATTCCACTGGTTCGAGTGTATTATTGCTTTTATACAGCAAGTTGCACCGTCAGGGAAAAATATAGGATGAATACAGACAATTCTAGGGTATTTTATATTAATTTCAGTGAACTTGGCGTAGAATTTTTGTTCCTAAAGATGTATCGTTGCTATGGAATTTCAAATGGAGTAGGCTATCAACCAGCTTGCAACACAAATGCCAAAAAAAAAATTATTACGGAAAAAAAACGCGGGGGATTCCCCAATCTGGATGCGTCAGCCCCAGTCTCCTCCGTAGACCATACCGTCTCATTTTTTATTTATTTTTTACTATCTTTTTTCCCCCTCCTCTTTTTTCGATTTTTCTCCCATCCCACTGTTAGTCGTTATGCCAATTCCCAACCCCCTTCCTGGTTGTTGCGCACCCCCCCTACTGTTGGTCCGGGAGGCCGGAGACTATCACATGCTATCCTCCGACACATGCGCAGCCAGCCGGCAGCCAGCCTGGCAGCTCAGATTCTCACTGGGAGAGTGTAACGTGTGGAAGGTCACACTACCTCCCACCAGATCCTTCCTTCGCTGAGCAGGCGCCCCGACAGAACTGTAGGAGTATTTTTCTGTTTACAACGCCCAGGACCCACCCATCAGCTTTCCCACCCTCTAATACAGCCAATTGTATTTGTGAGGATTGGCCCATTCCCGCCACACGCTTCAAGGTACTGTGAGGAGGATTGGCTCATTGCCACCACCACACGCTTCTAGGTCAAGTACCAATTGCCGTCACGCACCTGTCGGTTGTTTGTAATCAGCGCCCAGAGCCCTTCATATACTCAGGTCTTTCTGTCAATCGTTGTCGGGTCGTTTTGGATTACCACTGCTACTGCCTGTTCCCCCCGTTGTTGTGCCTCGTCTGTTTTTTCTTCAGGACGTCCATGGAAGTCGCCGCTGTTGTGTATCTCTATCATCCGTTGGAGCTGTGCCTCGTTGCCCGCTTTGCGCATTTGCGCTTTGGTGAGTTTTTGGAACGAACCTTTTGGATTCTCTGTTTTTCTGTGTGTTTGGATAACACTGAAGATTTGCCGTTTTTGTTTTGTACTGGACTCAGCTAAACTTGTGTGTTGGTAACACTGAAGATTAAGTCACGTGGGATTGTACTGGGCTCAGCTAAACTTGTGTGTTGGTAACACTGAAGATTAAGTCACGTGTGTTTATACTGGACTCAGCTAAGGAGGACGCCTCTGTATTCCGTTGGCTTGTTTATTGACCACTCTCTCTCTCTCTCCGTTCCTCCCCGAGTTGGATCCTGGAGTAGCTGCAGAGCCGCAGAGGCAGTGGCGCTACGCCGCTTCACCATCTCAATACCGGGACGATCTGCAGAGCCGCAGACAACTCTGCCAAGAACATTCTCCCCTTTGTTGTTCTTATTGTTATCTCGCTCATTCCTGTTTCAGAAATAAATACGCCCTAGTCTTTGGCTAACTCTGAACTACCTGTCTGTGCCGTGCTGTTGGGGTCGGTTTCAAACCATAACATTATTAGTACGGACGACCAGCCAAACTGAAAACAATGTGGAGAGCTGGGATCGAACACGCGAACCCAGCATCTCCAGCATTGGTGGTGAGTGCCTTGCCCACTGCACCACCTGGCCGCCTTCATACCGTCTCATTTAACAAGAGGCTTGTTTGAGATTCAAATAGCTCCTACAGGTACGTTAAATAAAACGTAACGTCCGCGGAGTAGGTCATGTCGACAGTTTCCGTTTGATGAAGCAGTTGAAACTTTCTACAACATTCTAAAGCCAGTACAGTGGTATATTCATGGTGATTTAACCGTGAGTGTAGGGGTGGACGGTATGGTCTAAAATTTATATCACGGTATAATTTGAAGCATAGACGGTAAATGTATATATCACGGTATCAGTGTTTCAGTTAGAATAATTTTTTTTGCCTGATAGGCAGGCTATATAAAGAATGACATCGTCAAGGCATGAAGATTTATAATATTTTAACTTAAAACTAGGCTACTTTTGCGTATACAGTCATTATATTCCAAATAAAATAAGTCCTGAGTCGAGACTCCGTGCTGCTCCCAACAAATCCCAATAGTATGCAGCCGCAGAGCCGCAGAGCTTTCAGGTCCGGTCACAGGCCCGCTCAACAGCGCCCCCCCACCCAACGGCTGAATTGCCAATGGCTGAATTGGAGTATTGCACTGTACAGGCACAGCGGCCCCGCTCTGCCGGCTCTGCAGCTGCATATGCTTCTCGCAAAATCCAGCATCCAGCCCCGCTGCCCAGCCGTCGTTATCAGAACACTACACACATATCATAATGTTCACGGCAAACTGTAGTTGATCACCAGGTATGTTTTATTAACGTAGAATAATTCATATAAGAAAAACGATAGGGAAATCTCTTACCTTTCTCCACTGGTTAAAAATGCCAGGAACTGAAATTGAAACTTGCTGTGCGCCGTGGTGATATGTGTTTATTATGAAATGACAATTGCGTGTTGACACGCCCACTGCGCGAAGCCTCCTAAATAACTTTTTCTAGTTTGCACATATCTATTATCTATGACTAATTCTATCTATTTTTAGGGGCAAATGCGAGTGAAATAGTCCGCTGTGGTTACATGACGTCATTGCTATTTTAGAGCTGCTCTACCGGTTACAAGGTATAGTCAAAATCCATACCGTAGAGCAAATTCATACCGTTTATACCGTATACCATTTATACCGTCCACCCCTACGTGAGTGTATCATGAATATACTCACGGCTTAGAACGCTCTCGACGAATCACAATGTGTGGTCGGACCTACCTGTTGTATAATTTATTGAATTTTTTATTTTACTGAACTATTTTATTGCACTGTAGTACTGCATCATTTTACTGTCTATTCTATTTTATGAAGTCTTTTTTTACTGCACTTTTCTACTTTGTCTACTCTATTCTATTTTTATTCTTTTTATTACTGCCTATTTTAAAACTGAATCAAACCGTAAACAAAGAGGCCTATTGGGATGTTAGATCCTAATATGAAAGAAGCAGTGAAGCCAGACCAGCACTCTCAGGTTCAAAATTTAATGGCAGCCTGAGAAATTTTGAACCTGAGAGTGCTGGTCTGGCTTCACTGCTTCTTTTATATAATACTTAATGGGATTTCAGCACCCAGTGTCGTATCTTGAGAGCGCGGTCTAACTTGACATTAGATCCTAATATGAAAAAATGTGATTTGCCTTACCTTGCTGCTATATTTTTTATGCTTGTTTTATGTTTTTTATGTCATTTTAAAACTGTGATTTGCCTTACCTTTCTGCTATCTTTTTTATGCTTGTTTTATATGTCATTTTATGCCATAGAATCAAACCATAAGCAAAGTGACCTATTCTCGAAGACACTCTGACGTCACGAGACCGCCGCCATCTTGGTATTGGGGAAATACCATCAAATATATGCATTGAGCTCCGTTTTTATTACATATTTGATCACATTCTTGTTCATTTCATAACCTTTTCATGTCATTTGTTTTGAAAATATTGAGGCCAACATGGCATTTCACTATTTCGAAAGCCTTTCTGGTGATTCTAAAAGTGCATGTTTCCCCCAAGCCATAGACATGCACTTAGACAGAAAGTTAAACAGACAGGAAGTTGACTTCGAGAATTGGGATGCTAGATCCTAATGTGAAATATTTGGATTTTATATGTCTGCACTTTGCCTTTTTTCTGCTGTAAAGCACTTTGAGCTGCAATTCTTGTATGAAAGGTGCTATACAAATAAAGTGTATTCTTATTATAACAGTAGCGTGTGGCAACAGAAGAAGGAGTTGTGAAGCGCCGGCTAGAAGCCCTTTTTGGAGCCTCCCAAGAATGCATCGAAGGAGGCGTCTCTATCTCACTGTGTTAAGCCATTACAATATTGCTTTGTCTTCACTTTAACTCTGACAGACCTGTGAATATGCACTCTGACAGACTGAAAGTCCGTCCGTATGGGCGTACTGTATTATTTTCTTTTCCAATAAACCTGTATTGTATTCATTTAACGTGAGTCTCTTTCTGCTCCTGTTTTATTATTTCAGAATATCTAATTCGCAGTGTGACACTGTTTTAGGCTGCTGGATGTCCGTGGAGAACCTGGTGGTTTGCACTCTGATTTAAGGCCAATCTCTTGTCTCTGTATTTCATTTAACCATCCCTGGAGACGTCAAAAAATCCACCACATTCTTGGTGTCTGAAGTGGGGATGCCAACCGATCCTGCCGGTGCAGACGGGCTCTTCATCGCTCTACAACACAGCCACGTCTGGGACAGTGAGGAATTGTCTGTCTGCATCGGCTGGTCGGGACGGCATTCCACGGGCATTACATGCAGCGTCGCGGCGAGTTAGGTAAGCAGGAGTGGGGGGGGGGCGTCTGAATGTAATACTATCTGTGTTTATCTCTATATGTATGTGACACTGCGAGAAGTCAACCCTGGTTACTTTGGTCACTATCTGTGTTTATCTCTATATGTATGTGACACTGCGAGAAGTCAACCCTGGTTACTTTGGTCACTATCTGTGTTTATCTCTATATGTATGTGACACTGCGAGAAGTCAACCCTGGTTACTTTGGTCACTATCTGTGTTTATCTCTATATGTATGTGACACTGCGAGAAGTCAACCCTGGTTACTTTGGTCACTATCTGTGTTTATCTCTATATGTATGTGACACTGCGAGAAGTCAACCCTGGTTACTTTGGTCACTATCTGTGTTTTTCTCTATATGTATGTGACACTGCGAGAAGTCAACCCTGGTTAGGCTTTGGTCACTATCTGTGTTATTGATTATGTATGTGACACTGCGAGAAGTCAACCCTGGTTAGGCTTTGGTCACTATCTGTGTTATTGATTATGTACGTGACACTGCGAGAAGCTCAACTTTGATGTGGGCTTTGGTCACTATCTGTGTTAAGATAAGATAAGCTACATACGTGACACTGCGAGAAGCTCAACTTTGATGTGGGCTTTGGTCACTATCTGCTACATACGTGACACTGCGAGAAGCTCAACTTTGATGTAGGCTTTGGTCACTATCTGTGTTAAGATAAGCTACATACGTGACACTGCGAGAAGCTCAACTTTGATGTGGGCTTTGGTCACTATCTGCTACATACGTGACACTGCGAGAAGCTCAACTTTGATGTGGGCTTTGGTCACTATCTGTGTTAAGATAAGCTACATACGTGACACTGCGAGAAGCTCAACTTTGATGTGGGCTTTGGTCACTATCTGCTACATACGTGACACTGCGAGAAGCTCAACTTTGATGTGGGCTTTGGTCACTATCTGTGTTAAGATAAGATAAGCTACATACGTGACACTGCGAGAAGCTCAACTTTGATGTGGGCTTTGGTCACTATCTGTGTTAAGATAAGCTACATACGTGACACTGCGAGAAGCTCAACTTTGATGTGGGCTTTGGTCACTATCTGTGTTAAGATAAGATTGCATGTTACAACTTGTAACCCCTGGTGGTCACTATTTCCACATGTTTCAACTTGGGCGACGGCTAACTGTAAACAGTTTTTTTCTCTTTGTTTCCAGCCAGTACAACTATGAGGGATATCCAGACATGTAACACACTGACCATGTTTGAAATTGTTGTTGTTTTTTTTGTGTTTGATTTCTTTTCCTTTGGCCGGCGCAATCTCATTAACGCGACGCATGACATCCAAGATGCAGTATTAATCAATGCTGTCGAACTCAGATCTATGGAATGTGAGGGGGAGGATGGTGCGTTTCTCTCAGCGCAGGAGAAAGAAGATAACGAATATGCACCAGGGCCGTACTTCCCACTGCAGGGCCACGCTGTCCCTGGGCAACCACACCACCTAGGGGCCCCATCTCCACCGGCACACCAGCCACCATACCCATATGAACCCACGGAGGACGACGACAACCTAATCAGGTTCAGTCCCAAGTCCAACAGGAACCGCCTGCTCAACATCTCGCATGATATGGCAACACCACAGCAGGGCCGGTGCTATGGAAGCGGGGCCCGGGGATCAGTGGAGGCCCTGGGAGGGCAACTGGGACAGGAACTCCAGCTAAGCTCCCTGTGCGATAGCCCCGCCCTGCCACGAAGATAAGAACGCACCGCTGCTGGGATCCACAGGAACCCCTACCACGCACCCCAGTCGGCAATACAAGCCCTTTTGCATAAGTAGGGCCTACCCCACCACGCCAACGACGGCCCCGGCCTGTACAAACAACGAATATCCTACCTCCCTACTCCCTACTCCCTGCACCTGGTGTGCTGCTGTATTCAACTATGGGGAGATGACTGCTACTGTACTCAACGGCATCCAGCCTCCTTACAACAGATATATCGTTCTGTGTGTGAAGGAGTGGGAAGACACCTGACTGCTACTGTACTCAACGGCATCCAGCCTCCTTACAACAGATATATCGTTCTGTGTGTGAAGGAGTGGGAAGACACCTGACTGCTACTGTACTCAACGGCATCCAGCCTCCTTACAACAGATATATCGTTCTGTGTGTGAAGGAGTGGGAAGACACCTGACTGCTACTGTACTCAACGGCATCCAGCCTCCTTACAACAGATATATCGTTCTGTGTGTGAAGGAGTGGGAAGACACCTGACTGCTACTGTACTCAACGGCATCCAGCCTCCTTACAACAGATATATCGTTCTGTGTGTGAAGGAGTGGGGAAGACACCTGACTGCTACTGTAGTCCACTGTGACTGCTACTGAGAATGACAACAAGGGAAGCCAGTGTGCATATTAAAAAGTCAAATTTCTGATTTAGATATGGGTACATATTCAGAGTTTGAAAATACTACTTATATTAAGACTGCCATTTTATTTTATTTGTTCTTTGTTTCCTATTAACTGCTGTCGGCGCTTCGGGTCACTGAGAAGCGCTTTATAAGGCGCCAGCGACCAATCTGTCCCCGGCCTGGGACTCTTCCCCTTTTCAATTTGCACCTGAACTTTTTTTCCCCCTCTTCTTTCTTTCTCAAGAGTTATTGTTCTACCTTATTATGTTTTAAAAAAAAAATTTATTGTACCTAAGGATGCAACATTTTGCAATTACCTGCTTGGAATTATCGTCCTACTTAGCCAAGTATGACATTATGATGTATTAATGTTGATTGATTTGATGTTCTGCATGGTGTCTTGAGACTGTGGTTTAGTGATATTGATGGTTGAAATTACCAGGATGTGCCAAAAATGGCACAAAGTGGGGAATGTGAAGGGTAATTTCACATCCTCCTCCTCCTCCTCCTCCTCCACCCCCTCCTCCTCCTCCTCCCCCCCCCCCTCCACCTCCTCCTCCCCCTTCTCTCTTTGTGAAGTCATGATTTCTGTTTAAAGACAGGGCACCCATTCATCTGGCCTGATAAGTTTGTCAAGGTCAGCGCCGGCTAGAAGCCCTTTTTGGAGCCTCCCAAGAATGCATCGAAGGAGGCGTCTCTATCTCACTGTGTTAAGCCATTACAATATTGCTTTGTCTTCACTTTCACTCTGACAGACCTGTGAATATGCACTCTGACAGACTGAAAGTCCGTCCGTATGGGCGTACTGTATTATTTTCTTTTCCAATAAACCTGTATTGTATTCATTTAACGTGAGTCTCTTTCTGCTCCTGTTTTATTATTTCAGAATATCTAATTCGCAGTGTGACACTGTTTTAGGCTGCTGGATGTCCGTGGAGAACCTGGTGGTTTGCACTCTGATTTAAGGCCAATCTCTTGTCTCTGTATTTCATTTAACCATCCCTGGAGACGTCAAAAAATCCACCACAGAGTGATCTGTAGTGGTTTGCAGTAGCAACAGGAGTACGATGACACTCACGGATTGGACTCGGACATCCTCCATTGGAGTTGTTCAGGTCTCCTCCCAGAAGAGCACCTGTTGGAAGAGATTAGAGGAAAGCTGACGGAAATGTGACACAAACTGGGAAATCGTCGCTGGAACCATGTGGGCTCTACTCGCTCTACTGTTATCCCCCCCCCCCCCCCATTATGTAAACTGATAGTTCTGACTTTTAGAACCCTCCCAAAAAAAAGCAACATTACTAAATAAATGTAATATATTTAAAGAAAAAGCAACAGCAGTGCCTAAATCTCTTCCCATGCCCTAGTTCAGTGGTTCCCAAACTTTTTAATCAGGCCCAAATTGGGGGTAGTTGGAAATATTCTCAAGCCCCACCTAACCTGGACCCTACCTAGATGTAGGCTAGAATAGATTTTAGGCTACAAACATGCCATTTCCCCTACTACTAACAAGACAAGATTAACATAACAAGACACAAATTAAATTGGTGTCTATCTTCTTGTCTAACTTGGGGGTAAATGGAGTGTTCCCTTGATAAGTCAACCTGTTGTCATTGTATCAAGAGCTCAGTCATATCTACCTGTTGTTTAGTGTTAGTCAAAAGCTGAATATGGTGCCATGTAGAGGATGACATCACACTGTGGGACTCTACTGCATGTTACCATAGCAACTAAACTTACTAGTGCTCAGTCTATGTTACCATATCAACCGTGCTGACCAGTGGTTCCGAAAGTGGGGTTCGGGGACCCCTAGGGGTCCCTGAGGAGGTTCCAGGGGGTCCCCATAAAAATGGGAAATAATTAAACTTTCATTCACTAGAAGTTAGTCAAAAGAGAGAGAAAGAAATGTATATACTGTATATATCAACGCAATGTCGGCCAAACTGAACGTCTCCACATTTGGCACCAATGTGCGTTCACAGTGACGCGATGACCCTTCCTTCTTTTACAGATTCCTTGACTGAGACCAGGAAGAGACCAGTAAGCGGCTCATCGGTCAATTTCTGTCGGAAGCAGCAAGGCTCCTCGACTGAAGATCGCCACATGACATCATTCCCGGCGTGTGCACGAGAAAGACCCGGCGCTCGTCCCCCTGCGCTCACCTGCGCTGGCCGGTCGCTGGGGCAACCCGGGAGACACCGTGTTCCTCTGAAGAGCCGGTTGCTGCGGCGACAGGAGGTGAGGATCCGAGAGTGACGACGACATCACGTAGGAAGTGGTCACCAGGGCGTTGCCGGGGTTACTGAACTGCAGCGTGTTCTGATTGGACGCCTGGACCGTGACGGGCATGGAGAAGGCGGGGGGCTGGCCCGTAGACTGCTGTGGTGGGAGAGAAGTGACCTCACTGTAAAACAACGCGCCATGGCAACAAAACAGAACTCAAAAGGCAAACCTGCATTGATTTACCGAGCAGACAAATAAGGAGAAACCAGTTGAACTTCAAGCAGTGTGGAAAGGTGTCCTTCTGTATTTACAGTCAGTGACTGAGCTGCTAGCCATGGACGACCTCTACGCACAGGGGTGCAGAAGGAAAACCCGGAACATTCTCAAAGACCCTAGTCCCACAAACTTTTCACTCTGCTACCGTCTGGCAAACGGTACCGGAGCATCCGCACTAGAACCAGCATTCTTCTTCATACCTTCATTCCGCTAAAAGCTCTGTGGATGTCTTATTTTAAATTACTCTACATAAAATGTTTATCTATAGCACCTTTAAGTAAAAGACATGTATCATTTGTACATACTAGGGATGGGCATTTTGAGTTATATAGTAGTTGAGTAGTACGCTATAATGCATCAAAAACTATGTTTTGTGTACTAAAAAATATATTTAAATAATACACTCCAATAGAGTCTTTCCAAACCTTCTTACAAATCGATCAAAAATTGGTACAGTACCAATAGGTGTTTGTTTGGGCTGGTTGGTACAGTACCAATAGGTCTTTGTTTGGGCTGGCTGGACAGCCTTGACTCACTCCGTAGCGTTTGAAGAGGATGTCCAGGTCCTCGGTCGTCTTGCGGTACTTGTCATCATTCAGGGGGCTTTGGTCGATGGAGTCCTCTCCGTCTGGCTCGGGGCTGTCACAACCGTTGAAGCCTTTCTTTCTCAATGTCTGTGAAGGGAAAGATGGATGGGAGTGAATGGCAAGATGAGGAACACAGAGGAGAGAGCAGGGAAGAGGGGGAACACAAGGAGAGAGCAGGGAAGAGGGGGAACACAGAGGAGAGAGCAGGGAAGAGGGGGAACACAGAGGAGAGAGCAGGCAAGATGAGGAACACAGAGGAGAGAGCAGGGAAGAGGGGGAACACAAGGAGAGAGCAGGGAAGAGGGGGAACACAGAGGAGAGAGCAGGGAAGAGGGGGAACACAAAGGAGAGAGCAGGGAAGAGGGGGAACACAAGGAGAGAGCAGGGAAGGGGGGGAACACAGAGGAGAGAGCAGGGAAGAGGGGGAACACAAGGAGAGAGCAGGGAAGAGGGGGAACACAGAGGAGAGAGCAGGGAAGAGGGGGAACTCAGAGGAGAGAGCAGGGAAGAGGGGGAACTCAGAGGAGAGAGCAGGAAAGAGGGGGAACACAAGGAGAGAGCAGGGAAGAGGGGGAACACAGAGGAGAGAGCAGGGAAGAGGGGGAACACAACGGAGAGAGCAGGGAAGAGGAGGAACACAAGGAGAGAGCAGGGAAGAGGGGGAACACAGAGGAGAGAGCAGGGAAGAGGGGGAACACAAAGGAGAGAGCAGGGAAGAGGGGGAACACAAGGAGAGAGCAGGGAAGGGGGGGAACACAGAGGAGAGAGCAGGGAAGAGGGGGAACACAAGGAGAGAGCAGGGAAGAGGGGGAACACAGAGGAGAGAGCAGGGAAGAGGGGGAACTCAGAGGAGAGAGCAGGGAAGAGGGGGAACTCAGAGGAGAGAGCAGGAAAGAGGGGGAACACAAGGAGAGAGCAGGGAAGAGGGGGAACACAGAGGAGAGAGCAGGGAAGAGGGGGAACACAACGGAGAGAGCAGGGAAGAGGAGGAACACAGAGGAGAGAGCAGGGAAGAGGGGGAACACAAGGAGAGAGCAGGGAAGAGGGGGAACACAGAGGAGAGAGCAGGGAAGAAGAGGAACACAAGGAGAGAGCAGGGAAGAGGGGGAACACAGAGGAGAGAGCAGGGAAGAGGGGGAACACAAGGGAGAGAGCAGGGAAGAGGGGGAACACAAGGGAGAGAGCAGGGAAGAGGGGGAACACAGAGGAGAGCAGGCAAGAGGGGGAACACAAGGAGAGAGCAGGGAAGATGGGGAACACAGAGGAGAGAGCAGGCAAGAGGAGGAACACAGAGGAGAGAGCAGGGAAGAGGGGGAACACAAGGAGAGAGCAGGGAAGATGAGGAACACAGAGGAGAGAGCAGGGAAGAGGGGGAACACAAGGAGAGAGCAGGGAAGAGGGGGAACACAGAGGAGAGAGCAGGGAAGAGGAGGAACACAGGAGAGAGCAGGGAAGAGGGGGAACACAAGGAGAGAGCAGGGAAGAGGGGGAACTCAGAGGAGAGAGCAGGGAAGAGGGGGAACACAAGGAGAGAGCAGGGAAGAGGGGGAACACAAGGGAGAGATTGATAAAAACAAAATGATATATATATTTATATATACACACACACAGTGCAAATCCATCTGCATCAATCAACATTAACTTGAAATGATTCGCTATTAATGTGTTTGTAATTGATTTATAATTTATCATAACAATCAGCGAGAGATTCAGAGATTCACCAGGGGGTGAGGCAGTGTCGCTGCGCCTTCTTGCCCCTCCCTGTATTTGCATCGGAGCTGTACATTTTTTATGTAAAAAAAAGAAGAAGAAAAAAAGGCTCTCCAGAGGGGGAAACTCAGCCAATCAGAGTAAACGGGCTGTTGCCCGGGGCAACAATAGCCCGTACCTGTGCACATCCCTGGTGCAAAAAAAAAAAAAAAAAATCCACACAGCATCACATTTGGACAGAGGGCTCATTGATCTTTACCTCGATGATGTCGGCGTTGGTCCTGCTCTCGTGGGGCTCGTTGTACTCTGTGTATTTGAGCAGCACCTTGTCCATGTCCGTGCTGGCGTACTGGAACAGCTTGTTGGTGTGGTTGAAGATGATGAGGGCGATCTCGCAGTCACACAGCACGCTCAGCTCGTACGCCTTCTTCATCAGGCCGAACTTCCTCTTGGTGAACGTCACCTGAGGAAGAGGAGGAGGAGAAGTTTGATTCATTCGGGTGGAGGTGGATTTCCTTTCAAATTCAAATAGTGAAAAAAAACTCAATTATATTTAGACTTGGTTCACAAAATGAATGGAAGTGAATGAGGAGCCTGACACCTGGGAGAAATGGTGGCGTTGACAGCGGACGACAGGGACAGCAGTGGTCACTAGTTTACTAGTAGATGACCTTAGATAAAGGTAGGACTGATGAAACTTGACAAGTTCTACTAAATCCAACACGTTGACAGTTGAGTAACAGCTGCTCCCCCCCCCCCCTCTCTCTCTCTCTCTCTCTCTCTCTCTCTCTCTCTCTCTCCCTTTCCCTCTCCCTCTCTCTCACCACATTTTCCTTTTCGGGTCCAAGAAGGTTCTAAGGAGAACAGCATAATCTACTCAAAATAGACGTGAAAATGGAAGTTCTTCAATTCTTGTGCAGTGCGCAACCCCACAGAAATAGTCTCATAGCACCTCATCTCATCTACATCTAGTCAGAGAAGTCAAGCAATAATTGAACGTTAAGAATAGTGAAGGGGTGGGTAAAAAAAATTAAAAAATGTATGTAGATGATCGTTTCCTCTCTATGCTCCAAAGGAGGGATTCAATCTGGATGAACTCAATGATTGACTGATTGGGCAACTTGTGAAACTTATGTTGATATAATAAAAGTGACACGTCATCTAAGTGATAGAACTGCCTCATGTCTGCTGCTGCATCACAGCTGAAAGCTGTTCGTGTGTAAATATATACACTGTATATATATAGACTAGATACTGACTAGCTGTCTAAGATCATAGGACTAATGTTAATTATGTTGGGCCAGATTGTATCTGAATAGTGCTTCTCAAGTCAATAATAGTAAGATGAATGACTTTCTCTGTGGTCCCTTCTGAACCAGGCGTGCAGACAAGACATGCATACACACACACACACACACACACACACACACACACACACACACACACACACACACACACACACACACACACACACACACACACACACACACACACACACACACACACACACACACACACACACACACACACACACACACACACACACACACACACACACACACACACACACACACACACACACACACACACACACACACACACACACACACAGTGAGGACAGCTGATTGATCTGGAGCAGCTGTCCTCCGGGACGGGTCGGGGACTGATCTCTTTACACCGGGCACTTGGCTCGCACGGCTTCCAGCCCCCAGACGGGGCCTGGGCCTGGCTCCGAGTCAGTGTCGCTACGGCCCGACAGCTAATGTCAAATTAGTAGCCCTAGCAGGACAGATTCTTCATTCACACAGTGAATATACTGCGGACGTCGGTGCCGTGGAACGACACACGGAGAGAGTGACGGGAGACACACGCATGGAAAGACCTGAATACATGAGTGGGAACGGAAGACCGAAGGAATGCAGATGCTTCCATACAGGTGTACTGTAGGGGGGGGGGGAACGCATAGACCTGTTCGCTGTATACTAAACATACCGTGTTCGAGCCAATCAGCAATACCAACTGAGTCACGTGACGTGACTAAGTTGCCCCGGACCTGTGCGAGCTGCTGCACTAAAAGAATACGACGGGGCTCTATGGAGAAACCATGACACTCCGCTGACTAAAGTGGTTAACTACACTATGACACTTCTTTCCTCCATCTCTTACTAGACAATCTGATCTCTGATCAGATCTTCGTGGTCATGTTTAAATGAACATGTAGATTGTAGGGCTGGGCGATTAATCGATTTTATCGATTAATTCGAATTCATGATTTAGAAAGATTATTTTTGTATCCACTTTTTCTCCTCTTTTTCTATTTTTTCTCCCATCCCAATTCCAGTATGCCAATTCTTCCCTCCCCTGTCTTGAACGTTGCTTGCATATTCCCCCCACTGGCCAGTTGTGGGGAGGATAGAAGCCTTGCATGACGTGTTCCCTCCGGTACACGAGGAGGCAGCCTGTCACATCTTTTCACCTGCCAGCGCGGACTCTCATTGGCGAGGTGTAACGTGTGGGAGGCTCACACTACCCACGCCATTTCCTGTCTCTGCTGTGCAGGCGTCCCCAACCGACCTGTAGGAGTCGCCCCCACCCATCGACTTCCACCAGCTGACTCTGCCAATTGAGCCAGTATGACGGCCGGCCCGAGCCAGTATGACGGCCGGCCCAAGCCGGAGGCAACGCTGCCAGCCGGAGTCGAACCCGGTGTCTCTTGCGTTGGTGACGAGCGCAATGTCCACTGCGCCACCCAGCCGCCTGATTTAGAACGATTGTTTTTAAATGAAAATCGATAAAAAAAAAAATTATAATAATAATTTACCTTTTATTTTACAAAAAGTGATGTTTGGTGAAAGTTAGATTTGCACTTTATTAAATTCATTCTTGTTTGATGATCAAGAGGCACCTTTTATTTGTTTTAAGTGAAGTTTGGTGAAAAAGCAAGTTATTGCACTATTAATCCCAATAGGGACATTCATCTTTGTTTGATCAAGCGTAACCTTTTATATATATAATATATAATATATATATTATAATTTTTTGTAAGTGAAGATTGGTGAAAGTTAGGTTTGCACTTCAAAATGCATCTTGGTTTGATAATTTTTTTTTGTCAAATAAAAACAAAGCTTATTTGAATGATTTCCTTTGGCGTTTCTAGTTTTTAAAGGTCCCCTGTCTTATAAATTGCCTTTTCCAGTGTTTATCATTGTTTTCTAGCAATGGGGGTTTGTATCAATGGGGTCTGTTTCTCTAATTCTCATTTTCATCCTCCCTAATTCTCATTCTCATCCTCCCTCACTCAACTAAGCCATTCTGATTTGACTGTTTTGCTGACGTGAGTAAGGCACTGGTTGTAGTCACCGCCCACAATTAACAATTCGCTCAACAACAGAGCGAGTGGAATTACTTCCTCAAACGGGTTGACGTGCGCGGGTGCCGACAGAGACAGCAGAGAACGAGCGAGCGAGAGAGAGGGAGAGAGAGAGATAGAGAGAGATAGAGAGGGAGAGAGCATTTACACACACACTCACACGCACGCGGGGAAGGAGCTTCTCCCCCGCAGTCGGGAGCACTCGTATATCACTGTCAAAATATCTTTGCGCACGCTCCCACGCATGTGCCTAGGGCTGCGTCGATTAGTCACAAAAAAAAAATTAAAAATATTATAATTTTTTTTTTTTTTTTTTTTTTTGCACTACCTATCTTTGTGAAAGTGGCTTCTCAGCTCTGGTCCAGCCAGCTGAAGACTTCTTAGCTTAACATAACAGACCGACAGTAAGTTTGGGGGAACTAATGGGATAACTGGGGATGTTGTTTGGTCCTGGCAAGAGTCTCAAAGCAACTCTGAGGTCATGCTCAATGTCCAATCTGTTCCTCTGCTCTGTCTTCAGCTGGACCAGAGCTGAGAATCCACTTTCACAAAGATAGGTAGTGAAAAAAAAAATCTATTATATCTATTTTTTTTTTATAAATATAATTGTTTTTCGATTAGTCGACTAATCGAAAAAGTCATTAGTTGCAGCCCTACATGCGCCCATATTCCGATCCGTGCAATAATATTCACAGGGGTATTGTCATTTTGAAACAAGTTACCAATGCATTGTCCCATGGGATGATGCCCCCCCCCCCCACGGCAAAATTTATTAGTATCCCCCTCAATCTCTCTATCTGTCTGCCAGTGCAGACTGTGGGTGACACTCAAAGCGCTTATGGGGGCGGAACCCAAAACAGCTTGAAATCTTGAAGTGGAAAAATGCTGCTAGATTACTTGATTAGAAATACAAAACAAATGAATTATTTGGAAAAGAAACTTTATAGATGTGTTCCATAGACTCACAGGAATTGTGTAAAGTTGCCCAAATAGTGAAAGGAATAGCAAGACATGTCCCCTTTAACACATTCAGGGCCAACCACATATATATACGTGTTTCGGATCCAACGCTAGAGGGCCAACCATGTATATATATGTGGCAAGGTTGTTTTGGCTTTTATTCCATTGTAATATCCTACTCAATGTCACCGAGCGGCACTGCAGATTTACCCTACTCTTGGAATTCGGAAAAGTGCATTATCGGCCAGATCCTTTTTATTATGAATGGACTTTTCTGCCAGCCGATCGCCTGGAATAGTTTTTGGGATGCTGAATTCAGTATGCAGTAAAGGAATATAGCATCAGCCAATGGACATATGGATCTACCAGATGGTGATCGATAACTGGGAAATCCTTTTTGCAGTCCAACCGGCCACAGGTAAGAGCGATTTGACGTCAATTTCAGCTTGGTCGGGCTTTGATAGCCATCCACCCGGTCAGCGAATGAGGCTACTGAGGCTAATGCCGTTAGTGGTCATCAATAATCAGAAACGACGTCCCCCCCCCCCCCCCTTCATGCATTCATGGTGGACCATGATACAGACAATATGCATTTTGAGTTTTAACTCTAGCTTGGCATATTGAAGGGACAGTTTATAGTGTCAATTGACAAATGAGAATGGACAGATAGCAATAATATAAAGTATAGATTTAGCTCTACAAACAGCCTCATGCACAATGAAAGGTTGTTATGATATGCTGGCCGTATAGAGTGGGCCCTGTCTAATCCCAAATGGCCCAGAATGTGTTAAGAGAAGAAATCTATTAAAATCGTAAATCGGATGTGGTGTGAAAAAATCTGAGATTGAATTTTTAGGCCGTATCGCCCAGCCCTAGTAGATTGTTTGGAGAGTAATCTCCAGTAATAGGCAATAGCGATCTTTAAATACTTAACCTGCAAACACTTCACTTGCTTAGCTTATACAATCTTGCTGTAACTAAGATATTTTCTGGAAGAAATAATCGCTTTTGTGCATAGATCATATATAATATAATATTATATATATGCTTATAATATGCATTTCACGTGTGCATTTTCTTGTTGATAAGCAGATGGCATTGGATAAATGGATGTTAAATGTCTAAATGTCTAAATACTTAACCTACAAATGTAAAACTGTTCTGACAGCACAATATTGATGTTTTGTGCATAGATCCGTAGATTTATCAACTCTAAACACAAAATCCCATGCACACAGACACAGTAAACACGCTCTATCGATTACATGTTCCTCCCATTGTTAATAACGGGCAGCAATAAACAGGCTATGTTTTGGAGTGAATGCATGTCTTTGCATGTAATGTAACCGTTTACAATAAGAAATGTTCATGTATAAAAGAGCACTGACTACAAGTATGAGTGACACAAGGCCTCACCAATAAGAGCCCTCTATTTTCATAGAAACCGTTGCTGGGGCATGCTATTCTTTGGTCCCATACAGAGAATGAGGTTTGGCAATGTTAACTCATTCAGTGCCAGGGATTAGACGGGTCCCGTTCGAATAGCAATGCCACGCTTTAAAGATAGGAGTGCGTCACCTTGTTTGTAGAGCTATATATATATTCTATATTATAGCTATTGAAGGAAATAGCCTTGTTTTTCAATGTGTATATAGTGTAAATATCGGTGGATGACAGCATCTACTCATAGCCATCTCAGAGGAGGAGGACAACAGAGAGATAGTGTGTGTTAGCAGCAGACTAATAGCAGCAGCAGAGGATTTGGGCTGTGCTGTTAACATCAACAGATGATAGCCACAGCGTCAAGGTTACTCGATCTTGAGAAAGTGCATTACCAAGCCACAGCGTTTGTTTTGGGGTAAGAGGTGCATAATATCAACATCGCCGTTGCTATAGTGATTTGGGTCAAAGTGCCCTTGCCATAGTAACAGTCACGAGAGAGAGGTCAACATCGCGAGACTTGAAGACGGTAAGCTGTGGGGTCTTCAGAAGACTAGTTAGATTGAGACACGACGCACAGGCGAGCAGACGTGTTGATCAGAGACTTTGAGATCCCTCCCCACCCTCGCTGGGTGGGGGAGGGGAAGTGACACATCATCGCTAGGTAGAAGAATGAATGAATTAAGACTGTTCAAGGACATTACAGAGTTGGTTACATCTGGTACGGAGCTATGTTTTTTTTTTAACTTTATTTTTTAGCGTTTATCGCTTTTCTGGTCAAGCATGACCGACAGAAACAGGTTGAAATGGGATGTAGAGCAGGGGAAGACATTCTGAGAAATGACGGCGGGTCCGGGAATCGAACTCGTGTCCCCCAGATCCGTGACGAGCACGGTTTTCCCCGACGCAGAAATAGCGCCGAGATATGCGGTGAGCTACGGGAGCTCCCCCTGGTACGGAGCTATGTTTATGAAAATAAACATGAGGATCTAAGGAAAGAGATCACGTTGCAGTGTTGTTTCTTCTGACTATGGATGTACTAACAGGGGTTGATACAGTGTGAGACAGCTAATGAGATATCCAAGTAAAATGACACAACACGGAGGCCAGTCACAGAACAGCAGGTGACGAGTGAGAGAAATTATTAAAGGCTAGAAACACTGTTATCTAACACTATGGATACAATACTATGGCCCATTTGACATCGACTATCTATCGTTCAATATGTGAAAAAGAAAAAAAAAATTCATCCATACGTTCCCGTGTTATACCGTGGTGAATATAAGTATAGTTTTAGAGTGGTCTGGGGTAATTCCCGAAAGGCTGAG
This sequence comes from Notolepis coatsorum, assembly GCF_963971535.1. Classification (NCBI taxonomy): domain Eukaryota; kingdom Metazoa; phylum Chordata; class Actinopteri; order Aulopiformes; family Paralepididae; genus Notolepis; species Notolepis coatsorum. Next base: position 75,035,706 of record NC_140168.1, read on the forward strand.
TTATAGCCTTTTATACAACGGCATGCAAATTTCTCGATTCTGATTGGCCATTCACACGTCTTTATTGGCAACAATCCACGGTCCTGGGCTCAGGACCCGCCCACAACCAAATCACATAACCCTCCCCGGCTCACTCCGGGAGAAAACAAGATCGCGGACAACAAATGGTTATGTTGAAAGCACCATAACGACTAAATATGAAGCGATTCTGTCAAGGGGAATGTGTTAGCCCTTTAAACAATGTTGGATGATGTAATTGATGGGTCTTGAGTCAATCTAGAACAAAAGAAAAATCGCGGTTTGATTGATAGATTAATTGATTGATTTAAATTTCTACTTCCTTCTTTCTACTGACTGCAGCGTTCTCTCTCACACGCTGGCGTACCCACAAACACACACACACACATACACACACACACACACACACACACACACACACATACACACACACACGCACGCACGCACACACACACACACACACACTGTGACACACACACACACACACACACACACAAGCACACACACACACACACACACACACACTCCTGTCTGCAACAGCGGGGGAGTCAGACTGAAAGAGAAGCAGCGCTGTTTTAAGTGAGCATGGTCTATTGAATTGATTGATTGGTTGATTGCTAATTTTATTACTGTACCCCTGGTTTCCAACTGGTTAAGTTTAGGCTAAAAGAAATAAATAAAAAAATAGGGCGAAGAAAACGTTTTTTTCCTATAGGGCAAAGAAAACGTTTTAATTTGTTTTACCTACTTTGTACCCATTCTGCATCTGGTAATAAAATTTTCAATCAATCATTCCAATAATACACAGTTGGATGTGTTAGTTGGTTGGATGCACTTCAAGCTGCTTCCACATGAGGCAACTTCTCTCAATCATTCCAATAATACACAGTTGGATGTGTTAGTTTGGTTGGATGCACTTCAAGCTGCTTCCACATGGAGTTGTGGGAACTACTTTTTCTGGCGGATGGTTTTTTCAATAAATCTTCGATTAATGTGTGTTTATTGTATAGAAATAAGGTTGGATGAATCTGGCAGTTGTATAAAAGCTTTACACCACGTGCAGTCGTGATTTGTGACCAATAAACCATGCCTAGGGGGGTCTAACGACCCTCGGCTGCGCCTCGGGCCTAACGACCACCCCTAGGCATGGTTTATTGGTCACAAACCACTCCTGCGTGTGATGTAATGCTTAAATACGTGAATTCTACTATAAACGTTGCCGTTTCTTGCCTGGACACGCTACTATTCCCAAACCAAATGTATATAATTAAGCATTACATCACGCGCAGGTGTGTGTTATAGGAATTAGATCATGGCTAGGGGTGGTTGTTAGGCCCGACGCGCAGCGGAGGGTCGTTAGACCCCCCTAGCCATGATCTAATTCCTATAACACACAACTACAAGTGGTGTAATGTCTTTTATACAATGATTCAATTCACCCAACCTTATTATTATTATTATTATTATTATTATTATTATTATTATTATTATTATTATTATTATTATTATTATTATTATAAACACAGTAATTGAAGCATAATGGAGATTTATTCAAAAACAGAAAAAGTAGATCCCAAAACAGAAAACGTAGATCCAATGGAAGTCATGCTTGATTGATTGATTGAAAATTGTATTAACATATATGACATACATGACATACAGATAGACAGTATTGCTACATCTATACATTTATGACATACCAGATTTACAAATACAGTACTGTTTTTGTAGGGTGATTATGGTTTATTTACATTGAGGTTCTGGGGTCACGTGGAGTGTATATACGAAATAACAACCGTTGGCTTTCCTTTTCTAAGCATTTTCTGTGATAGATTGGGGAATAGTTGCGGGATGCCAAGATGTACCCAGAGTAGAAAGCTTGCGTGGATCCTTATATTGGTTCTTTTAATACAGCGTTTTTTAAAACACGCAAAACTTTCCGGGTCGCGCGCCGACCTTTTCCCCATCATTTTCGATGATGGAAGTGATTTAGGAAAAGCTTCGGCACGCCGAGAGGCACCCGTGGATTTAATTTCGGATCCGGGCAATATTCGGCCCTTGGGAGCCGTGGAAATATCGCTGTCGGCTTTCTTTTTCTAAGCATTTCCGCCTCGATTGGGCGATATTGACAGAGTTGGAACCAACTTTGTTAGAACTCAACTCGTTATTATTGGCGCATACACTCTATCATATGTCACGATATATGCTACTACCTGTATCCAGAGCAGCATTAGGTGCTCTGTATGCTTTTCATTCATTTAAGACACATTTATTAAGGGTTTTGTATACACATAAACTCAACAAATAAGAAATAACCTCTGTTCTCCTTGCAATGCGTTTTTAATTCTTTCTTATACAGTAGGAAGGGGGAAGAACACTATATCGTGGGTGTTCCTATGACTTGTATTCTGCTTACAGCTTCGAAACTCCACTTATTTCATTTTACAATGTCAAAGCCTTTTAAATATAATCAAAACGTTCCCGTATTTCTGCAATCTATGCGCCAATAATAACAAGTTGAGTTCTATTACATGCTGGGTAGGCTGATAGAGTGTATGCGCAATTGCGCGTTCACCCGGGAGTCGGATTCTGTAACTGCCAGTGGCCACTCCCCCCCGGGATTTATATTTTGTTTTACAATGAGTCATGACAAACCAATTATATAATCAAACATTGTGTAAACAACTAACATATTCCTTTTTTTTAATCTACTTTTTCTCCCCATTTTTCTATTTTTTCTCCCGTCCCCAATTTCGCATTGTCCAATTCTACCCTCCCCTGTCTCAAACGTTGTTAGACCATGCCTCCCACAAGCCGGCTGCAATGTGGACGAAGCCTTGCATCACGTGTCCCCTCCGGTACTCGAGGAGGCAGCCGTCGCATCTTTTCACCTGCACAGTGCGATCGCTCAGCGGCGAGGGTCTGCGTGAGGGACACGCCGCCCTCGTCGCTTCCTGATTCTACTGCGCAGGCGCACCAACCGACCTGTGGCACTCGCTGTCCACAACGTCCGATCCCCACCCACCAGCTTCCCACCCCCTAATACTGCCAATTGTATTAGTATGAACAACCAGCCAAGCTGGTAGCAACACAGAGAGCTGGGCTCGAACCCAGCATATCCTGCATTGGTGGCGAGCGCCTTGCCCACTGCGCCACCTAGCCGCCCAACAACTAACATATTCCAAGTGAATTTATCTATTTTGAATGAGTCGTTATGACTAAATTAATACATCCATTCATAAAGATTATTGTCCGCCATCTTGGTTTCATTCAGTAAAAGAATGAACGGCGGAGTGATTCGGAAAAAAAGTTATTCGGTTGTGGGCGGGTTCTGGGATCACGTGGAGTGTGTTATAGGCTGGTAAAGCTATGCCTCCGAAAGTGTGAAAACGGAAGTACAGGAAGTACTGGCTACAGGCTTTCCGGTTTCGACAAAACAATTATAGAAACATGTGAAGTGCACAATATTTCCTCGTTTAAGCCACTGCAACGGCTTTGCCTGAATAATTTGCTATATGACCGGGACGTTCTAGCTTGTTTGCCGACTTCGGGAAAAGTTTGGTCCGTTCGGAGGCAGCTTCCAGGGGAAGTACATACACCGGAAATTCTACCCGATTCACACTTTCGGCCGTAGTGCTTTACCAGTCTTTATCTCATGGAGGAGATAAAACTGGGAACGAGGTTAAGTGTGTTATGAGAAATAACAACGTCTGAAACAAGTGTTTCAGCCAATCAGAATCAAGAAATTTGCATGCCATTGTATAATAGGTATTATGTTTCATTATGAATGCATGAAAGGGGGGGGGGGGGGGGGGGGGGGTCGTTTCTGATTATTTGATTGCCAGTAACAGCATTCGTATTGAACACTAAAAACGCCAGCTGGATCGGTATAATAACATAGCACGATCAAGCTAGAATTGACGTCAGAACGGTCAGATAGTCCCTACCTGTGATCGGGAGTATTCCAAAAATAATATTTGAATAGTTTGATCGCCATCTGGTCCATCCGATGTCCATTTGGTCCACGACATAACCCACCACAACATATGGATCGGGGGCATTTGACGCGCTTCAATGCAACCGGGAGAACCGCTCGATTCGCCCAACCCAGAAAACTGCGCCCGGTGACATTTGAGTGTAACACAGGGCAAGATATAAGGTTTCAAAGGGTGCTCGATACTGCCGTCTAGTTAGATGCGGCCGGTATTGCACTTTGGCGATCTCAGACTCATTCCCTATGGTAACACCAAGGTCCCTGGATGAATAATGAATACAAATATCGAGTTGTGTGCCCTCTTAGTCCCGGACTATTCAATCTATCATTAGAGCCTTTAGCACAATATATAAGACAATCCCAATCCATAGAACCAATCGTAATCAAGGGCACACAACATAAAATTAGTTTATATGCGGACGACGTAATATTGTTCATGCAAAACCCCAACACCACATTGCCTCATCTGCTCAAGTTGATTGAGAACTTTGGTGATTTATCGGGATTTAAGATAAATTGGCCGAAGTCGGCTTTCCTTCCACTTAACACCCCTGCAAAAAAAGATATAACCCTCCCAGGAGAGATACCGATGGTAAAACATTTTAGATGCTTGGGAGTGGAAATATTCCCCACCATAAGACAAACGGTGAAGCACAATTACACAAAAATCCAAAACAAAATCAAAGACGACCTTGATAGATGGGCAAAACTTAAAAACACAGTACAAGCACGGATATCAATAGTTAAGATGGATGTACTACCTAGAATCAACTTCTTCAGTTCAATGCTACCGTTACCCCCTCCAGAGGGTTACTGGAAAAGATTACACTCCTCCACATACAAATTTATTTGGAATAACAAACCACCACGTATAAAAAGATCCACCGCACAGAGAAATAAAGCAGATGGTGGCATGGCATTTCCAGATTTTTTCCAATATTTTAAGGCGTACACATTAAGACCATTGACAACATGGTTTGACCCCCAAGCATTAGTATCCTGGAGAAAATTTGAAGAAAACATAGTAGCCCCACATAGACTGAAGGACATAGCATACACTAAACTACCAATCAAGCACTGTGAACGGAAATTTGGCCCCAGAATTACTCATGCGATCCGGATATGGCGTGAATCACAAAAAAAAAATCCTAACCCACATAAATGGCACAATCATACTCCCTTATTCAATAACAATGCACTCTTAATTGAAAAACGACCTATAAGATTCCCTTTATGGGAAGAGCAAGGCATACACTCATTAGGGGATGTTTTTAACAAACAGGGTTTTTGTAGTTATAAAGAAATACGCAACATTTTTTATCTCACCAAGTCCCCATGGCTTTTTTACATACAGTTACAGCTATGTTTGAAGTCTCACGGTGTTCCATTAGACATACCAATTGAACACCACAGATACCACAAATTCTTCTATGAAAGAGAGACATCGAGAGGTTTTGTTTCAGATTTTTATCATCAATTACTAACGTCCTCGTATGAAACCCTCCAACTAGACTCTACCTGGAGGAGGGATATACCAGACCTGGAAAATGACTTTGATTGGCAAGGAGCCTGGGCAAATGTCCGACTTACATCAAGGAACCCGGACCATCAACAAATCAATCTTAACTATATTCACAGGACATACTTGACTCCTATAAGACTGTGCAGAATGGGTCTTAAACAAGACTCCAAATGCTCCCAATGTACAAATGGGGACGAAGGGACATTTATGCACATGTATTGGGACTGCCCACCAGTTAAGGCATTCTGGAAAGATGTGACCCAACAATTATCAAAACTCGTATCTTGGAATATACCTGTACACCCCTCTGTATTACTATTGAATGATGTTTTTGAGTTTGCAGTAAATCCACAGCTAAAGAGATTGGTTTTATCGGGTATCACAGTAGCTAAAAAGCTGATCGCATCACGCTGGTTTCAACCGGAAAAAATTTGCCGGAAAGTTTGGTTTCTTACATATCTCGATGTGATTTATCAAGAAATATCTACAGCAAGAATTCTGGGTCTCAATGAATCCAAAATGTCAATGTGGTTAGAAGTGGTGGAGAGAATAAAAGCTAGCTTATAATGGTAGGGTCTGGTTAGGTGCGAGGGATAATGGAGGTACTACCCAAGGTGGGGTCCGGGAGGGGGGGGGGTTCGAGCTGGAGCATATGTGTGTAGGTTTTTAGATAACAGGTATTAGGGGTATATCTTATATAAGACAATGTGATTTAATTGGATGTGCTCTGACAATTAATGCTTGTATATCTTATCGTGTGTTGTCATGTTTGTTTATGTGTTTGTTTAAAAAATAATAAAAAAATAAAATACAAAAATATCGAATAAAAGAATAAACGACCAAAACCCGACTTATCTCGGGTTTGGCAATTAAAGAGTTAAGAGAATGTGTCACATAAAAAAAAACTGTGCCTTCCCTTTCCTACAAAAATGCAATAGATAAATGGCTTTAATGGAAAGGCTGAGCTTGGATTATGCAGAATAGCAAAGGGGATTGGACTTTCGCAGGAAACAGTCAAGGAACTACAACTTGTGACACTTTCTCCGAATGAACGGGACCTTGGTGTACATCCCAGAAGGTTGATATGGACTACACACACATCTCAGAAGGTCTGATATAGACTAAACACATCTCAGAGAACCTGACATGAACTACAGACATCTCAGAAAACCTGACATGGACGCTTCATCAGACGACACTTCAGTGAAGCTTCATCTAGACGACACTTCAGTGAAGCTTCATGGAGACAACACTTCAGTGAAGCTTCATCTAGATGACACTTCAGTGAAGCTTCATCTAGACGACACTTCAGTGAAGCCAGGGAACAAAATAAGTACCCGCCAACCGCCAATGGCGGGCAGATTTAAAGGTCCCATGCATTATAAATGTCATTTTTCAGTCTCTAGCATTGTATTATAGTAATAGGAGTTCGTATCAATGTGTTTTTGGGCCTAAATACTATATTGGCGAATTCCTCAGTTACAGCCCATCCCCTCTTTGCCTCTAGTAAATCAGGTCATTTTGATTTGACGTCCCGGAGCACGTCACTGGGCGCTGTTGATAGCGCACGGTGATGCGATTGGCTCTGTGGTTGGAGCTAATGCCTGCCCCATTTTTGCTACCTACAGCCTACACCGACTACCTAGAAACAGGAATGCCGTATAGTTTATGCATTCGCAAAATATGAGAGCGCTGTCATTGAAGGACTTCTACAACGGAGCACGGCCTCTGCTGCATAGAGACATAGAGCACTGGGTTTTATCACTGGAGATATATTTCTCACTCACCATTGTATTTTGCGCCATCTGACAATATCATAATGATGTGTTTTCTATATTATATCCACAATCATTCATCTAAAAAATTGTATGGGCTTTGTTTATACTTCAGAAGTGATGTACAGTGACGAGTGAATCTGGTAGTTGGTTGTTAAAAACGCGAAACATAATAGCGTTACGTTTTCTAGTTCAGCGCATTTCATAACTGTATGGGTTTTGTTTATACTTCAGAAGTGATGTACAGTGACGAGTGAATCTGGTAGTTGGTTGTTAAAAACGCGAAACATAATAGCGTTACGTTTTCTAGTTCAGCGCATTTCATAACTGTATGGGTTTTGTTTATACTTCAGAAGTGATGTACAGTGACGAGTGAATCTGGTAGTTGGTTGTTAAAAACGCGAAACATAATAACGTTACGCTTTCTAGTTCAGCGCATTTCATAACTGTATGGGCTTTGTTTATACTTCAGAAGTGATGTACAGTGACGAGTGAATCTGGTAGTTGGTTGTTAAAAACGCGAAACATAATAGCGTTGCGCTTTCTAGTTCAGCGCATTTCATAATCAACTAACCAATCGTAAACTATTTGTAAGCCTCGATCGCTGTTGTTTGGGGGGGGGTGTCAGTACAATCTAACGTTAGTGTGTGTTTTCGACGGGCCGCGACAGAAGTACACAACCATTAGACTAACAGTAACTAACAGTGCAATCAATCAACTTACCAATCGGAAACGATGTAATGTAAGCCTCGCTGTAGCAAATCGACTTCTTCTTCTTCTTCTGAATCATACTGTGGGTCGCTCTCTGGATCCCAAACATAATGTACAGCCATGTTGTATTAGTTAGTCAAATCGGTATATGTTTTTGCGTGTCGAAATAAAAACCTGAAACCTGAGACCTTCACCTGGATGGAAGGACGGGGAGATGGGCGGAGCTATTTGGTGGGTGGCTGTCACTCAAAGCATTCTGCTAGTATGGGTGGAGCCAAGCCAATAATAGCCTGATTTCATGAGGCTGAAAAATGCTGGTTTTGAGTACAAGATTAGAAATATAAAACAATGATTATTTTTGGAATAAAAATTACAGATGTGTTACATAGACTCACAGGAATTGTGTAAAGTTGCCCAAATAGTGCTAGGAATAGCACTGCATAGCCACTTTAAGGTTTGGCGAGTAAAAATTAAAGGTCTGCCCGCCACCTGGCGTGTAGTTCATATCGATACTCTTATTTTGAAAATCCTGTGCGGGTCTCATTTCCGCCCCAAGCGCAGCTCCAGTCATATCTATCGCTCCGGCAGCTAGCAATGTTCGGTTCATATGATATTCTTATTTTGAAAAAACCTGTGGCAACTCGACAAGTCATATCCGCCCCAGTCCGTGCTTCTGCTCGCATTAAAGCCGAGCAGCGCTACACAGCAGTGCCCCTATTTTTCGACCCGAAATAAGTCTGTGGTGTTTTTTTTCTCTCACAACGGGTCTAATGCATCTACATGCTTTGCATCGTCGCCATTCCTTTATGCCCACATCGCCCGTTACGTTAGCATAAGCTAACAAGCTAATCCTGATCAGAGGCAGAGCATAGAGAACAGCAGACGGTGTGGACTGAGGAAAGGGAAATGGGGGGGGGGCACTCTCCCTTTCTCTGTGTGTGTGCGTGCATTTGGAAAGACGATGAAGTCACTAGGACTCGAGTATATTATAGTAAACTGAGGATTACTGAGGAATCGGATGGACAGATAATGTTGATATTCAAATATAAAAAAGTTTTGAGAGGAGTGGAAGTTTGAAGACAGACTAGACTGTGTCCCTCCCGACCCCACTTCTATGTTTCAATAAATTATTTGCATTTAAAACTATTAACGCTGACTAATTCCTTCAGTCCACTCAAAATTATGCTAATATTCCTTATGTTGTTTATGATATTAATTGAAAATAGCATATGAGTAATAATAACACATGGCGATATACTAAAAAGCTATTTATAATTTTTGGCTGGTAAAAAATCTGCCTGGCTGGTAGTTTTTAAAATCTACCAGCCAAATGGCTGGTAAGTCAAAAAGTTTATTTTGTTCCCTGAGTGAAGCTTCATCTAGACGACATGCCCAGAAAACCTGACATGGACTACACATATCTCAGAAGACCTGACATGGACTAGATACCTCAGAAGACCTGACATGGACTACACACATCTCAGAAGACCTGACATGGACTACACACATCTCAGAGGACCTGACATGAACTACACACATCTCAGAGGACCTGACATGAACTACACACATCTCAGAGGACCTGACATGAACTACACAAATCTCAGAGGACCTGACATGAACTACACACATCTCAGAGGACCTGACATGAACTACACACATCCCTGAGGACCTGACATGGACTACACACATCTCAGAGGACCTGACATGAACTACACACATCTCAGAGGACCTGACATGAACTACACACATCTCAGAGGACCTGACATGAACTACAGACATCTGAGAAGGTCTGATGTGGACTACACACATTAACAGCTTAGTGAAGAAGGTACAGCAGCTCCTCTACCTCCCCAGACATCTGGGGAAGTTCAGGACGGCCCCCCAGACACTAAAGAACTTCTACACATGTACCATAGAGAGAATCCTGTCAGGGAGTAGCCACTCACAGGTATGGAAACAGCACCACACAGGGCCCCGAAAGGCCCCGAAAGGCCCTGCAGGTAAACTGACCTGACCGTCTGGACATCTACACCAAGCAGTGTAGGACGTGTTAAGTTAACTTCTACTGCAGCCTTTACGGTCATCTGTGAAGAGGTGAATGGGCGCTGTTGTTGTGCGTCACTTGTTTTGGACTGTACGGAGGCTGTGGCCACTACGCTGTGGAGAGCGTGAAATAAACTTGAATGCAAAGAAAACAGTTGTCTTATTTGCAACCTAACAGGACCAAGACCAAAATAATCATAAAAGACTCCAGCCACCCAAGCAATGTGTGCTCATCAGTGCAGGAGAGGGAGAAGAGGAGAGACGAGAGGCGGGGAGGGATGGAGGAAACAGAAAACAGGCGTACTAATACATTTACACAGGTAACCGTCAGTAGTGTGATAGTAAAGGGTTAACCTTCTGTAGAGTGGCAGTGAAAGGGTTGACCTGCTGTTGTGTGGCAGTGAAAGGGTTAACCTTCTGTGTGTTGTTGCAGTGAAAGGGTTAACCGTTTGGTAGTGGGGCAGTGAAAGGGTTTTAATATACTAAACAAACACAAACAAAAGAAATATACTTTCACTATGGAAAAATATACACATTTTTTACTTGGGTCTAAACAATCAAGGAAGAAGATCCATGGACTGGAAACCTCACCTGTTTATTCCTCTCGTCGGTGATCCGCTGGATCTGGATCTTTTTCCTTCCCATAGTGCCTCGCGGTACCGGCAGACAGTCGAGGAGGTGGGCGGAGGGGAGCCTCTCGGAGGGGTGGAGGAGGAGGAGGAAGAGGAACGCCTCGTTCTCGTTGCACAAAGACGCTCAGGCCCGGTCATGCATGCCGGCACACATTGCAGATGCTGGCAGGTGAACTCCCGTTTGCCAGTAGGCACAGAGGCACAGGTGGGTCTTGCGCTGCAGAGGCGTACGTAGGTGTGGGGCGGGGCGGGGCGAGGTGAGGAGGGGTCCTTAGTTCATTATTTACTCCACACCGTGGTGAGGATGACACTCCTCTCCTGTAGGGGGAGACGGGGGAGACGGGGGTTATTCCAACGTTCTTTATGTACATAACCGTAATCAATTACACAAACATCAAGAGAGGACAGTGTGTGTGTGTGTCAGTTGTGATACGCCTTCAGGTGTCTAGTCAGACTGGTCTCACTGGTAGTCATGCAGTGTGGCCATGTTGTTCTCCTTTTGTCTTGTGTCATAAATGCAGCGCACCCTTCCTCCACTGTGTTGCGCTCATGGAAGCTTCATCTAGACGACACTTCAGTGAAGCTTCATCTAGACGACACTTCAGTGAAGCTTCATCTAGACCAGGGGTTCCCAAACTTTTTAGGCCAGGACCCAGAAAATAAGGCGTCAGAGAGCCGCGGCCCAATGCACATCGTCAGGCTTTTTTTTTTCTTTTTCTTTTGCCAGGCGACCGATTTTTTAAGCCAAATATCACTTCAATCCTATTAAGTTAGTTCAAGTTAGTTATTCATTTATATGTGCTATTACTGTATTTGATCATCAATATAATGCATTTGGAGCTATAAATCAAGTTCTGGAGAAAGCTGCAGAAAACGATAAAAACATACTTATACTTTAGACCATATTTTAGTATGAATATGTGAATGAAAAAGTATATCGTTGCTACACCCTGAACAATGGATATAGGACATTGAATGGGCCATAATAATGGCAATTTAGCAATAGAATTAAAAAAGTTATAGCCCTGCAAAGAAGGGGAACTTCTCCATAGACAAATAGAGCTGGCAAATTATGAATTTGAACCATGGCGATCAAAGTGTTAATTCACTAAGAAAGACACTAAGGCGACATATAATAATATAAAATAATAATAACTCCACCGCAAAATGGACTTCCATGGGCTCTGCCATTTTTTTTTTTAAACGTCATCTCCACATTACAACTTGTGAACTCTGAGCTTAAATTAATCAGTAGTTAATGTTCACAAAATATTGCACAGTATAGGGAGGTGTAGTGGTTACGTCATTGCTGTTTCCGGCCAGTCCACCTCGCAAAATTGCAACGTATTTCCCCATTGCCATTTCTAAATCGTCTCGTTTAAAACAAATAAAGCATGAACATTTGCATGGTGTACCTTTCTGTGCGTATTCATCCACAATCTATAGCTCAAAGCCTCAACATGAAAATATTCGCAATTAATCGTAAAAAGAAATTGCCACATTTTATTTCAACCAAAAATGCTTAAAACAATAATGTTAGTGATAGAAGGGAACTCATTTTGTGCAGAAATGGAAAGCTTTTCAATGTTCATGAGGCAGAATTGTTATAATAGCCGATAATCCATTTTCTAGGGCTGTACCGAATGTCATTTTTTAACATTCGAAGCTTCGATTGAAGTATTCGAACGAAGCTTCAAATGTCTATAAAAAAAAATATTTACTTCAAATATATATATATATTTTTTTATAAACTAAATCCTCAATTTGAATAAAGTGATTAATCTGATTAAATTTGCACTACCTATCTTTGTGAAAGTGGCTTCTCAGCTCTGGTCCAGCTGAAGACAAAGCAGAGGAACAGATTGGACATTGAGCATGAGTCGGGATGTCCCGATCCGATGGGATCGGGGCCGATCACGTGATTTTCCGAAGATCGGGATCGGCAAAAAATAAATAAAAAATCTGCATTTTTTTTTTACCTTTTTTTTTTATTCAACAAACATGACCATGTTCACGTCTTAAACTCATACTGAGGCCTTAGTTTTGGTTTTAAATTGCATATCATCATTAATTTATTTATTGTCACACAGAGCAGAAGAATTTTGCCAAAACATTTGATTTGATTTGATTTGATTTGATATTTTTTATTTTCGTGTCTTACATACAGATGTATGCCCAGCCCATATGGGCTTACAAGACACATAACAATAAGTATATAATAATATACTTTACCAATTACTTAACAAATGACATAGACCAAGATGGCCATAAAAAAAGAAAAATACAAGAAAATACAATAAAACGTAATATAACACAAGCTGTACTCAATGTAAATAAACAGAAAAACAGAAAAACAAGGTGAATTCAAATACAATTATATAGGATACAGTGTGTTTTGTCTCAGGTGCCATGCCTTCTCCAAAAATCCTGCAAAACCGAAGATGTCCTCCACAAAAAAACAACTCAACATACAGCTCTCAGACTGCCAAAACAAATCTGGGTTTGCAATTTGAATTTTTTCAAATAAAGCCCTCCTCAAAGTGGTGTACAAAGGGCAATAAAAAACAAAATGATATTCATCCTCCACCACTCCCAGATCACACAGAACACACAGCCGCTCCTCCTCAGGTTTACCCTGGAATCTACCCACTTCCACAGCCAATGGCAGGGTGCCAGACCTCAACTGGGCACACAGAGACCTCCGTCTTCTCTTTAAGTTTAACATTACATAAGGTTCAGTAAAATACTCATTTTTAATTGCAATATATTTTCTAAGTTTAGGTTTTTTCAAAATCTCCACCTTCCACTTATCCTGATGGATTGTTGATAATTTTGTTTTAATTATGTGAACCTTACACTGCAAATTGTTCATAAAAATCATACTCAAGTCAGTAGAAGAAAAAATCATAGACATCTCTCTTGACCAGGGATGACCGTGTGCTCTGTCCCAATTAAAAATCTTTTTAGTCACCCTGCCATTTGGCAGCTGGACCAGGCGGTTCCATAACCTCACCATTTCACAAACCAATAGTATACAGCTGCAGAACCGCAGACAAGCCAAACTCTCAGACCCAAATTTTTTTTTCTTATATTTTTTTTAAATCCCAATTTCTCACATTACATTCACCCTGAATGTTGACGTTATCCAGGTGAAAAGTTTACTTCATTCAAGCGAGGCATTGCAATCCTTGACATAAATCATTTGAGGTATAATTAAATCAAAGGAAATGCGTTTGGGTCTGAGAGTGTGGCTGGTCTGCTGTTCTGCAGCTGGATACTATTGGTTTGTTTTGGAAAACTCTTCTGCTCTGTGTGACAATAAATAAATTAATGATGATATGCAATTTAAAACCAAAACTAAGGCCTCAGTATGAGTTTAAGACGTGAACATGGTCATGTTTGTTGAATAAAAAAAAAATTAAAAATAAATAATAATAATATTTTTTTTTTTTTTTTTTTTTTTTTTTATTGGATCGGGAAAGATCGGTATCGGTAGATACTCAAAATCACATGATTGGGATCGGATCGGGAGCAAAAAAACGTGATCGGGACATCCCTAAGCATGACCTCAGAGTTGCTTTGTCTACCATCACCCCAGACTTTGAGACTCTTGTCAGGAGCAAACAACATCCCCAGTTATCCCATTAGTTCCCTGAGATGTTAAGCTAAGAAGTCTGCTATATATATTTTTTTGTTATTTAAACACTTCCACTTTAATTTGTATTATTTAATTTATTTATCTTGTTATGAGTGATTGTTGTATTGTTCAAATACAAATACATTTTGATTTAAAGTTGCTTAAGATCCAAATTCAAATGTTTCATGAGTCATTATTTTAATTTGCTATGGGATCATCATGTTATGTTAAGTTAACTGTTAAGGCAGAGGGACTGGACAACAGGGTGACATTCACAGACCTGTGCAGACTTGAGCATGTGAGGTAAAACATGCATTGGAGAAGGAGCCATGCCCACAGGAAGCAGAGATTGAGGGTGTGACAAAAATTATCGTTAGATTAGTCGACTAATCGAATGACAAAAATAATCGTTAGATTAGTTGACTAATCGAAAAAAGAATCGACAGATTAGTCGATTACCAAAATAATCGTTGGTTGCAGCCCTAATGTTAGCTGCATGTTAGGTCGATTTCAAATTATAGTTTGGTGGACTCTGTGCGATTCGGGGGGGGGGGGGGGGGGGGGGGGGGGGGGTGAAGTTGCAACATTGTTGCATTCTTCATTTGGTTCGGTTTGCTTTCACACTGCAATTTTTCAAGTGCACCAAACTTTCTGAACAATGTCACGCGATCGAAAAGGGCGCTC
Organism: Notolepis coatsorum; assembly: GCF_963971535.1. NCBI lineage: Eukaryota > Metazoa > Chordata > Actinopteri > Aulopiformes > Paralepididae > Notolepis > Notolepis coatsorum. Next base: position 75,050,722 of record NC_140168.1, read on the forward strand.
GTCAATAGGGAGGTGTAGTCTGACGTCACTGGTTGTTCCACCCGTATAGGGATTTATCATTGGGAAAATGACAATGACGTAACCACTACACCTCCCTATTGGATATATAGAATCCCAAAAACAGGCTTCGGGGACAGCTCTACAGCGCACATACACACACATAGGCCTGCCGCGATAAGCAATAAATCGATTAATTGCCGCGATAATTAAAATGAATGCAATGATTTTGACGGGCGCGATTAATTGCTATTTGCGCATTTGTTTTAATGAGGCGGACCCAGTGCCCCTTGTCAGTCACTGTCCGTGTTGGGAGGCGGGCCGCTGGCTTTCTATTCTACTAGCATTAACGTTACTCATACAAACAGAGTAAACACAGTTTTCAATCAATCAATCAATAACAACATTAACGAGACCCTCGTTGTGTCTATTCTGCTAACGCTAACGTTACCTCTCATTGTGTCTATTCTACAAGCGTTAACGTTAGCTGTAACGTTACCAGTCGCGTCTATTTGCTAACGTTAGCATTAGGTAATAACCGGTTTAAAATGGATGGTGATTACCTCACGTTGTGTCTATTCTACTAGCATTAACGTTACTCATACAAACAATCAATAGCGAGTTATATTGATCACGCTATGTACGATAGCCATGCTAAAACGCTAGCACAACATTAGCACCTAACCTAACAACAAGCCTTAACAAGTCAGCGATCTTTTTGCGAGACTAAACTCTCCGCTCGGTGGCAAATTGTGTTGATGTCGGTTTTGTTTAATCAATAAATGAGGCAGAATACACAGTGACTGTATCCTTTGTTTATTGCACTTGTGCCTGCTGCAAACATAATGCTTATGAAATCCTAGAGACGCGTCTCTATTCTGACCAATCAGTGGTCTGCAGTGTTTCACGTGACTTTTCTGGTACCCAAAGTACCTGATAATCGCAACAATACTTCCGGTCCGGTCGGTGGGCTTCAAAATAAAAGTCTAAAACACCGGAAAAGACGGAGCGGTGGGCTTCAAAATAAAAGTTTTGGGAAATAAATTTCCCCAAAAAAAAATTCTCTAACCGGTCGCAATAATATCGCTTATCGCGATATTTTCGGGGGCAATTAATCGCCCAGCAAAATGTGTTATCGTGGCAGGCCTACACACACACCACATTATTCTGCGAAGCAGCCCAGCCCAGCGCACACACATACACCACATTATTCTGCGAAGCAGCCCAGTCCAGCGCACACACATGCACACACACACACCACATTATTCTGCGAAGCAGCCCAGCCCAGCGCACACACACACATACACACACACCACATTATTCTGCGAAGCAGCCCTGCCCAGCTCACACACATGCACACACACACCACATTATTCTGCGAAGCAGCCCAGCGCACACACACCACATTATTCTGCGAAGCAGCCCAGCGCACACACATGCACACACACACACACCACATTATTCTGCGAAGCAGCCCAGCGCACACACATGCACACACACACACCACATTATTCTGCGAAGCAGCCCAGCCCAGCGCACACACACAGGGGAGGAAATTAGGCCACTTTACTCGCCAATTGCGAGTATTTTTTACGTTTGGCGAGTAATTCATGAAGAGCACTCGCCAGTCTGGCGAGTACTAGTAATTACAAAACAAAACAAAAAAATCATTCTGCAATCTGCTGATTCGCTCACTGGCACAAACCGAACTCTGACTCCCCCCTTGATTCCTCCCATTTGCGCCACATAATAATCAGACCATAACCAATGAACATCATCGTTGTACAGATGCGCTCTAAGCTCCTCCAATGAACACTCATTTTCTAGAAGATGCCGCCCATCTAGGGGAAGTGGACAGACCACTGCGCGCAGACCTACAAACTCCTGCCACCGGCAGCCGGCTTGACAACGTAGACAAACTTACAAAAACACATCAGTGGATGAAAATAATTGCATGTAGAGTCGTCGCTTTCGGATATCAGTGCGGTCTGACATGGGGGCGAACAACAGCACGCGACGCGTCTCCTTCGAGTCGGATGAGAATGACAAGTCAACCAGCATTAGCCGGCTAGCTACCTAGCATGTAACAAGCTACCATAACGCGCATTCAACATAGTGGACGACTATACTGAGCGGCTTTGCTTAAATGCAGCCGAGTGACATTTTATTATTACCGGGTTTTCCCCCATATCACCACTCGCCCATATGCCCTTCACAACGGTGATGTTGTCATACTTGGCATTCAGAATACACCTGCTGAACCCCTAGCGTTGTCGATTCGGTTCCAATGTATTGTCATCTTACAGCACAAGTACAGTACAACCAGAATACATTTGGCATACAACCAGAGTGCAAATGTAACAAGTCAAGTTCAAGTTGTTTTATTTAGCTATTACATTACAGTGAAATGCTTGGTTCTTTCACTGCCCAACTCAGTCCAACCTAAACCACGCCTAATGTATATACTCTTTTCTTTCTGGACTCTTTTTGCATCACAAACAGTACTGTAATTGCAAATCTGGTATGTCATAAATGTATAGATGTAGCAGTACTGTCTATCTGTATGTCATATATGTTACGATTAATTGAAAATGGGGGACCCTGATGTAAACAAGACGAAAGTCTTTCTCTGGTCTGCATCCCCTTAACAATTGTATGTGTTGAGCTGTACTGTACTGTACCCATTCTGCAATCTGTTAATAAAGTTTTCATTCATTCATTCAGCCCAACCCAGTATTGATTGATTGAAAACTTTATTAACAGATTGCAGAATGGGTACAATACAGTACAGCTCAATACACACAATTGTTAAGGGGATGCAGACCAGAGAAGGACTTTCGTCTTGTTTACATCAGGGTCCCCCATTTCAGTCCTGTTTGCTTAATGCCTTGTCCACTTCCTCCACACTCCAATATGCCCTTCAACCCTGCTCCTGTCAAACCTGCTCTTTCCATTCCCTCCATCATGTCCCCCCTTTCTGATGAATATTTCCTGCACTTAAGAGTCAGACACACATTCCTAGTAGTTGAGCTGTGATGAATGAATGAATGAAAACTTTATTTAACAGATTGCAGAATGGGTACAGTACAGTACGGCTCAATACATGCAATTGTTAAGGGGATGCAGACCAGAGAAAGACTTTCGTCTTGTTTACATCAGGGTCCCCCATTTTCAATTCATTTTCAATTCATCATTCAGTATAACCTAGACCAGCCCAACCCAGCATCTTTCACTGCCCAGTTCAGCCCAACCCAGTCCAGTATAGTTCCCTCTTTCATGTTAATATGTGATTTAATGATGTAATATTTTGAAGAGTAGAGACAGTGTGATTAATTTACTATGATTGAAAATCAATTTAGACGAAGACGTACAAAGAAGTAATTATCACAATTAGCGATTTTTTTTGTCTGGTAAAAAATCTGTTTGGCTGGTAAAAAAAATCAGATACTCGCCAGTTGGCTGGTAAGCCAAAAAGTTAGTTTCCTCCCCTGCACACACATATCACATTATTCCCCGGAGCAGCCCAGCGCACACACATTATTCTCATATATTGCTGAAATGCTGACGCAGTTTTTTAACTTTGATGTGACATTGGTCGATTGTTCGATTGAAGCTCATTGCCATCATTCTCTCGCTAAACGACTATGTACACCTCTTGTTTGTGAGTGGCCACAAGCAACTGTTTAATTAGCTCATCTGACCATATTTCTATCAGGGCTTTTACCACCTCATTCGCCCACGTCTGTCCACGAGACATGTTCCATGCGTGCTTGTTTTGCAGTGCGTGCCGCGGTGTTTGTTTTGTTTCCTTCTACCCAAGATGCACAGTTTATCGGGTCACTTCCTAAATTTGGTCTTGCGTTTTGGTCCGATGAGCATTCACACCACAAAAGTATACGCACCAGGGTTCACTTGGAAGCGAACCGAGACCTACGTTTTCAGGCGGACCAGAGTTAGCTTTTTTCGTCCGCACCAGAGTTTGAATGAGCTTTCACACTACCCCAAACCAAGCGGACTATCCGAGGAAACGAACTCTGGTGCGTTTAAAGCGGACCAAACAGCTCTGGTGTGAATGCGACCTTAGCCTAGCTTAGCACAATGAATGGAAGCGGACATGACCAGTTAGCCTCCGGGAGAGGTGTTAGTTGGACAATGCCTAGGCTAACCGGTCATGTCCGCTTCCATCCATTGTGCTAAGCTAGGCTAACGTGCAGCCAGATAGCTTTCTACTGAACGCACAGAGAGGGAACTGGTATCTATCGTCTTGTCTCTCTCTGGCGAAGATGGTAAGCTAATTTCCCAAAATGTTGGCGTGTTCCTTTAACAACGTTAACGTTACTTTACAATATTAAGTTATTTTCTGCCGATTCAGTTTCACCACTGCCACACGCTTGTGTCTTAAACACCACAGCAACCCATGGAATAAACAAACCCATGTTATCTTTGCTTACAGATGAAGCCGTTTTAGATGAAGCAGCAAATAGCCAACAGCAGGGAGAAATACAAGATGATGCTGTGTAAACAGAAACAGTTTTACCACTGACCACATATTGGGAATGTAAATGGTTACATTCTCGCCTGACAAAATATTTAAACTTGAATAAAGTGACATAATTACTGGTAAATGGTGCATTTATATAGCGCTTTTATCCTCACATTCACCCATTCACTCACACATTCACACACCAACAGCAGAAGCAACCAACCATGCAAGGTGCCATCAGGAGCAATTATGGGTTAAGTGTCTTGCTCAAGGACACTTCGACACACTGCCCGGGAGGAGCGGGAATTGAACCGGGAACCTTACAATTACCAGACGATTTTGTTCTTGATTATTGTGATGTTTCTTCTTGACTTGTTTAAAGACATGTCCAGCCCATGGGGGCATTACCTTGTGATTTCGGGCTTTACAAATAAATTAGATTTGATTTGATTTGATTTGAAGGATACAGCCCCTGGACTGAGACACAGCAGCTAACATCACCAGGGATGGGTACAGAATTCGTTACTTTTGAGGTACCGAACCGAAACACGTCGGTACTACAGAGTATCGATTCAAGTGAGATACAGAGAAATTTTTTTTTAAATTTTTTTATTTATTTTTTCATGTCAACGTTCACACGCACAATATATGCTTACCTAGGATTTGACTTGATTCAACAACAAAGCAGTCGGAGCAATGGCAAGCCGAAAACTGTCGAAATTGTAGTTATTTGAAGTTTGGATTTTTTTTTATGACTGATGTAGGTAAATTACATTTCTTGAGACTAAAGTACAGAAAAAAGGTATCGTTGGGTACCGGTATCGATTCACAGGTACCGGTACCGGTACCGTATCGGTTCAAATGTGAAAGGTACCCATCCCTAAACATCACCAAGGTAAACACTCCAAGATTCCAACCTCCCCATCTCGTTCTTCAAATTGCTAGAACCATAGCTACTGTCGGCCACATCATATGTTGCCTAATTCAATCAGTGGCTCTAACTGAAAGGCTCTGACCCCAAACAACACAAGACATTGTCCTGCAGGAAAGTCCCGCCGCCGAAGGGAAAACACTGTTAGAAGCTCCTCACACTCCTCACTGTCTAACAACAGCATCTCTTGGTTTTCTGTGGATGTGGACCAGGATGTCAGTCCAGTCCCTTGATTCTTCTTCTATAACAGCCCCTCTGCACGGCTGCCCCCACAGCCTCCTCTCTCGCCCCTCTGCACGGCTGCCCCCACAGCCTCCTCTCTCGCCCCTCTGCACGGCTGCCCCCACAGCCTCCTCTCTCGCCCCTCTGCACGGCTGCCCCCACAGCCTCCTCGAGGCACCTGATGGCTCAATTAGGAGCCGCTGGAGAAAGGATACAGCTCTGCTGCTGCTTGGCTCTATCACTGAGCCCTGATGCTGCTGCTTGGCTCTAGTACTGAGCCCTGATGCTGCTGCTTGGCTCTAGTACTGAGCCCTGATGCTGCTGCTTGGCTCTATCACTGAGCCCTGATGATGCTGCTTGGCTCTATCACTGAGCCCTGATGCTGCTGCTTGGCTCTAATACTGAGCCCTGATGCTGCTGCTTGGCTCTAGTACTGAGCCCTGATGCTGCTGCTTGGCTCTAGTACTGAGCCCTGATGATGCTGCTTGGCTCTAGTACTGAGCCCTGATGATGCTGCTTGGCTCTATCACTGAGCCCTGATGATGCTGCTTGGCTCTAGTACTGAGCCCTGATGCTGCTGCTTGGCTCTAGTACTGAGCCCTGATGCTGCTGCTTGGCTCTAGTACTGAGCCCTGATGCTGCTGCTTGGCTCTAGTACTGAGCCCTGATGCTGCTGCTTGGCTCTAGTAGAGCCATATGAAATCCGCAATCACGGAATCGCGGACGGAATCGCGGAATTGAGCAATAAAAATGGAATTACCTGTTAAACGTGGAATATTGCAGAATTTGCCATAATTTGGACTGTAATTCCGTTTTCGGGATAACGGTGGAACGTTTGGTGCAAAGCAAACATGACCGGGACGCTAAAGCGTGTTACACCGCCCGCGTCACTTCCACACTGCTTCACAACAACACAGCAATGTCCAAGCGTGTAGCTGCTCCGGTATTAACAGCATCCAAAAAGCTACGAAATACCACACTAAACCCTAAATTCAGAGCAGAGCAGTATCCGAATGATTTTTATGCCTCCGGCGATAAGTTGTTTTGTAAATATTGTCAACATACTGTGATTGGACCCGCAAAAATACGTGCGATGATCATTTGGTCTCGAAAGGGCATGTCAAAAACAAGGGGAAACACCGTGCTTCCCAAAACACTATAGATGGAAATGATAGCTTCTAGAAGTTCTAGCTAAATCTGGTGCACCCATCCATTTGTTTAATGCAAACGATTGTCATTATACACTGCCCTTTATAATCTAAATAAACTTAAATAGCTATGAAACGTTACAGTACATAGGACTATAGATGGAAATGATAGCTTCTTGCTAAATCTGGTGCACTCATCCATTTGTTTAATGCAAACGATTGTCATTATACACTGCCCTTTATAATCTAAATAAACTTAAATAGCTATGAAACGTTACAGTACATAGGACTATAGATGGAAATTATAGCTTCTTGCTAAATCTGGTGCACTCATCCATTTGTTTAATGCAAACGATTGTCATTATACACTGCCCTTTACAATCTAAATAAACTTAAATAGCTATGAAACGTTACAGTACATAGGACTATAGATGGAAATGATAGCTTCTTGCTAAATCTAGTGCACCCATCCATTTGTTTAATGCAAACGATTGTCATTATACACCGTCCTTTATAATCGAAATAAACTAAACTAAAGGTGCCTAAATTATGCATTACTATATTTCATCACAATATAATAGATATAGCTAGGTTACTGACGTTGTCATTGTGATAATGTCAGTAGTAGCTAGCTGTATCTATTGTTTACACTTGAAATATGTATTTTTATTTTGTCACAATATTAATTGAAAAATATTGTGTAAAATTGAACTGTGTTTCTGAGTTGCAGCACTTAAAAACATTAAAAAAGACTGTTATATCTTATTGAATTGTGGACATTTATTCATTCCCACTTATTAGACACAATTTCTGATGGTAAAATGAGCGTAAAAAGCAAAATACAGAATTCTGCAATATTAAAACGGAAAAAAACGGAATTTGGGAAAAAATAAAATGGAATTTGGAAAATAATAAAACGGATTTCATATGGCTCTAGGCTCTAGTACTGAGCCCTGATGCTGCTGCTTGGCTCTAGTACTGAGCCCTGATGATGCTGCTTGGCTCTAGTACTGAGCCCTGATGATGCTGCTTGGCTCTAATACTGAGCCCTGATGCTGCTGCTTGGCTCTAGTACTGAGCCCTGATGCTGCTGCTTGGCTCTAGTACTGAGCCCTGATGCTGCTGCTTGGCTCTAGCACTGAGCCGACCTGATACGACTAACATATCATATCATAATTAGTAGGGGTGGGGGGAAAATCGATACGTAGTAGTATCGCGATACTTTGCGTGGCGATACTGTATCGATACAGGGACGCCAAGTATCGATATTTAATTATTCATACAAATAAATTCTTTTATTTCTTTTTGTATAAGGAAGTTGCATTGTTCATTTCAATACCTGTAACAGTACAGTAGTCCACACACACACATGTGCATTCAGTTAAGTTGGAATATGACTGTAATACAAACAGTTCAGTTTGTCAGGTACATGCAACACAGATTACAGTGTTTACATCTGTCTGCTTGAGAAAATACCATGTTCTGCAATAAGAATTATTGAAGTGAGATGAACAGACTGAACTTTATTTTATTAGATAAAACATGTTGACAAAGTTTTACTTTGCAGTTGAAAAAAGTAGGGATGCCCCGATCTATCGGCCAGCAATCGGTATCGGCCGATATTCAGTATAAATATGAGATCGGTGAATTCAGATGCTTTATTTTCGCCGATCGTGAAAACTAGGGATGCACCGATATGAAAATTGGCCACCGATACCGATAGTTCAACTAACACTATCGGCCGATACCGATACCGATATTTGGATATTTGTATATAAGTATTTGTAATTTTTTTTTTTTTTTTATTAAATTTTTTTTTTTTTTTTATGAAACTACTGTATATTTGTATGTGTATGTTTGTATTTGTAGGCCTCTTTACTTACTTAAAAAAAGGAAACATCAAGAAATATGTTTATGGTATCACTATCTCTCTCCCAGTATCGTCTGGCGGCCTGCAGAGGGATACTATTTTCTCAACCAGAGCTTTCAACCAATGCAATGGAACCATTCTGGCGGCCTGCAGCGGGATACTATTCTCTCAACCAGCTTTCAACCAATGCAATGGAACCATTTTGATTGACAGTCGATTCGGCCAATTACGCCACACCGCTAGCACCCACCTCCTGCTGTTCTTACCACCAATCGGCAAGCGTAGGGCTGGGCGATAAAACGATAACGATAACTATCGCGATAAATTATTTCCTCGAAATAAACATGAAACGTGGTTGCAAAGTTTCGATATATCGATTTTCCAAGCTTGGCTCCGTTCAGCCTCGGCTCAGCACACTCACTAACAACAACCAGCGTTACGTGATGACGTACTTACGCACAACAGCTAACCAATCAGTGAAGGAGATGGCCGAGACCCGGAAGGAGGTAGGACTCACTCAACAACAAGGCTTGCTAGGCTAATTAGCTTGCACGGCGTTGTTTTATATATTTACGTGCCGAGTATGTGTGTGTTTTGAATTCTGAGGCCACGTTTATGGTAGTGTGGGATATACAGTGGACGCCGTTTCAATATATTGTGGCGGAAGAGAGTATTTTAGTGTCATATTTAGCACATTGTCATGGAATACAACGCTTAGAACCAACAGGCTGGCTAGGATAACTAGCTTGCACGGCACTGTTTTATATATTTACGTGCCGAGTATGTGTGTGTTTTGAATTCTGAGGCCACGTTTATGGTAGTGTGGGATATACAGTGGACGTCGTTTCAATATATTGTGGCGGAAGAGAGTATTTTAGTGTCATATTTATTGTCATGAGATACTCCGCTTGTCGGCTAACGTGCGCAGACTGATGACGACATCAACTCGACTTGAGACATTCGCAGCAGCATAAGAAGTTAATTAAACTTGACGGACATTATATCGACGATAATTATCGATATCGAATTATATGAAAATAATTTTATAATTTTATCGCGATAACGTTTTTGGTCATATCGCCCAGCCCTAGGCAAGCGTTTATTCATTTTCTACTTTCGGGCATGCCGCCATTGATCTGCTTGCGACTCACTCGAAAGCACATCACAACAAAGTAAACGTAGCTAATACCTTAGCTGCCCGGCCCGCCGACCACTGCGACCAGCGCTCCACAGCATGACCAAATGAGACATAATGATTTTACTGCAACAAATGTTATAATAAAACAAAGCCTTTCTATACATTTGTCTGGTTGAAAACTTTATTAACAGATTGCAGAATGGGTAGTTTGGTACGGAATGAGCAACGGAATGGAACTGCTATGAACAGAATAATGCCTTGCTTACTTGCTGTGTTCAAGTTCAAGTTTCAAGTTTCAAGTTTCTTTAATAGTTGTCATACAGAAGTACAGAATACTTTTATACAAAATGCTTCTTACTGTTACGCTCCAGAGACTGTGCAAGACAAGATAAGTATGAAATAAAATAACATAGTATAGCATGTAAATTAGAAGTAAAAAAAAATGAGGTCACAGTGTTCAGTATAGACATATGTACAATGTTCGATGCAGAATAGACGTAACTGAGTTACCATATAATATACAATATACAATACTGTGCAGTGTACTAATATACAATACTATATAGTGCAAGGCAGAAATGGGATGAGGTGCAATTTAGGTACAATTTACAGTAGGTGTACGAGTTGTAGTGCAAATCCTTTATCAATAAATATAAAGTGTGTTTGTGTGATCTAAAGTGTGGAGAGTGGGTGCTGCAGTGTGTTGTTTGTTTAAGTGAGTGTGTGCGTGTGGGTGTGTGTGCTGTGTGCATTTGATGGTTGTTGCATAGTGTTTATTGTTCGTTTAGCAGCCTGATGGCCTGGGGATAGAAGCTTCTTCTGAGTCTTTCTGTGCTCGCCTTAAGACTCCGGTATCGCTTGCCTGACCGCAGCAGTTCAAAGAGGCAGTTGTTCGGGTGGCTCGAGTCCTTAATAATTCTCTTAGCCTTCCCCTTGCACCGCTTGTTGTAAATGTTCTGGAGGGTGGGAAGCCCCCCTCCAATTGTGCGTTCGGCTGAACGTGTCACTCTTTGTAGTCTGCTACGGTCTTGTGCAGTGCTATTCCCAAACCAGGAGGTGATGTTGCCAGTCAGGATGCTCTCTATTGTACATGAGTAGAAGTTCCTAAGGATCTTCTGACTGACTTGGAACTTCCTTAGGCGCCTGAGGAAGTAGAGGCGTTGTCGTGCCTTCTTCACAACACTGTCAATGTGTGTGGTCCATGTCAAATCCTCGGATATGTGGGCTCCGAGGTACTTGAAACTGTTCACTCTCTCAACCGGTGCCCCGTCGATGCTGAGGGGGCTGTAGTCCTTGACCCCCGACCTCCTGAAGTCCACAATCATCTCTTTTGTTTTGCTGACGTTCAGGGAGAGGCAGTTCTCCTGACACCACTGTGACAGATTCTCTACCTCTTCCAGGTAGGCCCTTTCGTCGTTGGCAGAGATCAGGCCCACCACTACTGTGTCATCAGCAAATTTGATGATGGTGTTGTTGTTCCGCTGTGCTACGCAGTCATGAGTGTACAGGGAGTAGAGGAGGGGGCTCAGAACACAGCCCTGGGGGGCCCCTATGTTGAGCGTGATGGATGAGGAGGTGCAGTTGCCTGCTCTTACCACCTGGGGTCTGCCCGTCAGGAAGTCCAAGACCCACTGGCAGAGGTCATAGTTCAAGCCCAGGTCCCTGAGCTTGGCTATGAGTTTGGAGGGGACTATGGTATTGAATGCTGAGCTGTAGTCGATGAACAGCATTCTCACATAGTTCCCCTGCCTCTTGTCCAGGTGTGATGCTGCTGTGTGCAGCACATGGGCTATGGCGTCCTCCGTGGACCTGTTGGGGCGATATGCAAATTGCAGAGGGTCCAGGTTGATGGGGAAGGAGGAACAGATGTAGCCCTTCACTAGCTTCTCAAAGCACTTCATGGCTATGGAGGTGAGGGCTACAGGGCGGTAGTCGTTGAGGCAAGCGGCAGGCCTGTACGCTGTGATGATATGATCGCGAATTGCCCCTTTAATTGGCCGTTGCGATTGGTAAATATTATCTGGGGGCGGGCTTGCGAGTAGTGCTTTCAAGCCTTGCATTCGTATTTCACTCCTAAATTATCCAAGGCGTGTGATGACGCCACTCACGCGAGCTCGTGGTGCTATGAAAGAATCTGTCGGCAATGAATGAACTTACTGCGATCACCGATAGCCTGAGTGAAAAAAAAGATTTGCGCGGAGTGAATCTGGGTCACGCTATATACTTGGAACTTGTAGTCTATCGTGCGATTAAAGACCATGTCCCTATCTGCGTAGTCTATACATCCAACACCAAATCCCATAATTCCTAGCGAAACGAAACTGAATGTAGCCGCTTCCTTTAAATAATAATATGGCTCTTGCTCCGCAAGAACAACGGAGTGGATAATGGATATCAGTCAATTTTATGACAACCACGTCCGATGTGGAGAGATGATAAGATGATGATGATTGACGTGATGATGTGATGATTGATTGACGGGGACACGGAAACTTCTAACGTTCAGGATCAGCCATGCATTACGTGAGTACCCCACTATTAGGACGTGAAATACTGTCTACTTAAATTGACACCGCGGATCAATAAAGTATCAGCCTATCTATCTAATAATGAGACGATATGCAAATAATATAATACTAATAATTGTCGGTTCCCCGTATATGAAATGAAATGACTGCTGGTAAAATCACTGTTTATTTCTCGTTTTGCATAGTATTACATTCCACTTCTATAAACAATCAAAGTCCTACCGTAAGAGCCTCATACGGGTCAATTAAACCTTTTTTATTAGTCTTTCCTTCGAGCTAAGTTGGACTGAACATTTCACTGTCAAAAGCGCAAATGTAAATAAGGTTGCGTTGCAACAGTTTTCAAAATAAAGGTCATATATACAAATACCTCTCAATTCTTATAAAAAAAAAGTCCCGGATATACATAAACATTAATTGGCATAGATCTCTATAAACGGCCCAACACATTGATCACTTTAGGCACACACTGAAACCAGTAACATCACAAATATGAAGCAGGTAATTACCCATACAAATAATAAACCTTTCATGAGGTTATTTACAATAATAATAATTCATTTGATTTCTAAAGCACTTTTCATTGTGAAACAAATGTATGCAGAGTTTCTTCTCCTCCTGATTAATGGTGTGTGTGTGTTGTGATGATCTCATTCAAGGAGCACTACACAAGCGCGCGCACACACACACACAGTTTGTTGTTTTTGTTCTATTAGTGATTTACACACTCAGTTGGTTCATTATAAAAGATACAAACCTGAAAACAAACGCACTTAAATGTTAAATAAAAGGACCACAGTAATGAGGCAGGAGGAACATATTTTTTTTAATAATGGTAAAATTGTTATTAAAAAATGTGCCCCTAAAAAATATTTTTTGCCCCTAAATTTCTCATTTAGGGGCAAGTGTGCCCCTAGTGAAAAAGCTTAGCGTACAGCCCTGAGCGGGCGTAGATTTTTTGGGTACAGGGATGATGGTGGACTTCTTCAGACAAATAATTCAGTTCTTCAGTTCGGGTAAATAATATGCTGATGTTATATTGAACGTGTAACACTAACTATATAACGTTATTAACTAACTAGCTACCGTACCGGGAGCTCACGTTGATGCCTGGATGGTGCTAACTAACTACCTACCGTACCGGGAGCTCACGTTGATGCCTGGATGGTGCTAACTAACTAGCTACCGTACCGGGAGCTCACGTTGATGCCTGGATGGTGCTAACTAACTAGCTACCGTACCGGGAGCTCACGTTGATGCCTGGATGGTGCTAACTAACTAGCTACGGTACCGGGAGCTCACGTTGATGCCTGGATGGTGCTATCTAACTAGCTACCGTACCGGGAGCTCACGTTGATGCCTGGATGGTGCTAACTAACTAGTAGTGGGTAGTTGGGTACGGAATGAGCAACGGAATGGAACTGAGCTATGAACAGACTCTGAGTAATGCCTTGCTGCTATGGGTAATAATAATATGCTGATGTTATTGTCCGTGTAACACTAACTATATAACGTTAATGCCACAAAACGAATGCCTTGTTAATCATAAGTAGTAACTGTGATGCAGTAGCTTGTGTGTGTGTGTGTGGGGGACGGCGGGCGTTGTGCAGGTAGGTCGCGAGTGAATTTTTTTTTTTTGCCTTTTGACGACACAAATTGATGGTTATTTATCGGCGACTGCTATCGGCACATTTGAGCTTATCGGCCGATAGGCCGATAGCAGTCAACAAGGCACTTATCGGCCGATACCGATACCCGACCGATATATCGGTGCACCCCTAGTGAAAACGATCAAAAAACATGATCCAATTCTTAGCGGAGTTCTCACTCGCTGACTTCTCTCTCAGGCACACAGAGCTGCAGCAGCGCACTGCCCCTCCCCCTCCCAAACCCGTGTCAACAGAGGCTCCGGCAATAGTCTGCTCTAGTCTAGTGCATGCGACCTCTGTGAGCTAACATTAGCTACCTAGCTAACGTTACTGTTTAAACAAAATGACCCAGTCAACTATTCACTTTTAGTTTAATACATGAGGCATTGTCTAACGTTATCTAGCTGGCTAGCTACTGATAGCTCCTGATATCAACAAATGCTCCAGCAATAGTCGAGTGCATGATACCTCCGTTAGCTCGGTAGCCAACGTTAGCTCACGTTAGCTCACTGTTTATATGAAATGTCCCAGTAAACTAAATAGTTCACTGAGGCGTTGTCTTAACGTTATCTAGCCGGCTAGCAGTAGCTACAGATAGCTCCTGATATCAATGTCTTATAACATTGATTCGATGCGTATTCGTTAGGGATGCCCCGATCACGTTTTTTGCCACCGATACCGATCACCGATCGTCGTGAGCCATATCGGCCGATACCGATCCGATACCGATTGTTTTTGATTAAAAAGAAATTAAAAATTATTTTATATAAAAAGTTTTTTTTTCTTTTTTATATAAAATATATATATTATATAATTAGACTTGTACTTGTATTATCTGCGAGACATCGCCACCACGCAACAAGTCAAAATGCTCGCTATCTGCAAACAGCTCCACTGTCTGTGTGTACTCTAGTAGCCTCCAGCTCCAAAAAGGATTCTCCGGTGCTGCAGCGGGACCCTATTTGTAACGTTACTGTGCTTTGGTCATTTCACATTCAGCAAGCCCTCAGCTCGAATACGCATTAAATCAATGTTATAAGACATTGATATCAAGAGCTATCTGTAGCTACTGCTAGCCGGCTAGATGACGTTAAGACAGAACTTTAGTTCAATGGGACATTTCGTTTTGAACAGTAAACTAACGTCAGCTAACGCAAGCTAACGGAGGTATGAACATGGACTACTAGACTTTCTGGATCATTTGTTGATATCAGGAGCTATCGGTAGCTAGCCGGCTAAATACCGTTAGACAATGCCTACTAAACGTGAATAGTTGACTGGGTAATTTTGTTTAAACAGTAACGATAGCTAGGTAGCTAACGTTAGCGCAGGTCGAATGCACTACAGACTCGAGCAGAGGAGCCGCCTCTCAGTCCTCTTTGTTTACAAACTCTACACGGGGGCGGGCGGGGCTAGGGAGGAGGAGACAGACAGCGAGTGAGAGCTTCGCTTGATCGGTTTCCGCGATTGGCGAATATGACTCACTATCGGAATTCACAGATTGCATATTTATACTGAGTATCGGCCGATAACGATCGGTGGCCGATCGATCGGGGCATCCCTAGTATTCGTGCCCCTGGCTTGCATCACAGTCACGAAAGGGGCTAGCTGAGGGCATGCTGAATGTGATTTGACCAAAGCAGAGTATACCAATACGGTCCAGCTGCAGCGCCGGAGAATCCTGGCTGCAGCTGGAGGCTACTCGAGTATACACACAGACAGTGGAGCTGTTTGCAGATAGCGAGCATTTTGACTTGTTGCGTGGTGGCGATGTCTCGCAGATAATACAACTACAAGTATGATTATATATATATATATTATAAAAATAAAAATAAAAATTATATATATATTTTTAATAAAACCAAAAACGATCGGTATCGGTATCGGCCGATATGGCTCATAGACAATCAGTGATCGGTATCGGTGGCAAAAAACGTGATCGGGGCATCCCTAGAAAAAAGGTAATAAATTAAATTTGATCCAAAAAAAAACTCACTCACCGTATCGTGATATGTTTAGTATGATATCGCGATACTATCGTATCGTGACGCAAGTATCGCGATAGTATCGTATCGTGAGGTATCTGGCGATTCCCACCCCTAATAATTAGTGATAGACCGATCAATTGAGGCGAATGGGAGGCGAAGGGGAGTGCTCAATCTGTCTGTCTGTCTGTCTGTCTGTCTGTTTGGGACGGGTGTAATTAGTGGTGCTGCTGGTACGCACTGGCCAATGAAATGTGGATGGAAAGCAGGGAGGTCTGGAGGTCATCAGTTACCAGAGGTAACTGGTAGCTCAATCACCACTGCCCCCAGACAGGTGGACAGGCTTCGTTTAAAGTCAACACCATAAATCCTGTCACGTGACGTCGCCAACGCCGTGCAACCTTTCCCTGCCGTTTAGCCTGCATACATGTCGTGATATTAGATTCAAATTAGAATCAAATGTATTTTCTCATCGTACAGAACAAGTCCAGTACATAAGTTGGCATCTAAGGTAAGGTAAAGTGCATAACAATATACACTAGTGTGATTAAATGTAAACAAGTGATTTATGGAATATATATAATTAAGCTACTGAGTAATGTGCTTTTTTATTATGTACACTAATAAGAATAGGTATGGGATATATATAGATAATAATTATAGTATATCAGGGTTCGAAATTAACGGGGGCTTGGGGCATAATGCCCTTGAAAATGGACAAAATGCCCTCGAAAACCAGTTAAGGGGGGCACTTAATGCCCCCGACAGTTGACTAATTATATATATTTATCCGGTAATGGAGCATCTGTGTATCGTACGGTTCAGATGACGCGCAAATAAAAAAAATCATTTGGCGGAGCCTGTGTTCTGCACTGGCTGCAGGCAGCAGTCAGTTTGTGTAAAAATGGCACGCACAATATAAATCAATCTTCATTACGACTTTAAAAACTTAGCCATTAACATTACATAGGCCTACACACATCTTGCCATAGCGTTAGCAGTTTGTAAACACAACGCACGTTTTAACTATGGTAGCCCGACGCAGCCCGCAAGCTAATACTGTACAGTCAATGAAATGTCACCGTAGCTACTAGCTACTGTAGCAGAGGAGGAAATGGCAGTCTGAGAGCGGGGTGTTTAAAGACAATGATAGGCGTTTATTCAACATCCAAGAAGGCTAACATACAACTGTGTTTTACTAACTCCAACCGGGACTATTGCCGCTTTCGCGCTGCTTGTTGATGTTATGAACGTGACCGGAACTGAAGGTGCCACACGCTAAAATGTCCGTGGGGACCCGGCGCCAACCGATAGATAGTTCCAACTCACCGAATTACGTAATCCACCACAGTTGCACTCAATATTTAAATAATGTTAGTCTAAATAAATGTAGACAGAAACATAATAATTTCAAGCAGAAAATGAATCTTTCCATTAAGAACTGACAATCAGGGAATTGGGCGGCGTGGCTCAGGGGTAGAGCGGGTTGTCCAATGATCGAAGGGTTGGTGGTTCGAATCCCGCTCAAGCCCATGTCCATCCCACTGCCGTTGTGTCCTTGGGCAAGACACTTAACCTATTTGCCTCGTATGAATGTGTATGCATGTGAATGAATGTTGGTGGTGGTCGGAGGGGCCGTAGGCGATGATTATTCGCCACGCTTCCGTGAGTCTGCCTCAGGGCAGCTCTGGCTGCAATTGTAGCTTACCACCACCGGTATGACTGTGTATGAATGAATAATGGACTCTGTGAAGCGCTCTGGGTCTCATGAAGAGCGCTATATAAATCCAAGTCATTATTATTATTATTATTATTATTATTATTATTATTATTATTATTATTATTATTATTATTATTATTATTATTATTATTGTTTTTGTGTGTTTATATTAATTAAAGAAAGGAAAGTCTAGTGCTGGCTGAGCATATTGTTTGTTTGCACTAAGTTAATACTTTGACAAATGTAGCCTATATTTTTCAGTCAGTTCGGTCTTTGTGTAAACACTGTAAACCTTTTATTTTATTTTTAATAAATGAGAAGCATGTTTAGATTTGAGTGTTACATTTTTTTTAATAAAAATTAACGTATATCGAACTGAAAACCGTGACCCCAAAATCGTGATACGAACCAAACCGTCCATTTTGTGAACCGTCCCACCCCTACCGTTTATCATAAAAATTGAGTGCCCCCGAAATACAAAAAAAAGCCCCCGAAAATCAATTAAGGGGGGCAAAAAAAGCCCTTGAAAAAAAATGTTAATTTCTAACCCTGTAGTATATAGTTATTACAGTGTGTGTATATAAGCAGCAATATATGCAGGAATATAAACAGGAATACAGTATGCAGGAATATAAACAGGAATATATGCAGATATATATAGTATTATTTATATATACAATATAATATATACATCAGACGACAATAGTCAATCGCACTGAATTATGATATTTTGGTCGTGTCATGCCCCTTTTGGAGGAAAACAACTTGGGAATAAACAGGGATTAGATGGTGTTTGTTCATAAACTACAACTTTAGGACAAAACACACAGATATAATACAGTAAATCACGCTGAAGACCATCGTTGGGAAATTAGATATCCTGCAACTGACTGGGGAAGTAGGCTTGTCTGAAAACTCAAACCTAACTTTTCACAATGGTGTGAATTAGTGGAAGATCGATTGATCGTTAAGGATTTACTCGAACACATGACATTTACTCAATCTACTATCAAACAACGATATGTTACAATGTTGTCTCTCTTATTACATTGTAGCCGTCAATAGAATGGTGTATTTTCAAAGCATGTTTCAATGAACAGATAAAGGGTGCAATATAACTATGATGAGGAGGCAACCACCTCTGTGTCTGGAAAATAAGAGAGGGAAAAAAAACACAAGTGACGCCAACTTGCAAAATTAAGCAGGCTTAAGAGAAGCGTTGATTTCGAAAAGATAACCCAAGTCAGTGTGCACATTTATTGAAAACGACATAGTCGATATGGTTGACGCAGAGGGATTTCGGCAAATGATGCACCTGCTTGAGCCAGCGTACCATATCCCATCCTGAGGCACAACCACCTCGCGCATCGAGGAGAGCTAAACCGATGTGAAGTTCGGAGTTGCTCACGCAGCTAGCTAACGTTACCGCTGTTCGCAAGGTTGCATTGACGACAGACAGCTGGACTGCCCTGGCGACCGAAAGCTATGTTACCAATACCATCACTTGCCACTACATCACCGAGGAGGACTGGCGAGTCACATTTACATTTTGTCATTTAGCTGACGCTTATCCAAAGCGACTTACAAGTTCTGTACGACAAGTCATCAGGAAGGGCACAACTCTATCAGTTGAGTAACAATGTTCATCAAAGGGTTGAGTGCTACAGTGTAGGTTAGTATATTAGGACAAGTGCATGACAGTAAGGTTAGTTAGGGTTTTAATTTTTTTTCTTCAGATATTGGTTTAAGAAGTGTGTCTTTTGTCAACGGCGAAAGATTGGATGGGTTTCAGCTGTCCTGACTGTGGTGGGAACGGGAAGTTCGTTCCACCATTGTGGGGCAAGGACTGAGAATAGGCGGCTTCTCCTTGATGACCCTCCCGGAGCTCGGATAGGAGTAGATCTGAGGCGGCCAGAAGATGCAGAGCGTAGGGGTCTTGAGGGTGTGTAGTTTAGTGTTGTCAAAAATATCGAAGTATCGATACATATCGATACTGAATATTTAAAACGGCTTCAATACTCATTTCCCGAAGTACCGATACTTTCTGCAGTATCGGTACCAGCTGGCTTGCTCCCGCAAGTTGTTGACAGACAAGACGCGCTGCCAGAGCCTTGCCCTTCCGCCTCCTCCTCCTCCTCCTCGCTCAGAGCAACAGACAGCCTCCTCCCCCTCACAGCCGGGCAGCGCAGCCCTGTCTTCAGTTTGTAAACAACGCTATTATTAGCTAACGTTAGCTGTCGTTCCTCCGTTAGCTTAATGCTAGCTAGCTGGCCACCTATTACTTCATGGAAACGGAGTAACGTCAAGCCGAGCCCACTACACCAGTACACGCATGAACTCGACACAACTACCCCGTTTCCAACGTTCGGTCGAGCGGAGCCGGAGCCCATCCTACACCAGTACACGCATGAACTCGACACAACATTACCCCACCTCCATGAAGTGTCCAATTAGCAGCAATGTTGTTGAAAATGTAATGTTAATAAATGCTCCGAGCATAGCTCCGGAGAACTCTCTCTCTCTCTCTCTCTCTCTCTCTCTCTCTCTCTCTCTCTCTCTCTCCCTCTCTCTCTCCCTCTCTCTCCTCAGTGGTCTTAACTCTAACCCCCCCCCCCCCCAGTCCCTCGACACACACGCAGCAGCAGCGGATCAGGAGACCTAAAATCTCCAGCAGCCACTCTCTCTTTCTCTCTCTGATCTAAAGATAAACAAAGGGTTTTAAAAGTGTATTTATCTTCTCGTATAGTACCAGAGAGAAGCTGAGGAGAATCAACCAGCAACAAAAGCAAAATTAAAAAAAAAAAAAAAAAGAAAAAAAAATATTATAATAAAAAAAAAATTATTATAATTTTTTTTTTTGGTATTGAAAGTATCGAAAGTATCGATACTTTTCAAGGTATCGTATCGAAGTCGAAATTCCAGTATCGTGACAACACTAGTGTAGTTAGAGAGAGACCATTGACCGGAGGTAGGCGGAAGCCGTTCCCTTCGCCGCACGATATGCCAGGTCGAGAGCCTTGAAGCGGATTCATGCGGCAATGGGGAGCCAGTGCAGGTCCCTAAGAAGTCACCACTGCGGTGTTGCTAACTAGAAGTTTGCCGGGTCGGCATATGGCAGACCACCTCGCATAACAGTTAAAAGAAGCCATTCCCCATCCCTGGATAAAATTCTGACTTACTCGTGGAAAGTCAAAGCGGGAAGATACCCTAGGCAGTCAAAGCTGGCACGCCAGTACCTCTGTATACCCGCAACATCAGTACCATCTGAGCGAGTGTTTTTGGACTGATTGTGACCAGGCTGCATGCACTCCCGTCTGACACCCGACCATGAGACAGGCTATTTATGTTCTATGTAGGCTATCTTGTTGCAAAATAATAATAATAATAATAATAATAATAATAATAATAATAATAATAATAATAATAATAATAATAATAATTATTATTATTATTATTATTATTATTATTATGTTTTAGTTAGGCCTATTGGACATTTTCGTCCATAGATTTTTCATTTTTGTTCATTTTATTCATTAAGTTAATATAAAACCAGTGGCGGCTCTGCCACTAGGGGCGCAAGGGCGCCGACCCACCTGCTGCCAGCTGCTGTTAAATCACAGAAGAAGAAAATAAAACTTTTTAGTTTTTTGTTTTATAGCCCTATAAATAATATAAACATGTTTAAAATTAATAATATTTACTCATTTTAAGTATGTTTGTATTTCCAATGCACAATATAACGTTATTATCTCAAATAAAAAAAACACTCGTTTTCCTGAGCAGGAAGTGACATCACGTTTTTTTTATTTTTTCGTATTTCTCGGCCCGGGCTAGAAGCGATAGCGCTCTGTGTGCCCGTCACAGTTTGATCGCTGTATCCGTCACAGCCAATCAGTGCATAACGCGTTGTGCGTTGAAATATGACTATTATGTTGGAATCCGGGCGCGATTTGAAGCGGTCTAGCCAGTAGCGTCAAGAATTTCTGTAGCCGCATTTCGCGGAGACGCTCTCTGATTGGCCGACGCCAGTATTTTTTTCCGTAGCAGAATTTCACAGAGACGATCTCTGATTGGCCGAATACAATTTCTAATGTTCCAATTCTAGCTTATTCCGGCTAGGTTGGTTCCTAGGTTGGTCCTAGGTTGTTTGTCGTGCCGTGACTGCAAGTTCTTTAGACTGTTAAGCTTAGGCACTCTTTCAAAGTTGGTTAAGGTTAGAGTTTGTCTTAGAGCATGGCGATAGAACGCCAGGTAGTTTGCAGTCTGTTCGAGCGGAAATGGACAAAGGAATGAAGTACTTGTGACTGTTGTGTGGTGCTGCTAACAAGCTAACACTTGGCAAACAAGCTATATGGCGGATGCAGTCTGGACACAGTGGACAGTGGTCTGGAATACTACATCAACAGTGGATTATACACTTTATCAAGGCAAGCCCTGGACGTGTCAACTAAACAGTGAGTCTCTCTCTCTCTCTCTCTCTCTCTCTCTCTCTCTCTCTCTCTCTCTCTCTCTCTCTCTCTCTCTCTCTCTCTGTGGTTAACGTTAACGTTTGTAAATAGTTTTTTTTAGGAGCAGTACTGTTAGGCTACTGCTGGCCATTCATGAAGCGAGACATTGCTGATTGTTTATTTATTTTATAACACAAGACTATGACTACCAACTGCCTAGCCAGCCGTGTATCAATCTTGGATGCAATAATAACGTTACCACACTGACTGTGTCGATGGCTCATTGATTTAACTACTGCAGCTCTCTCGGATTGAAAATACGTGGATTATGGCTTGTTCAATATCGTCTATGTTTGAATGAATGAATGAATGAGAACTTTATTAACAGATTGCAGAATGGGTACAATACAGTACGGCTCAATACACACAATTGTTAAGGGGATGCAGACCAGAGAAAGACGTTTGTCTTGTTTACATCAGGGTCCCAGATTTTCGATTCATATCGATAGTTTAATAGCTAGCCTTGGCTCGTTTAACAATATGCAAAATATGTGTACAGCCCTGTACTCATACTGAAGTTATTCTTGGTATATAATAGGTCTGATTGTGTAACGAATCGATTCCACGTCGCGCTGTGTGTGAGAGAGAGAAGGAGAGAGGGAGAGATCTGCCTGTGTTTTGAGACGGGGCGAGTTTTGTTTCTAACTTTTCTATTTATATATTGTGTTTCAAGTTGTGAATTAGAGTCTAGACTATACTTTATTTGACTGGTTGTGTGTTGTTGTAGTAACAGCTGAGCGACTCGTTCATAAGAGCCGATTCATTGCAGTGAGCGTGAGTCGAATCGCTCACGTCTTGCCATGAGTCTGTTGCGTGGTACAGTACATGTTTGCAAAATGTTTGGTATAGCGCCCCTAGTGGCGAAGCACCCACCGGCCGCCACTGTATAAAACCGTGTTTAGAAAATGTTTAAGTTTGTTAAATACATGCTTTTAATTTTTTTAAGTGGCGAGTGACTTTAAAAAATATAAAATGTGTAGCCACATATATGCAGCTCGCCTGCTTAAAGTCGACACAAATGTGTTTTAATATGTCTAGGCCTCTATATTTCTATGTTTCATATGCCATGCAGTGTTGCAAGAATGCAATATATCGCTGCTGTGGAAATAAACCTTTAGATTGAGGAAACAAATACATTTGTTATTGTTTGGTCAATTGGGTATTTTTTGTTACAATTAATACATTAATTGATCGTTAATGTTATCAATGATCAAGTAAGGAACGTGCTTACCATTTGCAACCCTAGTGTGAGCGCTCTACGGTGGCCAGTGTTGGAAAGTAATTGCTTGATTTCACAAACAAAAACAAATGTTTCAAACAATGTGTTCTGGCCAGTTTCTACACAGACAAATACAATGGAGGTCAAAAGGAACAGTGTCTGTGTTTCCCCCAAAAGTACCAGGATGTACCGGTCTGATGTGTGTATCTATATATGATGTATCCAGGGCCGCCTCAGGGGGTGTGCGAGCAGTGCGGTCGCACAGGGCCTCGCGGGAAGGGGGGCCTCGCAAAAAAAAAAAAAAAAAATTATTTATTGTTTTTTTTATTATTCTTTTTTATTTTTTGCGAGGCCCCCCTTCCCGCGAGGCCCTTTTTCATCACAGATCTAAAATCTAGTTTTGCTTATATGCTTATATATTTCACATTAGACACGTTTGTAGAATGTGTCTGACTTGTTCCTGGTTCTGCTGCTCTGCAGCAGACATACTCACTATTGGAGCTCTGGGGCTCTGCAGCAGACATAGTATTGGTTTCAACGAAGGGAGGGGTTACATCATGTGTACGCCGGCGTGCGTCAGCTGCGTTTGACTATTTCGCGCGTGCAGCTTTGGAGGTTATGCTTAGTTATGCCAGCCAAGACGAAGAGGAACGTCATTCGGCAGATGGACTGAAGATGAAAGTTGTTGCATGTGACAGTTCAGTCAGGCTTTAGCTACGTTATAATATCGAGTGCTAACGTGTGGTTCAGTCGGGATAGCCATGATGATGTCGGCTAGTAGCTAGCTTAGCTAAAGGCTAACTAGCGTTAGCTAACCTAGAGAGAGCGCGTGCAGCATTGTTATGCCAAGATGAAGAGGACGGTCATTCGGCAGATGAGCTACGTTATAATATCGAGTGCTAACGTGTGGTTCAGTCGGGATAGCCATGATGATGTCGGCTAGTAGCTAGCTTAGCTAAAGGCTAACTAGCGTTAGCTAACCTAGAGAGAGCGCGTGCAGCATTGTTATGCCAAGATGAAGAGGACGGTCATTCGGCAGATGAACTTCGTCAACTGCACGCGGTTGTCTCCATCCTCTTGGACGTTTTGGTGAGTTTTTAATGCACTCTATTCTATTCCCGCCGTGGATATATCTCTCTCTCTCTCTCTCTCGGGCCGGCTAGCTATCGTGGCTAAGGCTAACGTTATGTTGGCTAACGTTATGTTGAGCCAAGTGGGCCGGCTAGCTAACGTAGCATACATGCTCTCTCTCTAACACACACACACACAGACATGCTCTCTCTCTCTAACACACAAACACACATGCTCTCTCTCTCTCTCTCTCTCTCTCTCTCTCTCTCTCTCTCTCTCTCTCTCTCTCTTTCTAACACACACAGACATGCTCTATATCTCTCTCTAACACACAAAATGACATGCTCTCTCTCTCTATATTTCTCTCTCTTTCTAACACACATATACATGCTCTCTCTCTAACACACACACACAAACAGACATGCTCTCTCTCTCTCTCTCTTTCTAACACACACAGACATGCTCTATATCTCTCTCTAACACACAAAATGACATGCTCTCTCTCTATATATTTCTCTCTCTTTCTAACACACATATACATGCTCTCTCTCTAACACACACACACAAACAGACATGCTCTCTCTCTATCTCTCTCTTTCTAACACACACAGACATGCTCTATCTATCTCTCTCTCTTCAATTCAAATGGGCTTTATTTCACATTCTTGTATTTCTCCCAGTAGGTATGGGAGTTTTGAGTTATTGTCGATGTTTTCAAAGTCTCTTTGGGTGTTTGCAATTTGTGGGAAGTATGTCTTGGTATAGTGGGCAGGTTGTTAAGAAGTGGAGCTCGGTTTCCACCTCATCTTGTGTGCAGTGGGTCTGTCTTCGCTTGGGAGCCAGGTCTGCCTATGGCGGCCTTTCTCGATGGCTAGGCTGTGCTCGCTGAGTCTGTACCTAGTCAAGGATCTTCTTAGTATTGGGTCAGTCACAGTGCTCAGGTATTCTGCCACTGTGTACTCTCTGTTTAGGGCCAAATAGCATTTCAATTTGCTCTGGTTTTGGGTTGTTTCTTTCCAATGTGTCTCTCTCTCTCTCTCTCTCTCTCTCTCTCTCTCTCTGGCCTTGCTCTGGTGGAGGGTCAGGGGCATTGCCGGGTCTGTGCAGCGATAACACTGTATATTGACTGTAGAACGGGAGCTCTCTCTCGCTCTCTCTCTTGCTATATGTTGACTGTATCATGCCCAGCCTCGGGCAGCACTATTATTTAAGAATATGTTGACTGTATGGAGATTTTTTTTTAATTTTTTTTTACCTTTTAGGGGGGGGGGGCCTCGCGTTTAAATCTCGCACAGGGCCTCGCATTTCTCCCAGGCGGCCCTGGATGTATCTATAATATAATATATAATAGTGGGGCTGTGAATTGAATCACACAATATATATCATTATTAGGGATGGGTACCGAATTCGGTACTTTTGAGGTACCGAACCGAAACACGTCGGTACTACCGAGTATTGATTCAAGTGAGAAAAAAAAAAAAAAAATCTATAATTTTTTTTTTAACTTTTTTTTTTCATGTCAACGTTCACACGCACAATATATGCTTACCTAGGATTTGACTTGATTCAACAACAAAGCAGTCGGAGCAATGACAAGCCGAAAACTGTCGAAATTGTAGTTATTTGAAGTTTGGATTTTTTTTTTTTGACTGAGGTATGTAAATTAAATTTCTTGAGACTAAAATACCGAAAAAAGGTACCGTTGGATACCGGTATCCAGGGAGCGAAATTAACTTTTTGACTCACCGGCCAGTGGCGGGTAGATGGGAAGAGTCTACCCGCCAAGCATATTTCTTACCTGCCAAATTTTTTTTGATTAAAAATATATATATATATTCGGTGATATATTTTTGGTGAAAAAACTCTTTTGGCCGAAAGCCGAAAGGGCATTTTTGGCCATTTTCGGCCGAAAACTTTCGGTGGCCGAAATTTCGGTGCATCCCTAGTAAATAAAGTACGTATTGTCAGAATATAGTCGGATCCTTTGCATCCCCTTCATGGTGAGTTTGACAGCTTCCATCTGGAAGGCGCTATAGAGTTCCTCTAGCCCCAAAAAACATATGTGGGTCCTTCAACCCACAGGCCATTGCTCTGATGAATTCTTAGATTTTAATTGTAACCATGGCACTGGTTAGGTACCTGAAGCTCTGTCCCTGTTTTTGTTGTTGTTGTTTCTAGGGATGCACCGATATGAAAATTGGCCACCGATACCGATACCGATTGTTCAACTAACACTATCGGCCGATACCGATACCGATATTTGTATATTTGTATATAAGTATTTGTAAAAATCTTAATTTTTTTTTTTTTTTTTTTTTATGAAACTACTGTATATTTGTATGTGTATGTTTGTATTTGTAGGCCTCTTTACTTACTTAAAAAAAGGAAACATCAAGAAATATGTTTATGGTATCACTATCTCTCTCCCAGTATCGTCTGGCGGCCTGCAGAGGGATACTATTTTCTCAACCAGAGCTTTCAACTAGGCTTGGGCGGTATGACGGTATTAAGGTATACCAGGGTATTTAGAAATACCTACGGTATTGATTTTCAATACCGTCCGTCACCGTCAAAATCACAGATGCGCTTCAGTTTCTATAACAGTGAAACGGAGTTTTGAGTGTAGTGCACACACTGAGTGTAGTGCACACACGCGCCAGCAGAGGGCGAGACCGCTCTAGTGGAGCGAGTGGGTCACAGCGGTGTTCACGTTTTACGGTAATGTTACGACAGTGCTGTGAAAATACCGTAAAGCGTTGTGACGAGAGCAGTGTTGTTGTGGGGCAATCCGTCTCTTATTATAATTATGTGAACTAAAGAGTACAAGGTTTACACAACAGCCCCCACCCGCCTTTTTATTGTATTTGTACCGTCCTGTACTATCCGCTGTCAGCTGTTTATCTCTCTCTGTGAGCTACTGAGCTTGAATAACTAGCGTTAGCTCACGTTTAAGTAGCGTTAGCTCTGCGGCTAATCTTAGATTACCCTGAACTAAATCAATGACTAGGTTATAAAGCATTCGAGTAGTTTTCACTGCACATAGAAGTAGCCAAACAACGGGAGCATTTCGGGAGCATATCACCAAAACCCAGGCAATTTCTAGCCCTTAAGGAATCAAATAGTCTGCCATGGCTATAGGCTAGATGCTAACGCTAAAACGGTGCAGGCTTCTACCGGTGCGGGACGGGACTACCATTCTGAGAGCTGACGATGATTTGTTTACTTGGT
The DNA here is from genome assembly GCF_963971535.1 of Notolepis coatsorum. Taxonomy (NCBI): domain Eukaryota; kingdom Metazoa; phylum Chordata; class Actinopteri; order Aulopiformes; family Paralepididae; genus Notolepis; species Notolepis coatsorum. The sequence continues at coordinate 75,078,419 of NC_140168.1, forward strand.
AACACCACGTAAACCCCCCCCCCGCTGATGAAAATGAAAGTCATACCGTCAAATACCGTGCACCGGGGTATTATAACATAAAGGTTTGCCGGTTTGAAAATAAGGATACCGCCCAAGCCTACTTTCAACCAATGCAATGGAACCATTCTGGCGGCCTGCAGCGGGATACTATTCTCTCAACCAGAGCTTTCAACCAATGCAATGGAACCATTTTGATTGACAGTCGATTCGGCCAATTACGCCACACCGCTAGCACCCACCTCCTGCTGTTCTTACCACCAATCGGCAAGCGTTTATTCATTTTCTACTTTCGGCCATGCCGCCATTGATCTGCTTGCGACTCACTCGAGAGCACATCACAACAAACTTAACGTAGCTAATACCTTAGCTGCCCGGCCCGCCGACCAGCGCTCCACAGCATGACCAAATGAGACATAATGATTTTACTGCAACAAATGTTATAATAAAACAAAGCCTTTCTATACATTTGTCTGGTTGAAAACTTTATTAACAGATTGCAGAATGGGTAGTTTGGTACGGAATGATGAGCAACGGAATGGAACTGGCCTTGCTTACTTGCTGTGTTCGGGTAAATAATATGCTGATGTTATATTGAACGTGTAACACTAACTATATAACGTTATTAACTAACTAGCTACTGTACCGGGAGCTCACGTTGATGCCTGGATGGTGCTAACTAACTAGCTACCGTACCGGGAGCTCACGTTGATGCCTGGATGGTGCTAACTAACTAGCTACCGTACCGGGAGCTCACGTTGATGCCTGGATGGTGCTAACTAACTAGCTAGTAGCTACCGTACCGGGAGCTCACGTTGATGCCTGCATGGTGCTAACTAACTAGTAGTGGGTAGTTGGGTACGGAATGAGCAACGGAATGGAACTGAGCTATGAACGGACTCGGAGTAATGCCTTGCTGCTATGGGTAATAATAATATGCTGATGTTATTGTCCGTGTAACACTAACTATATAACGTTAATGCCACAAAACGAATGCCTTGTTAATCATAAGTAGTTACTTTGATGCAGTAGCTTGTGTGTGTGCACACTCTCAAAAAACACCTACGTGAGACTGCAATTCGAAACTGGCCCCTACAAATGTCCTAACCTAGTTGTACAGTAAATGACCAAGTAAGGCTTTGTCAATATTCCAATGTACAGTGTAAAATGTGTGTGTGTCCCCTTCCCAAACCCCCCCCCCCCCCCCCCCCACCTCCAATGTACAGCCCTCATCCAACCCACCCAACCCCACCCCACCCAACCAACCTCCTCCGATGTACAGTTTCTATGCCAAATGTATATACACTCCTTTTCTGGACACTTTTGTATCACAAACAGTACTGTATTTGCAAATCTGATATGTCATAAATGTATAGATGTAGCAGTACTGTCTATCTGTATGTCATGTATGTCATATATGTTATGATGAATTGAAAATGGGGGACCCTGATGTAAACAAGACGAAAGTCTTTCTCTGGTCTGCATCCCTTTAACAATTGTATGTATTGAGCTGTACTGTACTGTACCCATTCTGCAATCTGTTAATAAACTTTTCAATCAATCAATCAATCATGTGTGTGGGGGACGGCGGGCGTTGTGCAGGTAGGTCGCGAGTGAATAATTTTTTTTTTTTGCCTTTTGATGCTACACAAATTGATGGGTTATTTATCTGCGACTGCTATCGGCACATTTGAGCTTATCGGCCGATAGGCCGATAGCAGTCAACAAGGCACTTATCGGCCGATACCGATACCCGACCGATATATCGGTGCACCCCTAGTTGTTTCTCTTTTTGTCTATGTATTGGGCTGTTTTGGGCCAATGTCTTTTGTGCCTGTGTGGTGTTTAAATTGTGTTGTCTTGTTGATTGCAACCATGATGAAGCCAAAGACAAATTTCCATGAAATGGACAAATAAAAATATCTATCTATCTATATATGTATCGACCACAGGAAAAAGGTACATAATCAGGCCTGTACACTGCGATGATATGATCGCATATTGCCCCCTAATTTGGTCCGTGCGAGTTTAAAATAATATCTGGGGGCAAGCTTGCGAGTGATGATTTCAACCCTTCATTCGCATTTCACTCCTAAATTAATCCATACAAATTGTAGTAAAACATTAGCCTACAACCAGGGCTGTACAGTGCAATATAATGTTGCGGTTGTAATTTCATTAGACAGACCAGCGAGGACCTTTAATAACATGCAATTTAATTGACACGAGCAATGAGCTAACGGTAGAGACCAAGGTATCCATTAGGATTATGCTAAGCTAACTAGCGATCTCTGCTAACCCTGGAAAACGGTCAAAGCGGACTCCACAAGACTAGTTCCATTCGTGAGGAAAGGGGGTGGGTTATATTGACAACGCTTGACAACAGAAGTTTAAACATAACTTCATATTTATTGGTTATTCATTTCTGTATATCATTGAATTTCCATCTCTGTGTGTCTCCATCTCTTCCTGTTTACATTCGAGTGCGACGTCATCACCTACGGCAGCTTAGACGATCAAAACGCGAACCTAGAACAAAACCCGAAAGGGGGGGCTGGCTCTCTTGTTCGTTCTCGCCCCCTCTCTCTCTCTCTCTCTCTCTCTCTCTCTCTCTCTCTCTCTCGCTCTCTCTCTACATTCAATGATTTAAAGTAGCCAAATGTTACACACAGTATAAATACTAACTGGATAGTTGCAGGGCTGTACACTGCGATGATATCGTCGCGAATTGCCCCTTTAATTGGCCGTTGCGATTGGTAAATATTATCTGGGGGCGGGCTTGCGAGCAGTGCTTTCAAGCCTTGCATTCGCATTTCACTCCAAAATTATCCAAGGCGTGTGATGACGCCACTCACGCGAGCTGAGCAGTGAGCACTCAGCAGGTATGATCAGCGGGAACAATCGACTGAGCACTCACTCTGATAGACTGGCTGACTGTCTGATTTAGCTATGAAGAAAAGTAAAGTTAGTATTGCTTCATATTTTCGACACGTTCGACCTCCTATAGTGAGCCGAACTGAACTGAACTGAACTCAGACACAGAGAGAGAGCTGCGACGTCTGCTGCTCCTCCCGCACCCGTGGCTGTTGTAAACACTAGGGACCTCGGTGAGCCTGCCAGCCGGCTAGCTACTGATATCAACAAATCCTCCTGCAAGTCCAGTAGTGCATGATAGCTCGCGTTAGCTTACTGTTCAAAACGAAACGTCCCATTAAACTAAATAGTTCAGATAGCTCCTGATATCAATGTCTTATAAGTTATAACACTGAGTCGATGCGTATTCGAGCTGAGGGCACGCTGAATATAGTCAATAGGGTCCAGCTGCAGCGCCGGAGGATCCTGGCCGTAGCTGGAGGCTACAGTATAGGGTCCAGCTGCAGCTCCGGAGAATCCTGGCCGTAGCTGGAGGCTACTCGAGTACACACAGACAGTGGAGCTGGTTGCATATAGCAAGCATTTTGACTTGTTGCGTGGTGGCGATGTCTCGCAGATAATACAACTACAAGTATGATTATATAATATATATATTTTATTAAAAAAAGATTATATAAAATTATTTTTTTTATTTTTTTTTTAAATCAAAAACAATCGAAAATTTTGCCCCTAAAAAATATTTTGTGCCCCTAGTGAAAAAGCTTAGCGTACAGCCCTGAGTTGATGATATAAACATTTAATTTCATTATCTGAAATATTCTAAAATCATTAAGTCTGTGTGATTATTATTTTCTCACAGTAGTGTGTGTATATATATATGTGTGTGTGTGTGTTTGGCTAAAGTGGATAGAAAACACAGTACTGTGTAAAAGGCACCCAAGAGTTTTTATATAAATTGTCTTAGATGTAAATAATTTTTTTTATTAGTGTGTCAGTAGACTACTCTTAGTACATTTTCATTAAATTATTTTTTAAAGCATCTTCATGGTTTAATAATGCAAACATATGTTGCAGGGACTTATTATAATCATCATATTGGCGTGACTGTATGCATCAAAGGGTTAAATCAAGCATTTTTAAGTGCTTTAGAGGAAATGTCAAAATATCGCGATATCATTTAGAGGCCATATCGCCCAGCCCTACTATAATGGTAAAATAGTTATTTAAAAATTTGCCCCTAAAAAATATTCTTTGCCCCTAAATTTCTCATTTAGGGGCAAGTGTGCCCCTAGTGAAAAAGCTTAGCGTATATGTTATAGCCATAAGAAGAATATTTACGTTTCATATTCGCGAAAGTCCCCCCCCCCCACCCCCACTCACCCTGATGCAAACACAGCAATACTATGATGGTTCGTTTTAACCTTAAGATAGAAAGTTAGCGTTTTACACAAGATCGGACTGCTCAAGACTACATTTTCTGATAGCCTTGTCCCAACCCTAACTCTAACCACACTGTTAAACGAACCATAACCTTAACCTTAACTTTCTATCATCATATAATAATAATGCAGGACCTGTTGCAGAGGTCTTTATTCGGCATGCAACGACACTCAATGTTTTAGTGGTACACACAGCGGTTAGTTTTTTTTTTTTTTTTTTTTTTTTAGCACACACACCGGAACACACACGCATGCATTGTCTCTTTAGAATCGCCGATGCGATTCGTCTCTGCGATTAACCCATCCCGTCGTCCTTCCCCCCCAAGGGCAGCCGGGAGCAGACAGGCGTCAACGTGAGCCACGCCAGGGGACCAATCCAAGTGCTCCTGTCCGTCTTCGTCAAGGACGCCACAGCGTTAGCGATCTGTTGTTGTGCATGTTTTTCCATTGGGTTTATCTTATCGGGGGGAAACCCTTGCGAGCACGGGGAGAACATGCAAACTCCACACAGAAAGGCCTGGGAGATACCCCACCTGGGTACCTGGCATCATGGAAACCTGGTCCCCAAGCGGGAATCGAACCCTGGACCTTCTTGCTGTGAGGCGACAGTGTTAACCACTACACCACCGTGCCGCTATGCGCTATAGTATTGAGCTTGTGGTTTGATCTAGCGGTGAGTGCCCCCCAAGCATTGTTAGTCCGACTCCCAATTGTGCTTTTTGGGGGATTTTCACCAATATGAAACATATATATATTATGTATATATACAACATAACGTACATTATGTACCTATTTTCCTGTGGTCGATTAGGTACTTTAGTTCCTTTACGCCATGTTGTGTTTGTGTGTGTGGAGTTAGGGTTCCCTGGTGAGACAGCTCTGACAGCATGCTGACGACATGCTGGTGAGGCAGTATTTCCCCTGCAACAGGCGTTAGTGGAGCCCCGCCCACCTGACGGAAGGGTCTGCCCACCAATCAGCCCTGCTCAGCAACTTCAGCACCCGGTCGCCATTAGAAAATGTGTTGGGGGAAACACTGTGGTTTATACGTAAAAACAATTCAGTCATTATGGCAAAAGTACATAATCACGATCATGTCAATATTGAGGTCACGATTATTTAACATGATGACTCATTAACTTTGGAAATATTGTGCATTTATTGAACTTTAAAAAAGAAACGTGACTTTTTAACAGTGAACTTGAAATATAATTCAACTGAAAACCTAAAACATGACCTGGCTTAAGAAATATGACCTGGTAAGAACATGACCTGGTTTAAAAACATGACCTGGTTTAAAAACACGACCTGGCTTAAAAACATGACCTGGTTTAAAAACACGACCTGTGTAACTGAGGGGTACAATTCCCTGACTGTATTGTTAGATATGGTATTTAATACCACTACCTCTTGTACTTTAACTTCTGGCCATCCAGTACATGATATAAGTATGATGAACACTTTCCCACCTGATGAAACGAAGTCCACACAAATGTACAAATCGAATATTTAATATAGCAAAAGGTATATACAACGTTCACTTGTTTACACTTATGATTTGAAATATGCACTTGTATGGCAAATGAGTATTCGTAGGTAAATCAACATTGAATGTCCAATCTCTGGTTACGCAGGGAGTAAGTATACAACCTGGATATTTAGGAACTATAGCGATGGTACTTAAATGATTATAGCTGGATACACTAAGGGGGGGGGGGGGTCCCGCTGGTTGTAAGACAGTAGGAGGGGGGGGTTAGAGAAGCCGCTGGCGGTATCCCATCTGGCCGACGATTTCTTGGGAGAATTCAAAGTCTTGAACACGGTGCCCACAGAACCTCGGTCCGCAGACAAATACAGCTGGACCCTCTGGTGGACGGTAGCTGCCGGTCCACAACGGAGAGACGTGAGGCGACCTCACTGGTGTAGAGCGCCGTCTCACCTGGAGTCCTCTCCGGGGGGTAGTTCCAACACTCCGCAGTGTTGGCCGTTATCCATGGAATAATCAAAGCACCCAAAGCATAATCCAAGCCGTGGAAGGCTCGCCGTCGTCCGGGTAGAGTAATCCAATATACAGGTCCAGTCGCCCTGGCCCGGAGCTCCTCGGATGCAAGCACCACTAGGGGTCTGCCCAGCCTGGTTAAGCGTCCAGATAACGTCAGGAACGATGGGGGTACTGATAACTTTATAACTCTAACCGAACGATGCACCATACATAAATAGACTATTATTAGCTTAATAGAATACGTCCAACTCGACGGTATAGTGCCAAACTATGACTATTCAACTATTAATCCACACGATATCTCAATGCCTATTCTGAGGCCAAGTAGGCCTTACTACACCACACGTGCGTCGTGGGTGAGGCTTCGCGTCTGTCACTCTGTTGGAGGGTAAAGAACTGGACTAAAAGCAAGTTCTACTTTACTTGCGCCATATATATATGCGCTATGAACAAATAGTACCATTCGTATTTCGCCCGACGTATTCCTACGCGGAACCGGGGCTTGCCACGACATGTTGGGCGGCACGATTGAACTTGAACCTAGGGGTATGGCAACCTGGCGCCAGGTTCTCGTCCAATGGTAGAATGAAACTATTATGGGCTGTTTAGTAGACTAAAGGGATATTCAGTGCATATTGTACAAGGAATATACAGGGGATATCAAACGATATACAAACACTATTTAAATATATATATATAAATAAACATATATATTCGGTTTAATCTGATCCTTCACAACAGCCGCCCCCTAATTAGTCCCACCTAATTAGCTAAGCAGAGACAGATTAACCGCACTGTCTACCACTCAAGGTCCGCTGTAAGGGTCAGTCAACTCACAAAGTCATGGGGTCATGGTCATCATCGATAGTATCTGGGAGTCGGGGCAGTTCTATGAGCCTCGCCACGGGTCGTGTGTAAGTGCGCCCATGGACGAGTACTTCAGCTGATCGGACCTTGCCATCGGCACCGGTGATCACCTTGCTTACGGGGCCAGCCGGCCACATAGCTCTGGGTAGTGACTGGTCGATAATCATGACGACTGTTCCTTCTGTCAAATTGTCTCTCTCCTTTACCCACTTCTGGCGGGTCTGTAGAGACGGTAGGTAGTGGAGTAGGAAGCTGCTCCAAAACTTGTCAGCTAGTACTTGACTGTACCTCCACATTCTTCGGCCGTTCGCTTCTTCAGGCCTGTACATTGTCTGGGGTAGCGCGGGGTCCAGCCGCCCCATTAGGAGTGTGTTGGGGGTGACTGGGTCGACATCTGCTACATCACTGGAGACGTAACCGAGGGGCTTTGAGTTCAATACTCCCTCGATCTCCGTGAGGACTGTCATTAGGACTTCCTCCGCCACAGTCTGGGCCCCAAGCACGGCGTACAGGGCTGTCTTTATAGAACGTACTTCTCGTTCCCAGGTTCCACCGAAGTGGGGTGCGTTCGGGGGATTAAACTGGAAGTCAATCTGGGATGGAGCGAGGTGGGTCTTAAGTTCTGGGCCCATAGCTGGAAGCTCTCTCTCAGCTCTCTTTCTCCGCCTTTGAAGTTTGTCCCGTGATCAGACAACAATGTAGACGGTTTTCCTTTCCGTGATGTGAATCTTCGGAAGGCCATAAGGAATGAGTCTGTGCTCATGGTCGGAAGGAGCTCGATATGTATCGCTCTGGTGGTCATGCATTTGAATACAATACCCCACCGCTTCTCGGTTCCTCTTCCTCTCTTTATATACAACGGGCCAAAGCAGTCCATGCCTGTGGAGTGGAATGGCTTGTCGCCGATTCGGAGGCGACAGGGGGGTAAGTCAGCCATCCGTGGTATGCTGGGCTGCGCGCGCCACTTACGGCAGTCTAGACAGGTTCGCTGGAAGCGCCGCACTGCTTCTCTCCCTTGCAGTATCCAATAACGACGTCTGATCTCCGCGAAGACTCTCTCTGCTCCTGCGTGGTGTACATCCTCGTCGTATTTCTTTATGATCAGCTCTGTGACCTTGTGTCGGCTGTTCAAGACGATCGGGTACTTAATATCATCCGGTAGATCGGGGGCTCTCCGCAGGCGACCACCCACTCTGATGAGATTATGGGCGTCACTCTCTGGTGCCAGGTGGAGCAGTCTGCTGTCTGATGGGACGGGGTTTCCTCCCTGTAGACAGTCTAGCTCATCGGGGAACGAGTCTCGCTGGGCTCGTTGTAGTAGAAGAAGTTCTGCTTCTTCGTAGTCAGCTGCTGACATGTCAGTGGTGGACTGAATCTCTGGGTGGTGCCGCAGGAATGTTCTTTGCTGCGCACTCTCTAGGGTAATGCAGTCATCTATGTTGGGGTCTGTGGAGGCGACTGTGCTCAGTCCACAGAACATAGGTTTCTTGTTCTCAGCCTCCTCGTTACTTGCTTCCCGTGGGGTGGGCGTAGGCCACTCTCCTTCCGGGAGCTTGAGGAATTCTGGTCCGTCACTGTAGATGTTGCGACGGGTTAGGTCATCCAGAGACATTCCCCGGGTGATGACGTCAGCTGGGTTGTGTTTGGTGTCCACATACCGCCAGCTCGCTGCTTCTGTTAGCTCTTGAATCTCGGTGACTCTGACTCCCACGAAAACTTTGTATCTGCATGAATCAGACTTGATCCATGTGAGTACTGTCGTGGAATCTGACCACAAGATTGTTCTGTGCACCGGAATGGTGAGTTCACGTTGGATTAACGTGGCTAGATGCGCTCCTGCTAGGGCTGCGCAGAGCTCTAGACGTGGGATAGATTGTTGCTTACGTGGGGCTATTCTTGAGCGGGCCAGGATGAAAGCAGTGTGTATCTTTCCTCCCTTCTCTTGGGCACGCAAGTAGGCCACCGATCCATAGGCTACTTCGGAGGCGTCGCTGAAGACGTGTAGATCAATCTCGCATGTCTCTGGCCTCACTGTGGATGGGAAGTAGCTGCGGCGTATATTGACGCCTGGGAGTGAGCGGAGTTCCGTCTCCCACTCTCTCCATGTTGAGGCAAGGTGTGCGGGTATTGGGTCGTCCCAGCCCTGGTCCTTGTCCCATAGTGCTCGTACAATCATCTTTGCCCTGGTGGTGTAAGGTAGAATACATCCCAACGGGTCATATTGTCTGGCGAGTGTTCTGTACACACTCCGTCTGGTGGTCGGTATCGCCGTCGACCTTCCCTGCTCTGGAGCCAAGGGTTTGTGTCTATAGTGGAGCGAGTCTGTTTTGAAGCGCCAGACTAGTCCTAGTGTCATTTCTTGGGCTTCTCCTGGGATGGTCGCCATCCAGGTCTCGCTGCTGGCAGCCTTGTCCGCGGGGGAGAGGCTGCGCAATACGTGCGGGTCACTGCTGGCCCACTGCCTGAGATCAAAGCCGCCTTTGATCAGGGAGGCGCGTAGCTTGATTAGGAGAGCCTCGGCTTCTTCTTGAGTCGAAACGCTTTGTAAACAGTTGTCCACGTAGAAACTGTTCTTCACACTGTGTCGGACCTCTTCATCTGCTGCTGGGTCCTCTGCGACGTGTTTCTGTAGTGCAAATGTAGCACAGTACGGGCTGCATGTGGTTCCGAAGGGGAGTACTTCCCACTGGTAGATGGCTGGGTTCTCATCTCCGATCCTCTCTCTCCATAGGAACCGCAGCAGGGTCTTGTCCTCCTCTACTAGTCTCACCTGTAAGAACATCCCTTTGATATCCCCGCTGATAGCCACCTTGTCCTGGCGGAAGCGCAGTAGCACGCCTAGTAGGGAGGGGCCGAGTGTGGGGCCGGGCAGAAGCTCTTTATTCAGATTTTGGGATCCGATCTGGTAGCTGCAGTTAAACACAATGCGATCCTTGCCGTTGTGATGGACCTTGTGATGCGGCACGTACCATGATTCGGTCGTCTGATCGGCCTCTTTAATGTCAATCTTTGTTACGTGTCCCGCTGTGATTAGCTTCTCAATCTCAGCACGGTACACACTCTCTTGAGCGGGGTCTTTGGCTAGGCGCCGCTCCGTGTTCAATAGATAGCGCTCCGTGGCGTCTTTCTTTGCGTGAAAGGTGGGCATTCCCTCTCGCCTCAGGAGTGGAGTTGCGTATCTCATCACTCCGCCGACTGTGACTCTCTTTGTCCCCTGCTCGAGTAGGTTGATGGCGTAAATGTCTTCTTTAGAACGAATGTCTTTCTTTTCGTTCTTAAAGGGCATTGTCTCTAGTGTCCATAGCCTCTCGACATGCTGCAGGAGAGTGGTGTCTTCTTCTGTTGTTCTGGAGTGGAGGCAGCTAGTGGCTGCTGTTCGGTTGAGAGATTTAGCGAGGGGGCCTTGTAGGGTCCACCCTAGGCGGGTCTCGACTGCTGCAGGACAGCCTCGGGGTCCTGTATGGACCCGGTCAATCGGGACTATGAGTTCTGCATGGTCGGAGCCTATCAGCAGGGTCGGGGTAGCGCCGTCTATGAGCGGGATAGGTAATTGGCGCAGGTGCACATATTTATCCATCAACTTAGCGACAGGGTAGGTGTACTGCGATAGTCCTATTTCTTGGCTGGTGAAAGCATTTGTAATCTTATACCGTCGCTCTGGCTGCCCGTTTGCTGCGATAGTGAAGGAGACATTCTCGCCCTTTATCGTCTTTAAATCTCTTCTTATTGTCCGAATCGTCATTTCGTTCTTGCTCCCCCGCAGTCCCAGCTGGGCCGCAGCGGACGCGAGCAGAAGGGTCTTCTCTGACCCGTCATCAAGGACGGCGTAAGTGTCCATGACTTTATCTTGGTAGCTCAATGTCACACGGACTACCTTTAAGAGCACTTGGGCGCCGCTGCTGCTGGCGGGGTCAATGTACATGACACTTGCCTTGGTGCCGCTCGATGGTGCAGGTGGGGGCCGTCTTCTGTTACTTTCGTGTAGTATATCTAGATGGGCTCCGTCGCACCGACTGCACCTTTTCTTTAGGCGGCATTCGGCTGCCATGTGTGGCCGCGCACATCGGTAACAGCGCCTGTTGGACTTTATCCATTGACTCACTTCTTCTGCATTCATCTTTGTGAATAGGTCACATTGTGACAGCCAGTGTTCTTTCTCACAGTAGGGACACGCTATCTTCCACTTCTCTTTTCTCGAGGGGGTGCTGTGACTCTTACTGCTCGGTACTGACTCTGATTGGTGCATGACAGTCACCGATCTTCTTCCATCATTTATTCTCCTGGGTCCCTCTCTGGAGCTTGGCGTGCTCCGCCCGAATGTATCCAGTCGTAAGCTGCTGACTTCTCTCGCCAGGAAGTCGGCTAGATCAAGGAGGGATGGTTCGGGGCCGTTGGGATCCCGGTAGTCTCTCTGCCGCCTAAAACTCTCCTGTCTTGCGGGTGGCAGCTTCTCCAAAATCCTCTCGACGTTAGAGTTGGCGTATAGCTCATGCATGCCCTTTTCCCGTTGCGCTCCCAGCATCCCTACCAGGGACTGCACTTTGATTGACAGGTCGTCTAATGAGCGATTGTCTGTGGCTGGGGGTAGGCGATCAATATGCCTTATCTCTTGGATTACGTAATCCCATATACGTCCATATCTCTGGTCCAGCGCCGCTAGGGCCGCTGTGTATGGTGTCGAAGAGGTGGCATAGGCTAGCGCTATATTGTGCGCTTGCGGTACTTTCAGGTGCTTCAGTAATATTGCATACTTGTGGCGTTCGTCAGCGACATCCACCATCATTGTCTCTAAGCACATCCGGAGCTCCGTGTACTGTGCTCGACTCTCATAGGCGAAGTCTGGGAATGACGGCGTGGCAATGTATGACGCCGTGGATGGCTGATACATCGGCGAGCGTTGGGGGAGAGACCTCCTGGGCGAGTCCCCTCTTGCGCCTCGCTGTGGGCTGGTACTGACAGGGTACCATGGCCCGCTGGTCCAGGTGCTGTTCCTCGGGGCTGGTCGTGCGTCGTGCTCACCCGTGAATAGAGTCGGGGGTCTGTAGCGCAGCGCCGCGGGGGTATAGCCTGGACTGTACTGGACCTCCTGGTCCGGTGGAGTACTGTGCTGTCGTCGGGCTTGGTTCTCCTCCTCTCCCTCTTCTTCCTCTATCAGATCTTCCAGATCCTGTAATCGTTTATTTAGCTTCTCCGCAGTGTATGCCGCTCCTTCCTTGTAGCTGGGTCTCGCTTGGACCGGTCTGGGAAGGGGGTCTGCGGGGGGTATAGGCTCGGTCTGTTGGTCAAGTTCAGGGTCGCTTGCTCGGTGAGGAGACGCTGCCCTTGACTGTTGTCTCGACGAGTTCCTTGAACCCCTGGCGGAGGGAGAGGGTGTTGCCTTGCGGATCAGCTGCTCCATTAGCTGCGCTTGTAACTTGTCGCGCTCGACTTCGCGCTTGGTGAGATCTGCTTCTCTTTGGGCACCGGCAGCGGCGCGCTGGGCGTCGGCCCGGTCCCTTGCCATATTCTCTTCCGTCTGAAGGCGTCTCATCTCCAGGCGTGTGCGCTCTTCTTCGCTCCGTTGTTGCGCTTGGAGTTGTTCGCGCTCGCTGAGCGCCTGTGCTTGGAGTTGTTCGCGCTCGCTAAGCGCCTGTGCTTGGAGACGATCGCGTTCACCCTGAAGTCGGTCGCGTTCGGTAGAGGCTGTCAGGCTGACGAGGAACGCCTGTTGTAGCATCCTCTCCGCTTCGCTGGGGGAAGGCGGTTGTGGAGGTGAGCCGCTCCTGCGTGAGCCGCTCCTGGGGGTACTCGTTGGGGAGTCCTGGAGCTCTATTTCCTCGGCGCTCTCCTCCTCTTCTTCCGTGCAGAGTTCTCTCTCTGTAGGGTTGTCTTCCTCCCGGGGCTGGTCGGGGACTACTTCTTGGGTAGTGGCGGGGGGTAAAGGCATGTCAGCTCCCTCCTGGTCCCCACCGTGAGCTTGGTCAGTTACATTAGGACCTACTAGGGCCTCTGTGGTCGGGGAAACCTGGTCGTTAAGGTCAGACATAATTTTACTTTCTACTTTTACCGCGTTTACCGTTTGTCGAAGGCTAGGTAGTTGACTGACAGTGTAATCCTCTAAGTACTGAGGTGGCTGTCGTCTGCGCCGCGGGCGTTCTAGGTTAGGAGGACCGTTTCGTGGAGTGTTCATCATAGGCCATTTCAATATTAATAACACTATATTAATATTACACTAGTTACCCTCCGGCTCGAAGGACCAATTGTAACTGAGGGGTACAATTCCCTGACTGTATTGTTAGATATGGTATTTAATACCACTACCTCTTGTACTTTAACTTCTGGCCATCCAGTACATGATATAAGTATGATGAACACTTTCCCACCTGATGAAACGAAGTCCACACAAATGTACAAATCGAATATTTAATATAGCAAAAGGTATATACAACGTTCACTTGTTTACACTTATGATTTGAAATATGCACTTGTATGGCAAATGAGTATTCGTAGGTAAATCAACATTGAATGTCCAATCTCTGGTTACGCAGGGAGTAAGTATACAACCTGGATATTTAGGAACTATAGCGATGGTACTTAAATGATTATAGCTGGATACACTAAGGGGGGGGGGGTCCCGCTGGTTGTAAGACAGTAGGAGGGGGGGGTTAGAGAAGCCGCTGGCGGTATCCCATCTGGCCGACGATTTCTTGGGAGAATTCAAAGTCTTGAACACGGTGCCCACAGAACCTCGGTCCGCAGACGAATACAGCTGGACCCTCTGGTGGACGGTAGCTGCCGGTCCACAACGGAGAGACGTGAGGCGACCTCACTGGTGTAGAGCGCCGTCTCACCTGGAGTCCTCTCCGGGGGGTAGTTCCAACACTCCGCAGTGTTGGCCGTTATCCATGGAATAATCAAAGCACCCAAAGCATAATCCAAGCCGTGGAAGGCTCGCCGTCGTCCGGGTAGAGTAATCCAATATACAGGTCCAGTCGCCCTGGCCCGGAGCTCCTCGGATGCAAGCACCACTAGGGGTCTGCCCAGCCTGGTTAAGCGTCCAGATAACGTCAGGAACGATGGGGGTACTGATAACTTTATAACTCTAACCGAACGATGCACCATACATAAATAGACTATTATTAGCTTAATAGAATACGTCCAACTCGACGGTATAGTGCCAAACTATGACTATTCAACTATTAATCCACACGATATCTCAATGCCTATTCTGAGGCCAAGTAGGCCTTACTACACCACACGTGCGTCGTGGGTGAGGCTTCGCGTCTGTCACTCTGTTGGAGGGTAAAGAACTGGACTAAAAGCAAGTTCTACTTTACTTGCGCCATATATATATGCGCTATGAACAAATAGTACCATTCGTATTTCGCCCGACGTATTCCTACGCGGAACCGGGGCTTGCCACGACATGTTGGGCGGCACGATTGAACTTGAACCTAGGGGTATGGCAACCTGGCGCCAGGTTCTCGTCCAATGGTAGAATGAAACTATTATGGGCTGTTTAGTAGACTAAAGGGATATTCAGTGCATATTGTACAAGGAATATACAGGGGATATCAAACGATATACAAACACTATTTAAATATATATATATAAATAAACATATATATTCGGTTTAATCTGATCCTTCACAACAACCTGGCTTAAAAACATGACCTGGTTTAAAAACATGACCTGGTTTAAAAACATGACCTGGTTTAAAAACATGACCTGGTTTAACAACATGACCTGGTTTAAAAACATGACCTGGTTTAAAAACACGACCTGGTTTAAAAACACGACCTGGCTTAAAAACATGACCTGGTTTAAAAACACGACCTGGTTTAAAAACACGACCTAGCTTAAAAACATGACCTGGTTTAAAAACATGACCTGGTTTAAAAACACGACCTGGTTTAAAAACACGACCTGGTTTAAAAACATGACCTGGCTTAAAAACATGACCTGGCTTAAAAACATGACCTGGCTGCTTATTGCTTATTCCCAGAGGAAGAGTACGCCCGAGTGCTTCCGCGTTTTCCCTGATTGGCTGCGACGCGACACGCCCCGCGGCAGGCGCGGCAGCCGCAGAGCGGAGCGGCAGAGCTTGCGGCATTGTGTAGCCGTAATCCCTGATGATTTTCATTCGATACTTAGCTCACCTGGCAGCGCTGCGGTCCGTTGGTGACAAGTTCGAATCCCTTCAATTTATTTTATTTTTTTTTTAAAGGGGAACTATTTTACTATTTCTTTCACTATTTGGGCACTTTTACACAATTCCTGTGAGTCTATGGAACACCTCTGTAATATATATATTTTTTTTATTCATTGTTTTGTATTTCTAATCAAGTCCTCAAAAACAGCATTTTTCTACCTCAAGATCTCGAGCCGTTTTGAGCCTGGGCTGCAGGTGCAGGTGCAGGTGCAGGTGCCACTGTGTGCAGCTCATCTTGTATCTCAACATTAACATGCAGCGGTGTCTTTATGACATCACAGATAGGCACATTTTCAGATGACTCAGTTCAGTGAGGGTGAATATTGTGAGAGGAGAATTGGAAGAATGCGCCAATATGAGAATCTTGAGACATAGATCATATTAATATAAGTTCACATTAACAGTGTGGTGAAGAAGGCACGACAACGCCTCTACTTCCTCAGGCGCCTAAGGAAGTTCCAAGTCAGCCAGAAGATCCTTAAGAACTTCTACTCATGTACAATAGAGAGCATCTTGACCGGCAACATCACCTCCTGGTTTGGGAATAGCACTGCAAAAGACCAAAGCAGACTACAAAGAGTGACACGTTCAGCCGAACGCACAATTGGAGGGGGGCTCCCCACCCTCCAGAACATTTACTACAAGCGTTGCAAGGGGAAGGCTAAGAGAATTATTAAGGACTCGAGCCACCCGAACAACTGCCTCTTTGAACTGCTGCCGTCAGGCAAGCGATACAGGAGTCTCAAGGCGAGCACAGAAAGACTCAGAAGTAGCTTCTATCCCCAGGCCATCAGGCTGCTAAACGAACAATGAATGAACACTACACAACAACAACCACCAAACACACATAGCACACACATCCACACGCACACACTCACTTTAAACAAACACACTGTAGCACCCACTCCACACACTTTATAGCACACACCCACTTTAAACAAACACACTGTAGCACCCACTCCCCACACTTTATATTTATGGATGAAGGATTGCACTACAACTCGTACACCTTACTGTAAATTGTACCTAAAATTGTACCTCATCCCATTTCTGCTTTGCACTAGATAGTACTGTACATTAGTACACTGCATAGTATTGTGTATTGTATATTATATGGTAACTCAGAACATTGTACATATGTCTATACCGAACACTGTGACCTCATTTTCTTCTTCTAAATTCATGCTATATTATGTTATTATGTTATTTGATACTATCTTGTCTAGCACAGTCTCTGGAGCGTAACAGTAAGAAGCATTTTGTATGAAAGTATTCTGTACTTCTGTATGACAACTATTAAAGAACTTGAACTTGAACTTGAACTTCACATAGCTAGGAAACAATGCTAAACACTCAAAAAGGCCATTTATAAGATAGTTCCCCTTTAACGTTCATTCTTTAAGCTGGTTATGTTTAGGCATTAAGGTTAAGGTTAAGGTTGGGCATTGTTTCGGAGTTGGTTAAGGTTAGAAGGGTTAAGTTTAGTCGCTGTTAAGGAGCTGGTTAAGGTTAGAGTTTGTCTTAGAGAATGGCAATATTCTTTCGGAGTTGGTTATGGTTAAGGTTAAGGTTAGGCATGGTTAAGGTTAAGGTTAAGGTTAGGCATTGTTTCGGAGTTGGTTATGGTTAGAAGGGTTAAGTTTAGGCGCTGTTAACTCTTTCAATGCCATGCCTGGTTTTCCATTTTACCGCTTGAATGCCACCATCCGCGCCAATGTTAACGTTAATATCGCCTAATCTATGTTTTAAATTATGGCTATGTGTCTAATCTGCCCATCGCATTATCAAAGACTATTTTCCAGACAGTGCTGTGAAGGCAGATTGTTTTTTTATCGCGTCGTTGCCGTTTCAGAGCAGTTAGAAAAGCCCCCGTTTTGATATAAAAAACAGCTCATTCCGGAGCATTCTATGAAAATCGTCTTTTAGTGGAATATTCCACAACGTTGATATTCGTCGGCCTTTTTATGAATCGTTTTCAAATAAACGCTAGATGATCAATATTATACGTGCATGCACGCACATTACGGCCGCGCGCGGATAATCGCCTCGTTGATTTCCTCTCGGAGTTTTACATTGAAACCGAAAGAAGACATTTCACAAAACAGCTTATAACTTCATCAAACTTACTCTGATTATCCTACCACTGATAACATAGAGTCCTTACCTGACATCAGATGGTATCCAACTGGTATATTCCAATTCCTGATCACCATTCGAAAAAATCGATACGTGTATGGATCCAACGCGACACAGTGGATCTCCATGATCCGAGGGGATCTGAGGCTCCAGAATGAACTCTAGTAACCCCGGCTGGATCAGTGAACTGGAAAATGTGGAGTACCGGATTTTTTTCCCCATTCATTTTCATTGAGTCCATTCCAAAATCACTTATGTCATCTGGGAGACGACAGGGGGCGCTTTTTTCCACAGTGATCACCGGCGCAGCTCGGCAATACTCGGGTAGGCTCGGGTGATGCAATAATTTTTCAGATCGCAAAAAAAAAAAAAAAAAAAAAATTCCGAGAAATCTCGTGAGTGGCTAGCAACCACCTATAAAAAAACACGAGAAATCTTGTGAGTGGCACTGAAAGAGTTAAGGAGCTGGTTAAGGTTAGAGTTTGTCTTAGAGAATGGCAATAGACAGCCTATTTCCGCGCTGCAGCGCGAGGCAATAGACAGCCTATTTCCGCGCTGCAGCTCTCTCGCGCTGCCGTGGTCACATGGGCGTCATGGCCAATCAGAGAAAACGCGGAAGCACGCGACATACTCTTCCGCTGGGAATAAGCTACACGCGACATGAAACGACATTTCATAATCGTTTGAAGCTAAATTCAAGAAGAAATAAAATGTGATTAATTGTCCAGTGTGTGTGTGTGTGTGTGTGTGTGTGTGTGTGTGTGTGTGTGTGTGTGTGTGTGTGTGTGTGTGCACGCATGTTAGGGCTGCAACAAACGATTATTTTATCAATCAATCTGTCAATTATTTTAACCCTGACAGGGTTAACAACACATACAAACATGAAAGGGTTAATAACACATCCTGTACAAAGACCTAGAGACTCAACTGTAGCCAGAAGGTCACAGGTTCAATCCCCTGTGACAGTCAACGTGCACATCCCTTTAGAAGTGTCCTTGAAAAGGCGGCTAGGTGGCGCAGTGGGCAAGGCGCTCGCCACCAACGCAGGAGATGCTGGGTTCGAGCCCAGCTCTCTGCGTTGCTACCAGCTTGGCTGGTCGTTCATACTAATACAATTGGCAGTATTAGGGGGTGGGAAGCTGGTGGGTGGGAATCGGACGTTGTGGACAGCGACTCCTACAGGTCGGTTGGTGCGCCTGCGCAGTAGAATCAGGAAGCGACAAGGGCGGCGTGTCCCTCCCACGCAGACCCTCGCCGCTGAGAGATCGCGCTGTGCAGGTGAAAAGATGCGACGGCTGCCTCCTCGAGTACCGGAGGGGACACGTGATGCAAGGCTTCGTCCACATTGCAGCCGGCTTGTGGAAGGCATGGCCTAACAACGTTCGAGACAGGGGAGGGTAGAATTGGACAATGCGAAATTGGGGACGGGAGAAAAATAGAAAAATGGGGAGAAAAAGTAGATAAAAAAAAAGTGTCCTTGAAAGGGGAGGTCAGGTGGCGTAGCGGAGATTGCGCTCATCACCAATGCAAGAGGCTGCGGTCTCGACTCCCGGAGTCAGCATTGCTTGAGTCTTGGGCTGATCGTCATACTAACTCGTTTGGCTGGGTTAGGGGGAGGGCAAGTCGTGGGTGGTAATTGGTAAACTGGCGTTGTGGACAGCGACGCCTACAGGTCAGGTCTGGGCGCTTGCTCAGCGAAAGGCAGGAATTGATGAAGGCAGCGTGACCTCCCACGCATTACACTTCACCAATGAGAGTCCTCGCTGCCAGGTGAAAAAAGAATCACTGGCTGTCGCCGCATGTGTCGGAGGAAGCGTGCGGATGACTTCAGGTCAGGGTTCCCTTGCACCGACCAGTAGGAGAATATGCGCACAACAACCAGGTAGGGGAGGGGGGGAATTGGCACAACGACTAAATTGGGACGGGGAGAAAACAGAGAAAAATCTGAGAAAGAGAGGATTAAAAAAAAAGTGTCCTTGAGCAAAGCACTGAATCCCAACCCACTCCAGGGGTAGCAGGGGTTCTGTAGTACAAGCGTCTGTGCTGCCCCCCAACATGCGTACCTGAATGTGTTTGTCAGAGAGCCAACGCACTTACAAACTGAACCAGCTGGTGAGGAAGGATAGCTCCACAGTGGGAGTGAAACTGGTCAAACTAGAGGTGGTGGCAGAGATGAGGATGAAGCAAATGCTGGACATTATACTGGAAAACCCCCACCCCCTCTATGATGAGCTAGCCAAGAGGACAACCCCCACCCCCTCTACGAGGAGCTAGCTACGATGAGGAGCATGTTCAGCCATAGACTTTTCTCCCCCAACACAACACAAACAGCCTCGGCCAGTCCTTCATGCCAATAGCCATCAGGCTCCGCAAACCGTGGGCACGGACTGCTGCAGAGTGCCTTCAGAGCAGCTAATGGCTGGAGAACTTGCGAGCTTAGGACTGTCTGACTCTTAATACTGAACACTGCAATCTGGACTAATACATTATGGACCATGTATGGACCATGTACTGTATACTATACTATGATCACTACTCTTACATAGTAGGGCAAATATAACTGAGAGGGCATACATACCCTCATCTTGCACCTTGACCTTTTTACACCGCCTACTTGCCCATATGCGCATGTCCAGAGATAATTATATTGTTATTTTGTTTACACTGCCTATTTTTATTCTATTTTATTTGTACTTCTCAACTGTACTATATTAGTTTTCTATTACCTGTATCATGTATTCTACTGCCTGTACCCCCCCCCCCCCCCTCCCCCATGCTGCTATGATGCCTGAATTTCTCCAAGGGGATCAATTAAGGAATATCTTATCTTAATTCATTCCACTATTATTACTATGTTCTGCTCCATTACTATTACTATTACCAGTGCTTAGTGGTGTAACGGTACACAGAAGCCATGGTTCGGTACAGACCTCGGTTTTGGAGTCACAGTTCAGTACGAGTTTGGTACAACAGGAAAGAAGCAACAAAAATCCCAAATGTATAAGGCTAGGTTTCTTTTGGTTTATTTTGAACAGACAGTAGTGCAAGTTATACTTAGTTCCACTTAGTGTAGTATATTCCACCCTGAGAGAGTTGGTAGATAGTTGGTACAGCCTGGCCCTGTAGTATATCAAGCAGTAAACATAACAGTGAACATACACAATGGGTACTCATCTCATCTCTCTGTGTGAATAGGTCCGCATGGTCGCGGTACTGGCGCTCCCTCCTCAGTGCACAATCAGCGATATATTCCAGCAACAAACATTAGATATACCATATTGTGTGTGTGTGTGTGTGTGTGTGTGTGTGTGTGTGTGTGTGTGTGTGTGTGTGTGTGTGTGTGTGTGTGTGTGTGTGTGTGTGTGTGTGTATAGTGGCTTTAACAAAACAGCCACTGTGAGCGGGGTTGACGACGCGCAATCCAAGAGCCAAAAGTCCAATGTTTCCATTTAACAAAGGAATTTATTAACAAATAATTTAAAGAAAGAATTTGCCCACTTGCCTTATAAAACAATTAATGTAAACAATGATTTCAAACCATATTTGCGGTAGAAAAACTGTGTCCGCTCCCCAGTCTCCCAACCAGGTATTTCCTATTCATTTCAGCCATTCCCAGGTGAAAGCAGTCCCCCTAATAAGGATCCTACCTGGCTCTGTAATAGCAGAGCTGACCCAAAGAGGGAGCCAGACCTAGATCAACCCTCAGCAAGCATAACTCATATTTATCCATAGCATAATATTGTCTGATTTGCATAACTTATATAAAACAATAAATCTTTTCTTTCAATATTCAACAAGTTTTCCTCCATAAATATAACCATCAACCATAACATAAAAAACAATAAATCCAATCAATTATTTCAGCTGCGTGTGTGCGTGTGTGTGTGTGTGTGTGTGTGTGTGTGTGTGTGTGTGTGTGTGTAGGCCTAGCGCTGAGCACACCTGCCCAGGAGCATGCAGCTCCATATGCATCCTCCCCGAGCATGAGGCTGTTGCATCGTTGCTAATAAACTATTTCTATGGAATCCGTTAAACCTATCCTTTGTGTCTGTTCTGTTGTCATCTGTGTGGGTTCAACTCGTGAACAGTAAGATGACCGCAGCAGTTCAAAGAGGCAGTTGTTTGGGTGGCTGGGGTCTTTGATTATTCTATAGCCTTACCCATACAGCACTTGTTGTAAATGTCTTGGAGAGTGGGAAGCCCCCCTCCAATTGTGCGTTTATTTATTTATTGCAGTGTTTCTGTAGTGCTTTTATTTATTTTTGGACATCACACAATGCCTCGTTGAATCATGACTATAATGTAAAACGTAATTGTTAATGATACAAATATTGTTGTACTTATTATTATCATTATAATGTTATAAAAATAATACATCATCAACATGTGCTCCAACTCCAGATCCAGTGACCAACATGCCCTCAAGCACCAGGTCCACATTCAGAAAGTATTGAGAGTACTGATCTAGAGTCAGAGTCAGTCTGTTAGTTTGAATAAGGTCATGAAGACAAGTGATCCTGGTCACTGATCTAGAGTCAGAGTCAGTCTGTTAGTTTGAATAAGGTCATGAAGACAAGTGTTCCTGGTCATTGATCTAGTCAGATTCAGTCTGTTAGGATGAATAGGGTCATGAACACAAGTGTTCCTGGTCACTGATCTAGAGTCAGCTTCAGTCTAGTTAGTTTGAATCAGGTCATGAAGACAGGTGATCCTGGTCACTGATCTGGAGTAAGCTTCAGTCTAGTTAGTTTGAATTCTAACTATTCCTCATAAATTAATAGCAAAATGAGGAATCGTTAAATGCCCCTGTTCTTTAAAGAGGCACTTTACCAAAAAACATTGCTGATTTATTTTGCACATAATCTCACACACATCCAAAGACTCTAAACAGTTTTGCACACATTCATTTATTTATTTATTCAGTTATTGAGAGTAAATGAGTTTGAATATGGCCACCAGTGATGTCATCGGGGGCAAAATCCTTGTGTTAATTACAGCACCATGAAATGATAAGGCAGCAGTCCCTATAAAGGTATTGCTATTTTTTTATTTACATAATTTCATGGTGCTGTAATTAGGGCTGACCTTCGAAGCTTTTTTTGGCAATCGAAGCTTCGGGGCCGAGCTTCGATTTTAATTCGAAGCTTCGAAAAAAAAAAAAAAAAATGTTTTTTTTTATATATATATATATATATATATTTTTTTTTTATCTTATGTTGTGGGACTTGTACAGCACTTTCGTAAACGTTGTTGTTTTTAAATGTGCTCTATAAATAAAGTGGGTTGGATTAATTAATTAAGTAGCCCCTTTCGTGACTGACGCATCCAACAAGGTTTCACTCGGCTGTGTGATTTAATTCAAGGTGGATCGCTGTTGTCGTTTGAACAACTTCAGATTTCATGGGAACTACCAATCCCCCAAATCAAGAATGTTTAAGATGAATGAAGTAAGATTTTGATTATTTGAAATATGGCCTGTGTAGACTAAACTATGCACAGAATTATGTCAGTCTACAAGGTCCGGATTCTACATGGTCCGGCAATGTAGACCTTGTAGACTCCACTACAGACCAATTATCAGTGAATGTTCATGCATTTTTAAGAAGGGCAACTTCCACAAAAAAACAAAGAACTCACCAAAACATCTCAGTAGCACCTTATCTAAATGTTGAGATTCATATTTATTTATGTATTGCATGCATTTCTACATTTTATTTCCTATTTTGTTTATTCATCCCAGTATCTTTCTTTCTTATGTGTGGAATTCTACAAGGTGCGCGCACACACACACACACACACACACACACACACACACACCTACACACACACCTACACACACACACACACACTTACATTTAGTCATTTAGCTGACGCTTTTATCCAAAGCGACTTACAAGTTCTGTACGACAAGACAGCAAGAAGGGTACAACTCTATCAGCTGAGTAACAATGTTCATCAAAGTGTTGCGTGTTACAGTGTAGGTTAGTTTATTAGGACAAGTGCATGACAGTAAGGTTAGTCACGGTTAGATTTTTATTTTTTTTTATTTTTATCATTTCAGATAATGGTTGAAGAAGTGAGTCTTTAGTCGACGGCGAAAGATTGGACGGGATTCGGCTGTCCTAACTGGGATGGGTAGTTCACACACACACACACACACACACACACACACACACACACACACACACACACACACACACACACCTACACACACACAAATCGAAGTAAAACAATTTAAAATTAAAAAAAAAAAAATTGAAAAAGGTTTTTTTTTTTTTTTAACTTCGTTTTTTTTTTTAATGTTCGAAGCTTGTGCCATCGAATCGAACGTTCGAAGCTTCGAAGCATTTAAGACAGCCCTAGCTGTAATTAACACAACACAAGGATTCAATGTCCCCGATGACATCACTGGTGGTGGCCATATAATATTCAAACTCATTCACTCTCAATAACGGTCAAACTAAATTAATGTGTGCAAAACTGTTTCGAGTTTTTGCACACGGTGTGAGATTATGTGCAAATAAATCAGCATTGTTTTTTTGGGGTCAAGTGCCCCTTTAATTCCCTAGAAGTTAGCCAGAAGAGAGAGTGCATACGAGGTCATGGGTTTCATTCTCTCCTCTCATCATTATCTCACAGCCAGAATATTCTCAGAAGGGGGGGACCCTGGAACAACATGTCATTAAATGTCTGTGTTATAACGCAGACTGGGAGTCCTTGACTTGCTCTCAAAGGAACACGCCAACATTTTGGGAAATACCGTCTTCTCCAGAGAGAGACAAGAAGATAGATACCAGTTTCCTCTCTGTGTGTTCAGTAGAAAGCTATCTGGCTGCACGTTAGCCTAGCTTAGCACAATGAATGGAAGCGGACATGACCGGTTAGCCTTCAGGAGAGGTGTTAATTGGACAATGCCTAGGCTAACCGGTCATGTCCGCTTCCATTCATTGTGCTAAGCTAGGCTAACATGCAGCCAGATAGCTTTCTACTGAACGCACAGAGAGGAAACTGGTATCTATCTTCTTGTCTCTATCTGGAGAAGACGGTAAGCTAATTTCCCGAAATGTTGGCGTGTTCCTTTAAATGTCTATTATAACACAGACCGGGAGTCCTTGACCCGCTCTTAACACATTCCCTGCCATAACTTATATCCATCAATATAGCCAGTCTGCCACCACTGTAAGTCTATGGAGATGTTCACCTTCTTTGCAGGGCTATAACTTTTTAAATTGTATTGCTAAATTGACATTACTATGGCCCATTCAACATCGATTATCTATCGTTCAGGATGTAGGAACGTTATACTTTTTCATTCATACATTCATACTAAAATACCGTCTAGAATATAAGTATGTTTTTATCGTTTTCTGCAGTAATTCCTAGAACGTGAGTTATAGGCCTAAACGCATAATTTATATAGATTATCGATTGCCGTTTATTCCCTAGACACGCTATATAAAAGAATTCAACTGTATATGATCGTATACGTTATGCGTCATCATGCACGGAGGAAAGGGGGGGGGGGGGGGTCGTTTATAATTCCGTGATCGTCAGTAAATGCTTTATGTAGTATGGGTGATATATTGATCAGATGGTTTGCAGTGAAATGAATAAACAATTGGGCTGAAAATAACGTTAGCGTCCTCTTATCGTGCGTCAAAGAGACTGCCGGTGAAATATCCCAAGTATAGGACGTCGATCGCCTAGGTCCATTTCCGGTTTGTATGTCGCAATAAACGCCGAAATCATATCGATTATTAAGTTTATAAAGCGATTGATATGTACTATAGTGTCGGGAGCCTTGCAACAATGTCTGACGGCCGGATGAATTTAATCGACGCACACCTCCCACTTCCTGTTGTTCGAGTGTAACTCGCCCGACCATCCACCAGGCGGCGGTATTGAGCTGTCGTTGTATTGAGCCGTAGGGTCCAGCTGCAGCGTCAGAGGTGTATATATGAATTATGAATGCCATGGCGAAAAAATGAAATATTGATCTCAATATCGCTGTACAGCGTGGTCTGGGAGACAACACATGGCAGGCAATAACGCTGTACAGCGTGGATGGCGGGGAATGTGTTAAGCCTCCCAATAGTATTGTTTGTTTTGCTTCTCTCTTACCGGTGAGGTGCAACCGGTACTTCCTTGTGCATTTGGATTGGATTGGATTGGATAGTCTTTATTATTCCTGAAGGGGCAATTTGGTTTGCAACAGTAATAGTACACAGCACAACCAGTACACGTGGCAAATATACAATAAAGACATAAATACATTCAAACATAACATACAATAGATCACCATAAAACTGCAATCAGGTGTAAAATAAGAACACAGAGTATTTGTTAAAGTGTCTAATGCAGCTAAGCCTAAAGCCTAAAGAAGACCGATGGTCTTCCGGCACACTTTAACAATACCTCCCAGCCTATTTTTATTAGGTGACTCCATGAGCAGCGGAGGCACGTTACTAGCTACTACTATGGTACAAAACTCTCTCCGACTCAGCCCACAGCACCGGCTGGCGTGGCCTACTTGTATACAGGCAGCTTCAGTGTCTGTCTGGACCCCCCTGGGATCCAACACCAAATTGTGGCTGCCAATTTTCACAGAACATGACACTTGGAAGTGATAACGTTCCACGTCAGACAAGTAATGAAGCCATAACGAAAACATAACAAAACCATGATGAACGCTGTGTGTATGACTGGCATTACTCGGGAAAGGTGAAAGGTTAAGACCAGTATTTGGCTGGATTTAGGCTCTAGTCTCCAGGCGTGCTTTCCTTCTTAAAACAGTGTTGTACGCTCAACATCTGATCTTAAAGATGCACAAGGTAGCATTCGCTGTACAGAATCACTCCTCATTCGTTTTCCGAAACGAGTCTGAAAGGAAAGTTCTTCAAGGCATGACTTCAAACCCACACATGCTCCAATAAAAAGACAATGACAATACAATAATGACACATACTTTTTCCTGTTGGCTTCTGCTATTGTGTCGCCTCTCGAGGGCTTTTGGCTGTTCAAATTGGTTGAACAGCTTTGAACAACAACATCATCAACAACAGGCCATATCTGTGTAGTTAGTTTATTGGTAATTCCATTAGTCTACAGACCATTAGAGACGGTGGTCACAGAGTGGAATACCTGTTATTACAGATCAATAGTAGCTTTAACAATGTAATAAATGGAGTCTGTAGACTGGAGTATAGGCCACCACTACTGACGGCGGCACAGGTAGAGAATAATCTGATTTGACAGGTTGGAAGCATTGCTGACAAATGGCCCGTAGCCTTAATTGCGCGCGCGCGCGCACGCACTCACACGCACACACACACGCACGCACGCAAACAACAGTGTTCGGGCACGGTTTTAAAATCACCATAACCAGGTAGTGGAAGAACAGGCTACTCTTTTCAGGCCATTTCACAATTTCTAACGAATCCGACCGACCGACAGCCATTATTAGAGCTATACTGTACCTCCATGCAACTCTCTCCATGACCGAGTCGGTGCCGGAGAACATCAACTATAGCCATGAATGACAAGATTCGCATTATAATAATAAAGTGCACGTAGGATATATACGTTACGCGAGATACACATGTGATTATATTGAGCTATATCTAATGAATACGAGTAAGCGGATCTGTCCCTGAGAGAAGGAGAAAAGACGCAGGAAGGAAATGTATCATTCTACTTACCCTGAAATATTACAGTCCAAGCCAACGATACAGGCCTATGAATGTTCATATACGAGATTAGATATTTTGGTTAATAGGCGTTAAAAAATTGGACTATAACCGACGTCTCTATTTACGTAAATCCCGTGGCATATATTCAATTTAATGTAGAAGTAACTATACTGTCCAGCCCAGGCGATACAGTGTAACCAGTGTACGACCGACGTCATTGACATCGTGTCCGTGATTGACCTATCGGGAATCCAATAGGAGGCCGACTTTCGGGCAGCTAATCCAATCACGGGACCAGTTACTGAAAGGGGGCGATCTGAAGGAGAGGACATGACGGAGGTGACGGCCATGTTCTTGCGATTGTGTTTGTATCCCTCCGCTTCGGTATTTACCTTTTGCATGATTTTGCATGTGGAGAAAATGTCACCGTACTGTCTGTAGCCCATAATAACCAGTCAGCTTTCCATAGAGAGAACCCCTTTACGATGGTTTTTCACACCATGTAGTAACTAAACCGTGTGACATTGGAGTTTACTGTCGTTTTAGGTGGCAAAGAAGGGGAAACATGTTTGGGCTGTAACAACCACAGGCCTGAGTTTGTTCCTATTTTACGCGTCATTGCATCAGTAGGTGGAGCTGGGCTATGTGCAGTTACTCAAGGATGATTGAGACTAATTCAATCATAATAATTCAACTATGTTGCCATATTCAGTTCATACAGTACCTGCCTACTGTCTTCACTGTCTACAACTACCTTACACTGTAATCATAACCGTATGTATTCTCTCCCCACCGTATGTATATTTCTCTCCCACCCACCCCCTAATGTACAGTCTCCTCCCCATCATAATATGTATATACTCTGTCAGGATCTATGGGTAACAGTACTATTTGCATATTATATATGTCACAAATGTAACAGTACTATACCTGTATGTCATGTATGTCCCTATGCCATAAATGTCATGATGTCATATGTATGTTGTGTATGTCATAAATGTCACTATGAATTGAAAATGGGGGACCCTGATGTAAACCAGACAAACGTCTTTCTCTGGTCTGCATCCCCTTAACAATTGTGTTTATTGAGCCGTAGGCCTACTGTATTGTACCCATTCTGCAATCTGTTAAATAAAGTTTTCATTAATTCATTAATTCATAACTACCTATACCTCAAGCTATAGTCTACCCATTTCAACTTTGTATGATAGCATGTACAATAATGTATATTATAATATTATATATGAATAATATACCGTATGTATATTTACCATATATATTTATCCACATCTGTATGAATATACCTGCATATAATCATTTTTACATACCACTATGAATAGAAAATAGGGGACCCTGATGTAAACAAGACAAACGTCTTTCTCTGGTCTGCATCCCAATTATGTGTATTGATTGAGCCGTACTGTATTGTACCCATTCTGCAATCTGTTAAATAAAGTTTTCATTCATTCATGCATTCATTCACCTGTATAGTATATCAATTATCTGTATGGCCGCTGGCCAGTATGACTTACTGCCATAGTGTTTTTATACCTGTATCACTGTACATAATATTACTATAACACTGTACTTACATCTGATTAGCATTATTACTCAGTAGTACTCTTTTATATATTCCAGTTGAATCACTTGTACATTATATATGGTTAATGCAATATTAGATGCTAATTAAATTTTGTTATATACTGTACTTGTACTGTAGAATGACAATATATCTGAATCTAATTTAACCCCTGACAAATCTTCAAGTGGATTGATTCAGAGGGTATAATAATAATAATAATAACTTTATTTGTATAGCACTTTTCATACAGAGGTTGCAGTTCAAAGTGCTTCACAACAGCAAAAAATACAGGCATAAGCGAGCATAAAAAGATAGACAGGTAGAATCACAGTGTTTCACATTAGGATCTAGCATCCCAATAGGCTCTCCGCTTACAGTTTTCAGTAACACAAATAGTAAAAATAGTTTAAAATGATTCAGTTTAAAAATAGTCAAAAAATTATAAAATAGAACGGACATAAAAAATACAGGCATGAGCGAGCATAGCAAGATATGGCAAATCACAGTGTTTCACATTAGGATCTAGCAACCTAATAGGCTCTCTATTCAGTAATACTCCTGTAATTCATGAACAAATAATCAGTGTTTCACATTTGGATCTAGCAAATAATAAGAATAAAATGATTCAGTTTAAAAATAGTCATAAATAATCAGTGTTTCACATTTGGATCTAGCAAATAATAAGAATAGTTTAAAATGATTCAGTTTAAAAATAGTCATCAGTAAGAAGTAAAAAGTGCAATAACCGACACATGAATTTGATAGGCAGTGTAAAAGAGTAGGCAGGGTAAGAATAAATACAAGTTGTGTCAGGATATCCCTGATGTTTCCTCTTGCCACTAGGTGGTAGCAGATATCTATCAGTGAAATGCCTGAGCAAAGAGATAGGTTTTAAGCTGTCTTTTAAAGATGTCTAGCGAGTTGGCTTCCCTGATGTTTTGGGGTAGTTTGTTCCATAGTTTTGGGGCATAGTTGATAAAGGCTGCATTACCGATCCTCTTTTGACTGCTTCTGGGAGCCTCTAGTAGTCCAGCAGCTGATGATCGCAGTGTTCTTGCTGGTGTGTAATTTATTAGAGTGTTGGCGATGTAGCTAGGTCCCTGTCCATTTAGAGCTTTGTATGTAAGGAGAAGGACCTTAAAGTCAATTCTAAATGTTACAGGAAGCCAGTGTAAAGCGGCTAGGACTGGACTAATGTGCTCTCTCCTTTTGGTTCTAGTTAGCAGTTGGGCTGCAGAGTTTTGGATTAGCTGAAGCCTCTCTGTGGTTTTCTTAGGGAGACCTGTGAAAAGTGCATTACAGTAGTCTAACCGGCTAGATATGAATGCATGAATTAGCTTCTCAGCATCGTTCTGATTAATAAATGGTCGTACTTTTGCTATATTTCTGAGATGGAAGAACGATGTTTTCGTCACTTTGCTAATATGAGAATTGAAGTTCAGTTCTGAATCTATGATAACCCCAAGACTAGTGACCTCAGATTTGATCCAAGGGGTTAGTCCCCCCAGGTTCTTTATTAATGTTTATTTTTTAGTTTTGGAGCCGATAATTAGAATTTCAGTTTTGTTCTCGTTTAGTTTCAGGAAGTTCTTACTCATCCATTTATTTATTGCCAGTAAGCAGTCTGTAATGGAGCTAATCGCTGCATCATTTGGTTCAGCAGATATGTACAGTTGTGTATCATCCGCATAGCTATGGAAATCTACATTATTTTCTCTGATGATATCACCCAGCGGTAACATGTAAAGGGAGAAGAGTAAAGGACCTAAGCAACTCCCTTGTGCAACTCCATAGTTGTTGTCGTATATATCAGACATGTGATCTCCTAGTTTAACATAGAATTTCCTCCCTCTGATGTATGTTTTAAACCAGCCCAGCACATGGTCTGAGAAACCGACATGGTTTTCAAGACGATCGATTAGAATATCGTGATCGATTGTATCAAATGCTGCACTGAGATCTAACAGGATAAGGATGGAGATCTTATTCTCGTCAGAGTTTAGTCTGAGGTCACTGATTATTTTGGTGAGGGCAGTTTCAGTGCTATGATATTTTCTGAATCCTGACTGAAATTCTTCTAAGATGTTGTTTTCTTCAAGAATGGAATTTATTTGAACTGAAACTATCTTTTCAAGTACTTTACTAATGAATGGTAGGTTGGATATTGGACGATAATTTGCCATTTCATTACTATCCAAGTTAGGTTTTTTTAGTAATGGCTTTACAACTGCTGTTTTAAAGGCATCCGGGAAAATACCAGTCCTAAGGGAAGTGTTTATGATATCTAGCACAGGGCTTGAAACACTATTAAATACCCGTTTGAAGAAAGCTGTAGGTATAGGGTCAATGTCTGAGGTGGAGGAGTTACATTCTGAGACAGTTTTGCAGAGTACATCTAATGTGATGCATGTGAAACTTCTCATGGTTACATTGCACGGTTTGCCGCAATCAACTTTATTTCCATCATGAGTAATGCTGGCCCTGATCAAGGTTATTTTGTTGTTAAAGAATAGTGCAAGTTCTTCACACTTAACCGTTGATGACTGAGGAGGTGTAGGGGCAGTGTTGAGTAGTACATTAATAGTGGAAAAGAGGATTCTGGAGTTTCCAGCATTTTCTGTAATGATTTTAGAGAAGTAATCTTTCCTTGCTAAGCGGATGGTTTTATTATAAGCAGTTAAAGCATCTTTGTATATATCACAGCATATGGTGGTTTTTGTTTTTCTCCATTTCGCTCCGCTGCACGACATTTCCTTTTTTCTTCTTGACCGTATTATAGTTTAACCAGGGCGAGGCTCTAGTTTTCTTCTTTTTCGTTTTTAATGGGGCGACAGAATTTAATATAGATGACATTGTATCATTGAGATTTTCTACCATTTCATTTAGAGAGCTGTCATGATTGTGTGGTTCATGTAGTCTGATAAGATCAATGAACTTTGATTCAGCTTTGTCGTTTAGGAGCCTCTTTTTAACTATGATTTCTTTTTTTGTTTTAGTAAGGGTTATTTGAGTATCAAAAAATATACAGTGATGGTCGGAGAGAGGTAATTCAGTTATTGAGATATTTGTTATGCTTAGCCCAGTTGTTGTTATAACTAAGTCTAGTGTATTCCCAAGCCAGTGAGTTGCATTTGTTATATGCTGTATTAGGTCAAAGCTATCCAGTAGATTTTTTAGTTCCATAGTTTTGGAGTCTGTTTTCTTATTAAAATGGATGTTCAGGTCTCCATTTAGGATCACCTTATCATATCCGGTAACACATAGTGAGATCAGTTCAGAGAGCTCCTGTATAAATATTGGTGAGTGTCTAGGCGGGCGGTATATTGTGACAATAATAGTTGATTCTGTTTTTAGTTCAATGGCAAGATATTCCATTGACATGAACTCGCCTAGTTCTGTGATTCTAAACAAGAGTTTTGAGGAGAAGATTGCTGCAACTCCTCCGCCCCTTTTATTTTTTCTGGGTATTTGAAAAAAGTTATAGTCTGGTGGACAAGCTTCTATCATTATTGATGTAGCTGTGTCATTATTTAGCCATGTCTCTACTAGGCAGATGCAATCTAAGTTATTTTCTTTAATCAGATCATTTACTAAGAATGTTTTATTATTCAGTGATCTGACATTTAGGAAAGCTAATTTTATTTGTTGGACTTCTTTAGAGGAGGTCTGCTTTGGTTTGACCGTGATGGCCCTGAGGTTAATAGCAGGTAAACGCATTGGTGGCGTATATTTTTCACCATGCCATTGGCTAGTTATGATTACTTGTATGTTTTGAGAGATGGCATGGTAATTGTGCTATACTGTACCGTACTGACTGCACTGTGCTTTCGGGGACATTTGATCAGACGAGATGGCCTTGTGTGATATGGGGGGGGGGGGGGGACGTCTTGTGCTGTACTTCGTGGTGAGATTGTGTCCTTCATGACTATCTCTCGTGCTGGTATGAGCTTAATATTCTTGGAGGCCATCAAGGCATGACGCATGTTTGTTGATAGGAGCTTTGAACCTAAGCGATTTGGGAAGAAGCCATTTCTTTGAAAACGTTCTGGGTTATTCCAGAAAACATTGAAGTTGTCAATGAATTTCAGGCCGTGTACGAGACATGCAGCCCCTAACCATGAATTAAAATTTAGGAGTCGACTGAATGCTTCCTGTCCTCTGCGAAAGCATGCAATTGGTCCACTGATGGACACATCAGTGTTTGTGTACACAGACTGATGTTTGTCTAGTGTGTTCATTAAACGTGTGAAATCGTCTTTCAAAGTCTCTGTGCCAGTCTTCTTTCGCAGGATGTCAAACAATCCAGAGTGAATGACAATTTTTGTTATTCCTGGTCTGATTAGTGTTGGAAGTTTTTCGGCTAGCTCTTTCACAGTTGTATTGTCTAGACAGATATTTTCTGTGTTTGCCATCTCCACATACCTTGTTATGGAATCTCCAATCAGTATGCAGTCTATTTTCTGTGTGAGGTTAGCATTTTTCTTTCCAACAGTTTTGGGGCCGTTTGTTTTTGGGCTAGGCCTAGTCTGCCGGTTCTTTCCACAGTCCTGTGGCCTTGGTGAAGCCTCGTTAGCCTTCTCAGTAGCCGGCATGTTAACGCTGGTCCCGTACCTTCGGCGTTGGCTACCGCGACGTTCTCGGCGCATGATAGTCTCTTCGCTGTTAGCCGTTCGCTCGGTCTGGGTCGTGTTTGCCAGCCATGTCGCTAGTGGCTCTGTTTTCCTCGTCGTCTCGTCGTTAGCGTGTGCTTCGCTAGCATTAGCGTGAGCTCCGGCATGCCAGCTGTTTGCTTCGCTAGTGTTAGCGTGAGCTCCGGTATTCTTGCTATTAGCGTCGTTAGCGTGAGCTCCGTTACGCTCGCTGTTTTCTTCGTTAGCGTTGTTAGCTACGCTTCTATGTCTCTTTGCCTTGGGTGTTGATATGCGTGTTTCCGAGAGTAGGTTGAAACTATTTCCTGGCGGTACCGGGGGTGAGGTCCTGGATCGTTTATTTCTCCTTTTATCCTTGACGGTGATCCACTGCTTTGGTCTAGCTCCTTGGTTGTGCCAAGGACCGTCTTTTGGGTGGTGCTGTTCTGTAGTTACTAGCATAGGCCAGTTCTCAATCATGGTATTGTTGGCTATATTTGTAGTAGCTTCATAAATAGAGTCAATGAGTTGCTCATCCTGCTGTATTTGGTACAGGGTAGAAACCCGAGCCTCCAGCTCTACAATCCTCTTTCTCATCTCCAAGCAATTAGTACATTCTGTGGGAGAGCCGAGTCCCGGCATCTTCCTTTATTTCTTTTCAGGTTAGGCTAAGCTGAAGCTAAGCTAGGTACTTAGCTGGTGGTGGTGGTGGTGATGATGATGATGATGGTGGTGGTGGTGGTGATGGTGGTGGTGGTGGTGGTGGTGATGGTGGTGATGGTGGTGGTGATGGTGGTGGTAGTGGGTCACTCACTTCACAACCGGGGTCTTTATGAAATATCATACAAGAGAGCTGTCCGTCGCTCTCTCCTAAACGGGGCAGCTTCCGTCGCCCCGGATATGTCCGTTTCTCTCCCCTACACGGGGCAGTTCCGTTGCCCTGGAGCTGTGCTATTACTCACACTGTTGTCTTCCGTCTCGTTAAAACTCAAAATAACAAGGAAAACCTTCCTCGTCTTTCATAAATATCCTTGCCTTCCGACATAGTCCTTTGTGTGTAGCTGATAAGACGGCTCGCTATTCCTCCCACGGAGAATCTTGCTACTCGTCCTTTCGACTGTGGTAAAAAATCTGAATAGATAAGAAGATTCACAGTTCTGGAGAAGTACCATAGGAATTGGGAGTTAACGTACAGAGTAATTAAAGTTGAAAGGGCTGTAATAAATCATTATAATAGCGATAGGCAAAAGCAGCGGAGCGGAGCGACAGTAAAAGCAGCTTGCTTTGCTGAAGCAAGAATTTCTGCGAATGTGAAAACGCCATGTAATAATAGTGGTTATTACATGGCGTTTTCACATTCGCCGAAATGCTTGCTTGTGATTGGTCAACAGCCCCCCGACAGCGGTCATTATTTTTCAATAATGACCGCTGTTTTTTCAATAATGACCGCAGTGCGCAGCTGTTGGCAATCAAGCCCACATCAGTGCAGCAAATCAGACACACCTGCCGCGCACTGACAGCGGAGTGTCAGCGGAGCCAGAACAGCTGCCCGCGATAATAATAATCACTTTATTTGGGCTGACAGAGCCACAGAACAACTGCGATTTGTCAAATGAATTAGGTATATTGTTAGTAAGTTAGCCATGTAATAAGCGGGATAATGTATAGCGCTGCACTGACAGCGGAGTGTCAGCGGAGCCAGAACAGCTGCCCGCGATAATAATAATCACTTTATTTGGGCTGACAGAGCCACAGAACAACTGCGATTTGTCAAATGAATTAGGTATATTGTTAGTAAGTTAGCCATGTAATAAGCGGGATAATGTATAGCGCTGCACTGACAGCGGAGTGTCAGCGGAGCCAGAACAGCTGCCCGCGATAATAATAATCACTTTATTTGGGCTGACAGAGCCACAGAACAACTGCGATTTGTCAAATGAATTAGGTATATTGTTAGTAATGTAATAAGCGGGATAATGTATAGCTTTACTCGGTCATTGTCGCAAAATAATTGACCTTCACTGACGTTTAAAACACCTCGCCGAAGCGGCTCGGTATTTTAAACTACGTGTCGGTCAATTATTTTGCGACAATGACCTCGTAGCTATACATTATCCCTTACTTATAGTTAGGCTTATGTTAAGAGTATGATTAGGGTTATGATTGTATTAGGATTATGGTTAGGATTATATTAGGATTATGGTTTGTTTGATTGATTGATTGATTTTTATTTATACTCAGGTGAGCTCTGAGGTGAGGCCACCTCATTTACAGAACTGCTGACTGTACAACAAAATATAACAACAAAACAATGTGCAGTGCAATCAGTTAAAAACAGTTACAACATGAATCATAGAGAAATGAAATCAGACATTTAAATTCCGTAAGGGAAGGAAGAACTTCCAACTTTAACTTTGACTGAATGTCATTCCACTTAGATCGTGTTTGATGGGCTGGAGCATTCCTGTCCAACAGGGCAGCTATGGTGGCTGTTTGCCGGTCAACGCCTTGAAAATGTACAAGAGCCAATGATAGTCTCGCCGAGCTGCCAGGGATGGCCAACCAACCTTACTGTAAAGGATAGTAATGGTAATAAGTGCAGAGTTGTAGGTTTCAGGGTGGAAGCTGAAGCATGACGATAAATGACATCTCCATAATCAAGAACAGATACAAATATTGACTCAACAACTCAGTAAAGAAAAAACAGGCCCTAGGGGAAGGTAGAGTAAAATAAATTTGTTTTAAGGCCTGTTTGGTTTGATGGGGGGTGCCGATGAGGATGGCTTCGGTCTTACTGCCATTGAGCTGCAGGGAGAGTTACAACTCATCCAGTGGCGGATGCCGGCAAGGCAACTGGTAGCCAGAGTGAGAGCCAGGTGTGAGTCAGGGAAGGTTTGGAGATAAATGTGGGTGTCATCTGCATACGAGTGGAACTCAATGTTGTGGCTTCGGAGTATGTTGCCAAGGGGAGCATGTAAATTAAAAAGAGCAGTGGCCCCAGGACTGACCCCTGGGGGACACCGGAGGTAACACATCTTGTGCTGGAGGTGAGGTTCCCCAGCATTACATATTCCTGTCTCCCCGAGAGGTAGGAGTGGAAGAAGTCGAGAGCCGTCCCTGTAACTCCCACCTCCCGGAGGCACTGACACAGAGTGCGATGGCTTTTGTTCCTAATCTGACGAAAGGCAAGCCAGTGTCGAGAGTCACCAGAGCGCCTAGCACAAGACCAGGCCGAGCTCTGTCCTATCCCTAAACAATCAAGATAACTCAGGGCTATGGTTATGGTTAGGATTAGGTTAAGATCATGGTTATGGTTAGGATTATATTAATATTATGGTTATGATTAGGATTAGGTTAGGATTATGGTTATGTTAGGATTAGATTAAGATTATGGTTATGTTATGGTTAGGATTAGGTTAATATTATGGTTAGGATTAGATCAAAATGATGGTTAGGATTAGGTTAAGATTATGGTTATTTTTAGGGTTAGGTTAATGGTTATTGTTATGGTTAGGATTAGGTTGAGATTATGGTTAGGGTTAGATAAAGATTATGGTTAGGATTAATATTAGGTCAATATTATGGTTAGGGTTAGATTAAGATTATGGTTGTGATTAGGATTAAGATTATTGATCCCCTTGGGGAAATGCAGGCATCATCGAGCATGGGGGAGGGGGGGTACAGGTATGGGCATGGTAATAGTAGAAGACATAAAATACAGGCAATAATGAGTACGGTAGAAAAGTAAAAATAGGCAGTGTAAACAATATAATTAATTCTGAATACGCATATGAACAAGTAGGCAGGGTGATCAAAGGTGTAGATGAGGGTCTGTATGCCCTATCAGTTATATTATACATTACAATAAATATGGTCAATGACACTGGAATCTAAATATATACTATGAGTAAGTAAAGTATACAGTATACACACTACACAGATGCAGTAGACATATGGTACTCTAACTGGCCGCTGGCGTGATATACGTCATACGTTGTAATCCATGCAGTTTACATTTACATTTTGTCATTTAGCTTACGCTTTTAGCCAAAGCGACTTACAAGTTCTGTATGACAAGTCATCAGGGCACAACTCTATCAGCTGAGTAACAATGTCCATCAAAGTGTTGAGTGCTACAGTGTAGGTTAGTATATTAGGACAAGTGCATGTCAGTAAGGTTTGTTAGGGTTATATATACGTATATCCATATATATTGGTCGAAGAAGTGTGTCTTTAGTCGACGGCTGTCCTAACTGTCTGTGGTGGGAAGTTCGTTCCACCATTGTGGGGCAAGGACCGAGAATAAGCGGCTTCTCTTTGATGACCCTCCCGGAGCTTGGATAGGAGTAGGTCTGAGGCGGCCAGAAGATGCAGTGCGTAGGGTTCTTGAGGGTGTGTAGTTAGAGACCATTGACCGGGAGCCATTCCCTTCGCTGCACGATATGCCAGGTCGAGGGCCTTGAAGTGGATTTGTGTGGCAATGGGGAGCCAGTGCAGGTCCCTGAGAAGTGGGGTGACATGGGCTGACTTCGGTAGGTTTGAGATCAGGCGGGCGGATGCGTTCTGAATGAGTTGAAGAGGCTTGGTGGCAGTGGTCGGAAGGCCAGCATGCAGTGCGTTTAGGTGGGAGTCAGACACACTTAGTGATCAGACATTCCTAGTTCTCGAGTTCTGCTGCCGTTAGTTATCTGGCTGCTGGCAGTGGTCCCTGCCCACTGTTGTGGAGCCTGATGGCTGCTGGTACGAAGGACTGGCCGAGGCGGTTAGTGGTGTATTGGAGGGTATGAGTGGCTGAACGTGCTTCTCATCTTGACTAGCTCCTCATAGATGGGGTGGGAGGGGTTCTCCAGGATAGCGACCAGCTTCCTTCTCATCCTCCTCTCCACCACCACCTCTAGTTTGACCAGCTCGACTCCCACCACAGAGCTAGCCTTCCTCACCAGCTTGTTCAGTTTGTTGGTGTCCCTTGAGTTGATGTAGCCCCCCCAGCATACCACACCACAGCATGGTATGCAGCATATAACAGATTTGGTTAAAATGATGGTTATGTTAAGATTAGGTTAATATTAGGGTTATGTTTAGGATTAGATTAAGTCTATGGTTATTGTTAGGGTTAAATTAAGATTATGGTTAGGATTAGGTTAATATTATGGTTAGGATCAGGTTAATATTATGGTTACTGTTCAGATTAGGTTAATATGGTTAGGATTAGGTTATATTAGGATTAGGTTAAGAGTATGGTTATTGTTAGGGTTAGATTAAGATTATGTTTATTGTTAGGATTAGGTTAAGATTATGGTTATGGTTAGGTTTAGATTCATATTATGGTTATTGTTAGGGTTAGGTTACGATTATGGTTATTGATTGGGTTAAGATTATTGTTATGGTTAGGTTTAGGTTACGATTATGGTTATTGATTGGGTTAAGATTATTGTCACGGTTAGGTTTAGATTCATATTATGGTTAGGGTTAGATTAAGATTATGGTTAGATTAGGTTAAGATTATGGTTATTGTTACAAAGGATCAGATTAAACCGAATATATATATTTATTTATTGATATATATTGCATAGTATTTGTATATCGTTTGATATCCCTTGTATATTCCTTGTACATATACACGGAATATCCCTTTAGCCCAGACCATAATAGTTCATTCTCCTATTGGACAGCGGTCCACCGGCGCCAGGGACCGGCCTCCGGAGTCAGGTTCAAAGTCACCGTCAAGACGTGTCTGGACATGCCCGGCCTTGCCCAGGGATACGCGACAGAAATGAGATTGGCACTAGTTTGTTCACCGTGCGTATAAATACGGCGCAGGTGAATATAGAAGCCCCTTAGCCCTTCTTAGCCTTAGTATGTTACCCAATAAGTTGAAGCCTCACCCACGATACAACGTGCGGTGAAGTATGGCCTGTTTGGCCCCAGAATAGAGCATTGAGACCGCGTGCGAATTAATAACTGAATTGTCAGAGTTTGGCGCTATACCGTCGAGTGCGACATATTTCTCTTAAGTCAATAATAGTCTATTTGTGTATAGTGTATCGTGCGGTTAAAGTTCTACAGTGACCAGCATCTCCAACGCTTCCTCGTATTAGCTAGAGTTCTTATCCAGGCTGGGCTGACCACATGGCGCTTTCACCCGAGGAGACCTAGACGAGAACCGTATGGACATGTACACTGGATTAATCTACCCGACGACTACATAGCCCTTTGCGGCTGGAATATATTTGCTTTGGTCCTGTGATTTATGGAGCGGATAATCGCCGACGCCTGCACGTGTTGGATTTACCCCGCGAGGAGTCAAGTCGAGTCGGCGCCTCAGAGAGCCTGAGGCCGACTAGCTTTCTTCACTGTGGAGCTACAGTCTACAGAGAACAGCTGTATTCGTCTGTGGATCAAGAGGCTATTGCACCGGCTCCTGTACCTGGAATCTCCTTAGTCATCGTTGACCAGATGTTCTACTACCGACAGATCTTCTACCCCTGCTGGCTTACAACCAGGGGGACCCTTCCAGTATCTCCCGCTATATTACTAGTGTACCATAGATATAATTCCCTAAGATTCAGGTTGTATACTTACCTCCTGCGTAACCAGAGAATGGACATTCGTTGTTGATTTGCCTACGCACATTCCTTTGCCTTACAAGTGCATTCAAAGAATAATGTAAAGTATCCTATGTACCTTTTGCTCCATTAAATACTTGATTATACCTTTGTTTGGAACCGATTTCATTGTGGGAAGTGTTCATCATATTCATATATCGTGTACTGTATGGCCAGTAATTAAAGTACATAAAGCGGTAGTGGTTTAATGATACCATACTTATCAATACAGTCAGGGAATTGTACCCCTCAGTTACAGTTATGATTATATTAAGATTATGGTTATGGTTATGTTATGGTTATGATTAGATTAGGATTATGGTTATAGTTAGGGTTAGATTAAGAGTATGGCTATTGTTAGGATTAGGTTAAGATTATGGTTATGGTTAGGTTTAGATTATTATTATGGTTATGGTTAGGATTAGGTTAATATTATGGTTATGGTTAGGATTAGATACAAATTATGGTTAGGATTAGGTTAAGGTTAATGTTATGGTTATGTTATGGTTAGGATTAGATTAGGATTATGGTTATAGTTAGGATTATATTAAAGGGGACCTGCATTGCTATTCCTAGCACTATTTGGGCAACTTTACACAATTCCTGTGAGCCTATTGAAGACATAAGGTT
Source organism: Notolepis coatsorum (assembly GCF_963971535.1). Lineage (NCBI taxonomy): Eukaryota > Metazoa > Chordata > Actinopteri > Aulopiformes > Paralepididae > Notolepis > Notolepis coatsorum. Next base: position 75,119,080 of record NC_140168.1, read on the forward strand.
TTTTTTCAAAGAAAAATGCATTGTTTTATATTTCTAATCAAGTACTCAAAACCATAATTTTTCAGCCTCAGGATTTCAGGCTGTTATGGCCTGGCTCCGCCCATAAGCACTTTGAGTGACAGTCAGCCCACACAGTCTGCGACTGGTAGACAGAGAGAGATAGAGAGAGAGAGAGGGGGGGTGGGAGAGAGAGAGAGCGAGAGAGAGAGAGAGACGGGGCGGTGTTTCTGTGCGGGTCCCCTTCTCTCTCTCTCCCTCTCCCGTCCGGGGGGGTGTGCCGCGCTGCAGCTTGTGCTCCCGAATGGGGGGGGGGGAGTGTTTGCACGGTGGTCTCTCTCTCTCTCTCGATTCGGGAGCAGCTCCGCAGTGTGTATGTGTGCTCTGTCACGAGGGTCTATCTGATTCTCTCTCTCTCTCTCGCTCGCTCTGTCAAACCCCGTTTGGTGCGCTACAACCACAGAGCCAATCGGATCACTGTCCGCTTACCCAGCGCCCGTTAGGTTAGGTTAATATTTGTGTTATGGTTAGGATTAGGTTAATATTTGTGGTTATGATTAGGTTAATTAATATTATGGTTAGGATTAGGTTATGGCTAGGATTAGGTAAAGATTTGGGTTATGGTTAGGATTATATTAAGATTATGGTTATTGTTAGGGTTAAATTAAGATTATGGTTATGGTTATTGTTAGGATTAGTTTAATATTATGGTTAGATAAAAATTGCACTCTGTCTCATATATACCCGTAGTCAGGGGTGTAAAGCAGGGGCAGATTTAGGATTGTAGGAGATCCGGGGCTTAGCCCAGATGGGCCCCCCCCCCCTTTTTTTTTATTTTATTTTTTTTTGGGCAGGCAATGGGTGGTTTGCAGGGGGTCAGGCACGACCCCCTCCACAAAATTTTTTTTTGAATTTAATGAACCTGTACGTGCAATTTCCTACAATATAGAGCCTTCAATCTTGACCAATAAAGCTGCTCTTTTCACTATAAAACTCAGTTAACCATAACGTAGTTATGGTTAGATTTATATATTGGGGGGGATATATCATATTTTTCATATAATCAAAAAGTGGTGGAGCAAGATCATACCTTTGCTCCCCCAAGTTCAATAGTGGGAGAGCAGAGATGCTCCGAATGCTCTTATGGCCAGGCGTCTATGATTCACTGATACAAAGTAAAATAGTGCAGTGCAATAAAATAGTTAGTAAAATAGAATAAAATAATGCAATAGTGCATTGCAATAAAATAGTTATCATCGTATTTTTTCGGGAGGCCGGTAAGGAGTGCATTACAGTAGTCGAGTTGGCTTGAGATAAAGGCATGGATCTGGTTTTCAGCGTCCTTTTGATTTATAAATGGCCGTACTTTAGCTATGTTTCTAAGGTGGAAGAATTAAGTTTTTGTCAACTAGTTGATTGTGATTTAAAGCTTAGGTCTGAGTCTACCATAACACCAAGACTTAACTCACTCAAATACAGTTAGCAGCTGGATAGACCACAGATGGAAATTAGCTTCTGCTAAATCTGGTGCAAACATATTTTCATGTAACAATGATGAATTGTAAAAAAAAAAAAAAAAAAAAAAAAAAAAATAGATTCGGGGCTTTTCAGAATACATCCGGGGCTTGAGCCTAGGTAGCCACCCCCTAGCTCCGCCCCTGGTGTAAAGTACTTGAGTAATTGTACTTCATTACAATACTTAAGTACTGTTTTGGGGGATTTGTACTTTACTCAAGTATTAGGTTTGTATACTTTGTACTTTTACTCCATTACATTTCAGAGAAAGAAAACATACTTTTTACTCCTTACATTTAAAATGCAGACCTACAAAGTACAAATCTCACAGGTCCAACCATTTTAATTATATTTTAATTGTTTATCTGGCCGAACTAACATTAACGTTATTAATCCTGCGACCGCAGGTAAACAGCCAATCAAATCCCCATCAATGGAAAATGAACCCGCTCATACCCATGCTGATTGGTCCTTGTGCAACACTAGAAAGAAGGGATCTTTGATTAAACACCTGCTATCAGAAGAATAGACAGTCAGATCCGCATTATGCTGTGGTTAATATTGTGATATTATTCAGGGTACTCCAGTATTCTGTTTTTTATATTGTGATATTATTCAGGGTACTCCAGTATTCTGTCTTTAATATTGTGATATTATTCAGGGTACTCCAGTATTCTGCCTTTAATATTGTGATATTATTCAGGATAATCCAGTATGCTGTGGTTAATATTGTGATATTATTCATGCTGTGATGAGAATGCCGTCCATGTTAGTTTACCTTCAACGGAGAAGTGCATTAAATAATCTTTATGCAAAAAAAGTGTCCTCTGTTTTTTCATTTCAGCATTGTCTATCGCAGAACACATGCCATTGTGGGCAGAGTGTTGGTTTCATTCCAGCCTTGCCTAAACACCAGCTGATGATTTCACTAATTGGCTCACCTCTTCAACTAACTCACCTGGTGCAATGTATAGTTAAAATGAAAACTTGGCCCACGATGGAATGAGTTTGAGACCCCTGGTCTATCCCTTTCCCAATTTTTTTTTTTACTTTTACTTTTTAGTACTTAAGTACATTTAAAAGTAGGACTTTTTGACTTTTACTCACGTGTGTTTTTAGCCAGATACTTAGACTTTTACTTGAGTCAGATTTTGAGACGGTAGCCATAATTTCTGGGTACTTTTTACACCCCTGCCCGTAGTACGCTCTGCTGAGCGCACTACTCTCTGTAGAGCCTTCCTGTCCTGGGCAGTGCAGTTGCCAAACCAGGCAGTGATGTTCCCAGTCAGGATGCTGTTGTGGCTGATGGTTGTTAACACAGCAAGAGACGATAGTTCCAATTTCAACAGGCAATTTGTTTAATGAAAGAAAGTTTAACAGCAGAGCTATGGATCAGCAGACGGTCACCACAGTTGAAGAAAAACACTCTAACTTCTCAATCCCTCTGCTTGTCCCATAAATCCCTTCTCAGCCCTGCCCCCACATGACAGATATGATGACGTGTCATATTATATCAGATATGACATGACGTACATTAAGATGACACGTAGATTTAACATCGAAGAGAGATAAAGACATTAAGAAGAACATAGATTTAACATCGAAGAGAGATAAAAACATTAAGAACATCGAAGAGAGATAAAGACATTAAGAAGAACATAGATTTAACATCGAAGAGAGATAAAAACATTAAGAACATCGAAGAGAGATAAAGACATTAAGAAGAACATAGATTTAACATCGAAGAGAGATGCAAGATTAGTGAGATGTGTGTGTGTATATGTGTGTGTATGAAAGAGAGAGTCAAGATTAGTGAGATGTGTGTGTGTATATGTGTGTGTATGAAAGAGAGAAAAGATTGGTGAGATGTGTGTGTGTATATGTGTGTGTATGAAAGAGAGAAAAGATTAGTGAGATGTGTGTGTGTATATGTGTGTGTATGAAAGAGAGAAAAGATTAGTGAGATGTGTGTGTGTATATGTTTGTGTATGAAAGAGAGAAAAGGACAAGATATGATGTATAAGATTAAAGCACACGATATGATGTACGAGATTAAAAGCACACAACGTGATGTACTGAAATGTCTATCTGCAAGTTGTTTTAAGAACATCAGCCAGACCGTCTTTCAGTACTGCTTAGTTGACCCATATTAAACTAGTTCACTTCATATACACATTTTCCCCAACATTCCCCCATTTGGGGCTATCCCTAGTCCCACCCAAATCATATAACCAAGAAAATGTGAACGTCTAACTAAACGAGACGCTTTGACCCTTTTAACCTTCCAATTAAGAGTACCCTCCTCCCGTTCGGATGCACTCCTTCCCCTACTTAGATGCACCTCTCCCCGTAAGGTTTAGGCAGTCCGCTACGACGCAACAACCAGCTCCTTTCTCAGGACTGCCTTGTCCGACGTCGGCCCCTCTCCCCCAACAGAGATGCAGGTCTCCACTTCCGGCGGTAAGGTCTCCTCTCATGAACGGAAGCAGTCCCCTTATTTTACCTTCAGGTGCAGTTTAAGGCTGGGTCCCTTTCCAACCTTAGGAGAGACAATCCAGATTCCTCTGAATTGACACCCCTTACCCTTCTGCTTCCCAGTGGTTCTTTTCAAACCTGCTGATCACAGAAGCACAACTCGCCTACTAACCCTGTATCGGTTAGTAAGGTTACTGTGGCCTGACTGTACATTGAGCCAGGTGCATTCATGCCACTGTTGTCCAGTCACTCACGGTCCCACATCCCGCGTGTCTGTGACTATAAACAGGGTCATAACGCTCTCCCAACCGGCTGGCGACCCAGTCGATAGCGACCTCATAGTCCGTCATCAAGTCAGGACCCCAAGCGGCTGACTGTCCGTAGTACCTATCAGCCACTCAGTTTAGAAACCGACGGTCTTGTCCCCACCCCGCTTGCTCCGGGCATGGAAATATTGACTGTTTTCGCCAGCCTTGCCTGTTCACGGCAGGAGCTGTGCCCCCTACGGTGCACCGCCCTGCTCCTAGGTGTGGACTGTCGCCCACGTACCACCCAGTGCCCACACCAACTTACGTGCGACGTTTCCTGGGCCGACTAGACGGTACCACAGTGGTATGTTATTTCATACCTCGTTACGCACGAGGGCCTTCAGTCACTCCCCAGCACTATATGTATGTGTTTAACGTGCGCCCAGACTCTTGCGAGCCCACTGCCGCCTGTTATGGTCTAGAGGTTCGGGGTGCCTACCCCCTCCCTAAACCATATTTACATAATAAAAGTTTAAATGCCTAATCTAAACAAGAAACCTAATACATTTTAAATGTCTAACTAAACAAGAACGCTTACTTCATTCACTGGACCCCTAACGGACCAACAAAGGCTGACTACCGTTCTCACAATAAACACAAAACCGCTCAAAACAAGAGTAATAATAAAACATCAAAAAAAACACCCCAATTTATAATCCTAACCTGACAGACAAATCCCCCCAACCTCCACCGCTTACCAAATGAGCCACAGTTCCGGCCGGAAACCGCGACTCTCATCAGGGAAAGGAGAAGTTGACCGTCAGAACTAAACATAGAACATCCCTCCCCCAAAAAGAAATGACATTGTCTCTTCCATAACATTGAGTCCTAGTGTCCATCGCTCAGCCCCCCTTCCATGCCCTCGCCATAGTCTCCTCACCGTATTGCCAAAAGTCACATTTTGCCAATACAGCAACCACCACGCCACACCTCCAGTCCCCGTAGAAGCATGTCCCCATGCCTGGACGGGAGGCGCTGGTCCCGACCTCACCACGTGTCCCCCCATCTTCGACGGGAGGTGCCCATCTTGCCCACTGCGTTAGCCCCCCCCTTTGTCCCTTCAGTCCCCAGAACCGATCCCCAGAACACTTCTTCTCAATGCTTCCTCAGGCTCAGAACCGACACTCCGTACCATTCCATACCGATGCCCCTTCCCATTCCGGTTTGACCAGGACCATGAGTAAAATAAACAAAAATAATAAAAAATAAACCATCACTCAGACCATCCCCCGTCACTCTTAAAGGAAAGAACCAATACAAAATGTCTTCAAAAAACCTTTACATGTTTTTTTTTTTTTTTTTTTTTTTTTGAAATAAAAGGAATAAACCAAACCAAACTGAACCAAACAGAAAGAAAATGTCCCTTCCTCACCATACGCCTAGTTAAAGGAATAAAACAAACAAAACTGAACCAAACAGAAAGAAAATGTCCCTTCCTCACCATACGCCTAGTTAAAGGAATAAAACAAACAAAACTGAACCAAACAAAAAGAAAATGTCCCTACCTCACCATACCCCTAATCCTCTATCCCCTCGTCTCCCTCTAAGGCAGCATAAAGCTGAGGGCATGGCCCGATTTGTGGCTCAATCTCTTTCTGCCCCACCATCAGCATTCGGCTCGTTACGTGTGAAGTTACCAGCCTACCCAAGAGAGGCATACCACAACAGAAAAGGAGAACCAATATCAACCCTGCCACCCCAATGGATATCCCCGTCTGCATAACTATGCTTCCCCACTGTCCCAATCTTTCCAACACCCCACTCCCCCACCATTCTTCATTCCGGCCAGAATTCCCCCTCAACTCCTCCCTCAAATCCTTCAGCTTAGCCATGGCCTCGGAGAACTTTCCCCCTGGCCCCACATTCGTCGGAATGAATGTGCAGCAGTACTGTCCAAACATGGAACAGACTCCACCCTTCTCCGCCATTAACCAGTTCAGAGCCTGTCTATTCTGCCACGCCACCGTACTGGTCGCGTGCATCTGGTCCCCCATTGCATCCAACGCCTCCTCGGTGTAGTTGAGATACCGCTGCTGATTGTAAAACAAATAGTTGATCCACCCGGTGTTCTTATTGACCGATATCCATGGCAGAATAGACTCAAACCCTGCCGCAATCTCATTCTTAGCCATGAACTCGGCTGGAATGCCCCTTGGCTGTCCTATGCTGTCCAGATACACCCTTGGGTCTGCCTTGTAGCTACACTTCGTTCGAGAGATAGGAGACTCAGAAGGTCCTTCCGTCACTGATAATGGTAGGACCACCATTGGCATGATCGCCTGAACCCGGGCACATCTACCTGACCAATCTAAAGGAAGTGTATTCCTCAACCTCCTACCGCCGCAGAGCCAGTATTGGTCCGCCAGTGCTATATCCTGGACATGAAAAGGGCAAGCTACAGGCCGTGGGTTGGTATCCACTCCCTTTAACACGACCCCGTGTCCACACTTTCCTTCTTTCGTGCAGTTAGTCGTGATGCTCCAAATAGTAGTGCACCGCCCCTCTGCCACCTCCCCTACGTCCCGGGTCCCCTCCTTTTGCAAGCACTCGAAATCCTTGGTCAGCCATAGTTTGACACCTCTGGGTATTGGCAACCCCGTCGCTACCCCCTGCACACGTACATCCAATTTCCTACAACGTTCCCGCATAGTGACATCCTTGAAATCCGTGACGTTTCCTGCCGCCTTAAAAAACGACTAGAGCCGAGAAACCCCAAACACTCTGCCTCGCACCAAGGGCGACTATTATGGGGCCCCTCCCATGCCTCTGCGTCCCTGTCACACTGAGCCCAACTGAACTTCGTACCCTTCACCAGCAGCCTATCCGGACGTGCCTTGGAGCAGACATAACAATCCTCTATCTGATTCTGCACGCTCGTGTACTGGACCCACTTAAACCACTCATTCCCTAAAGCCGCCCTATACATCGGGTCAGCCTCCGGGTCTTCCTCGTCATAGTCATAGTCGCCCCCATCTTGTTCCCCGGAAGGAAGCAAACCCCTCAACCTGGCCCAGAGTGAGCCCACTGAGTCCCTCAACGTTCCGGCTGTCCTCTGGAACATATCCTGTCCCCCCACCTCTTCCGACTCAGTGTCCTTGACCTCCCTTTTTCCCCTCACCCCTGTCCCCTGTGCTTGGTTCGGGACAGGCTCAACCCTCCTATCTACCCCCACAACCCGATCCTCGTTAGTATAGTGGTAAGTATCCCCGCCTGTAACGGGGGAATGGTCAAAATCAAAAACATGCCCTTGCGGTCCTCCGGGAAACACCCCTTTTGGTTGTAGTCTTATCTTCTCCCCCCCTTCCTCGATGGAGGGCAGAGGGGGCGCCTGATTCTGAGCCTGGTCATGAAAGCCTGCCGGTACTTGAGCCTGAGCGGGACCCCGTGGGACTCCTACCCACTCAAACCCGTCATCCTCAAGGACGGGTCGACCGTGACGGTTCTCAATGACGTCGTTGCCCCCGGCCGACCGTCCGCACACTGCTGCCAACATCTGCGGGAGCATCAGCAGGCACTGCACCTTCCAGTTGCCGTCTCGGGCCCTCCATGTCGGGTTCTGCATAACTGCGATCGATTGTATCCCCCAAGAGATCGCCGCTGGCCTTTATGCAGTGATTGAAGTGGAACCAGGTCGCTGATCCTTTGACTTGGACTGCCGTTCCAGTCGATCGGATCACCTCGTACGGGCCCTCTCTCCGGGGTGATGACCACTTTCTCTTGTGGACCTTTACGAAGACCAGGTCCCCAGGGATCAGCCTCGGTTTGGTGGCTTCCTTCTCCGCCTCCTTCACCCCCTTTTTCTCCTTTCTCTGCTCCTGTCGAAACACAGCTTCATGTATTTTAGTCACTTGCTGAAGATATTTTTTCAGATCTTGCTCAAAAATATCTAATGCCGGGCCTCTAGCCAGGTGTCTAAATGGCGGTGTTGGCATGCTGCGGCCTGTAAGCATTTCATGCGGTGTTAGCTGTGTTTGGCGGTTTACGCTGCTTCTAATAGCCATCAGAGCAAGTGGCAAAGCATCAATCCAGTTAAGCTTAGTTTGCATACAGATTTTCAACAGTTTGTTCTTAATGACCAGATTGGCCCTTTCCACCTTTCCCTGCGACCCGGGACTATAGACACAGGAAAGGCGCTGTCTTATACCTAATTTCTGCATCAGCCCTTTAACCACCTTGTCGATGAACTCGCGGCCATTATCGCTTTGTAATATCGTGGGAATTCCAAATCTCGGAACGACCTCGCGACACAGGAACTTGATCACTGTGTCCGCGTTCTTGTGTTTAGATGGAATGGCCTCAATCCAGCGACTAAAGCAGTCCTCTACTACCAGGAGGTATCGTTTGCCCTGCACTGGCGTTATCATATCCGTGTAGTCCATAATCAGGTGTCTGAATGGTCCCTCAGGGAGGGGTGTGTAAGCCGCCACTGTCGGTACTCCTTTGCGCACATTGCCCTGTAAGCATGTTAAACACCTGGCTAGTGTAACGTCAATTTGTGCCTGAAGCTTTGGGGACCAAAATCCCATTTTCGTGATTCGTTTCAGGGTCTCTGCTCTTCCACAGTGATCAACACCATGAGCCTCAGGTATCACCAAGGACAGAAGATCGATGGAGGCGACTATCAAACCGTTATGACTCCTCCACAGACCATCTGCCCCCCTTACAGCCCCCCTCTCCGTCCACGACTGTTTCTCGGCCTGCGTGGCTGAGTCCTGAAGATCACTCAAATTATCCTCAGTTACCTCAGTCGTCAGTTCGGCCGCAAACATCAGAACAGCCATGGACGGCACCGCAGCCGCCGCCTTCGCGGCCTCGTCCGCCGCGTTGTTTCCCGTCGTCACAAAGGACAGGTCTTTTCTGTGTGCCTGGCACTTTACGATAGCAATGCTTTTGGGCAACTTTACAGCCTGAATAAGCGCCACAACCTGCTTGTGGTGAAGGATCGGTGAGCCGTCCGATTTCTTAAAGCCGCTTGCCTTCCAAATGGCCGCGAATAGGTGGCATACGCCATGCGCATAAGCAGAGTCTGTAAAGATGTTAACCGTGCGATCTTTAGCTATTATGCATGCTTCTGTTAGTGCTATTAGTTCTGCAAGCTGGGCCGAACATGGTTGCATGCATTGTCCGGCCTTTCTTGTTAGTGTTTCTCCGTTAGGTTTGCACTGTACGACGGCGTATCCTGACCTTAAATTTTCCCCCTCCCGATAGCAGGACCCATCCACAAAAAGCGAGAGTTCTGCTATCGCGAGCGGGTCGACTCCCAAATCAGGACGGAGTTTTACGAAAGCCTGTACCTCCACCTCGCACTCATGCGGTTGACCCTCGCTCGGGAGTAGTACCAGATCCGCCGGGTTACTGCCGTGGCATGTTTTTATCGTAACATCCGAGTACTGCAGGAGCCTCATGTAAGCCTGTTGCCGTTGGCTGGTCAGAACAAATTTGCCTCTTTCAATCAAGTTTGCCAATTTGTGATGTGTCCAAATGCAAATGTCATATCCCATTGTCACGGCCGTTGCTTTCTCATACATCAAATGTGCTGCGGCCAGGGCCTGATAACAAGGTGGCAGACCCTGCTCTACCGGCGAAAGAGCTCTAGAGTAATATGCTATCGGTTGTTTTTTCCCACTCCCCCCCTGTGTTTGAGTCAGGACAGCTGTCGCATGCTGCGCTCTATGTGAGACGAATAGGTGGAAACACTTCTCATAATCCGGCAGCGCCAGGGCAGGGGCCTGTAACAACAGACGCTTAATGTTTATGAACGCGTCCTCCCCCTCCTCGGTCCATGTCAAGGGAGCGCGAAGCTTGTCTGTACCCGCCTCTTTTATCATCATCCTCAACGGCGCTGTCGCTATCGTATAGTCCTCCACCCACTCAGAGCTGTACCCAGTCATCCCTAAAAACGTCATCATCTGTCGGACCGTCAATGGCCTAGGTGCCTTGGATACAGCTTTGAGCTGCGTGGGTGAGATGTTTTTTATGCCCTTTTGAATGACGCGAGACAAGTACTCAACTTTTGGCTGGCAGTACTGCAGTTTTGAACGGGATGCCTTGTGGCCTCCCACGGCCAATCCACTCAAAACTTTGATGGAGTCCTCATGGCACTGCTGACGTGTATCCGAGCAGATTAGAATGTCATCTGCATACAGTAAAACCGTGCTGAGTAGTGTGTCGCACACTCCTTGCAAGTCTTCCTTGAGCGCCTTCGAGAAGTAATGTGGCGAGTGCGCGAACCCTTGTGGCAACCGGGTGTAAGAGTATTGTTTCCCCCTGTGGGTAAAAGCAAACAGATACTGAGACTCTTTTTCCAATGGAACACTGAAGAATGCCTGCGTGAGATCAATGACCGTATAGTACTGCGAGCTACTCGGGATGTTTGTCAGGAGGGTGTGTGGATTAGCGACTTCCGCCTCTGGTCCAGACACCACATCGTTCACCGCCCTCAAATCGTGTACCAGTCTGTACCTAGCCCTGTCCGCCTTTAGCACTGGGTGGATAGGTGTATTACATCTGGATTTGAAAGGGACGAGCACTCCCCCCTTTAACAGTCCCTCAATCTGATGTGATATAGCTTCCTCCGACTCTGGCTTCATTGTATACTGTCTGATAAAGGGTGGTCTACAACCCTTCTTTAACCTGACCTTCACTGGCTGTGCCGACAATATTAGACCCACATCTGTGTCGTGTTTTGACCACAACCGTTCTGGGGTGCGCGCCAACATGTCCTGTTCCAGCAAAGCATCCGCCTCTGGAATAACGCAAGGGTCTCCTGGTAATCTGATTACTTGCGGTTTTGCCAAAACTGAAAAGGAAATCATTATTTTTATGAAACTCCCATCTGCGCTGTTCCAAATTAGCGGAGATTCCGTGGAGACCCACCTTTGAGTCTCGGATTCCTGTATCATTGAACCTAGATGTTCGGATTCGTAACCAGGATTTATTCTCAGAGTGATGTGTGGGGCGGCGTCTCTTAGTCTATGTTGTTCCCGTAGATACTTACTTGTGTTAACCCTCAACGCCGCGCCCTGTCTCCCTACAATTATCGTAGATGAGTTAATCTGCACCTGCTCGGGCTGTCCCTGCAACCATGCCTTGTTCCTAACTAGGTCACTATTCGTCAAATACTGTAGTGTGCAATGTGCCTCCATGTTTGTTTGTCTAGACTGAGGCAGTTGGGTTTTCAGAAATGGCTCCCAGGGGTCACAGACCCTTTGCAGCTCTGCTTCTATGTTGCCCAGCCAGAACACAGTGGCCTCTTTCTCCCCTGTCCCTTGTAACATAATTTGGTACACGTCTTGTTCAATTTGAATCCCCTCAGGCGTACATAGGATTTTACAGCCTAGTTTACACATTGCATCTCGTCCCAAGAGATTGCGCGGGGTGCTGTCCGAAATTAATACAGGTATTGTTATGGTCTTGTTGTTATACGTCATAGAGATTGGATCTGACGTGGGTATTAATTGTGTTTTTCCCGAGAATCCGACCGTCCGAACATACTGTCCAGACTGGGGTAAGTGAGTGGCGTATTTTTGCTTTATGCAGGAAAAACCTGCTCCAGTGTCTGCCATCATCTCTGTTAATTTGCCCTCCACTAGGACCTGCAGAATAGGTTCTTGCTCAGCTCCCTTGGAAACCACAATCATTTGATTTCCCCCCGTCGCATTCTCTGGGCACCCCTAGTGATTACCCCCCTGGTTTCGGGGCCCTCCTGTCTCCCCCTGGTTGTAGGGCCCTTGTGACTCCCCCTGGCGCATGGGTCTTCCATACTCCGAGCCGGGACGGTATGGTTGCCCACATCTCATTTCCCTGTGTCCCTGCATGCCGCATTTCCAACAGTGGAAACGGGGAAACTGTTGTTCGTTCCCCGGTCCCTGTGTAAACCGTGGGCCTGATTGCCCATTCCCTGCCTGCCGCCTGGACGCCCGGTTCTGTGAACTATAGCCATAGCTTCTCACTACCTGAGGTGCAGGCGGGGGTCCCTGGTCCTGCATGGGTGGAGGGGTAGCAGATGACACCATTACTGCCTGCAGCCTCCTTTGGGGCTGCAGTTGTTGCTGAGTTAACTTCCTTGCGTCATTTCTATCCTGATCCCTGACTTTCTGCTCCTGAGCCCTTTGCTTCTCCACACTATGTGTTACATGTGCACAGAACAAAGGATAAGTCATGTCCATTAACCCCACCACGTCTTCCAGTCTATTCTTAACCACCTCTGGAAGCCCTCTCATCACACTTTCTCTAAACATCGCTCTCTGCAACGGGTCAATTTCTGGGTTGTGTCCTAGCTCACCTCTCCACTCCTTCAGTACTTTGTTCACATAGGCGCCAGGCCCTTCCGTCTCCATTATGGGGTTGCCTGCCAGTTTTGCCGGATTAATACGTGATGGATATTGATTCCTGAGTTTGTACCACAACGCCACTCTATGCGCGTTGAATATGTCTCCATCATGGGCCTGCGTGTCGCATGCCACTCGCATCGATGTATCACCCATGATGTGCCGGCAGGCACCAACTCCTAGCAAACGCGTCAACAGGGATTTGACGTCACCCACTGCTAGCAGAAAATATGACGTATTTTCCTCAAACTGCGTGATCCACCTGGAGGCTCCTTCTGAAAGGTCCGGTAGTCTTACTATTAAACCATCGATGTCTAGAGGTGACCATGGCATGTGAAAGATATCGTTCCCCTTTATTAGCAGGGGAAACTGGCCTGTGCTTGTCACACTTCCCACGAATGTAGGGGCGAAAGTCAGGGTTCCTGTAATGTTTCCTTTCTCCTGTCCTGGTTTCGTGTCATTCTCATCTTCCTCCTCAGTTAACAGTTTAGTGTGGCCACACGCTCCGTGTTTCTCTGATGTCTGCTGTGCCACATTCTGACGGGGCTCTTCCTCTATCTTCCTCCCGACTCCCTCCCTCTGCCTGCCCAGGTTCTCTACCTCCTCTTCCTCTGCAGTATACAACTTCCGACGTACTGTCTCGCCATATGCCGCCAGGTCTTTCGGATAGAGATCCTGCGGGGTCAGTTTGGGGGGGGTATCTCGCCTAAGGGAGGTCTCTGATCTAGCGGAGGTTTCTGACCTAGCGGGGGTCCCTAATTCCGTCTCCTCATATTCTCCTCTTATTGTCACAGTGCCCACCGGCAATTGCGTGACATAAGGTGGGGATGTTGGTTTCCCTATATCCGTCTCTCTCTGATTTAGCGCTAAAGCTTCCTGCCTGTATGCTCTCCCCTTCTGGGCGTAGAGCTTCAATACCCCCAACTCTTCTGTCCTCTTTTTCAACCTCTTTTTGCTGTTGTCGCCTGGCTTGTGGTTACGAATCATTACATTCATCTCTTCGCATACGTCGAGATCAAAAGTACCTCCGGAAGGCCATTTTGTGTCCCCGGCCTTTGTACGCCTCTGCCAACGGACACCTACCTTGAGAATTAGGTTTTTTACGAGCGGGTTCCGGTCTAACAGTATGTCTTCTGCTGTATGCATCGTTGTTTAGTGTGAGTGTGTGCTTATTGTGTGTGTGTGTGTGTAATGAGTGTGTGTGTGAGTGAAAGAGTATGTGTGTGTGAGTGAATGTGTCGGTGTGTGTGTCTGTGTGAGACTGTGTGTGTGTGCGTCTGTTTGTGTCTGTGTGTGACTGTGTGTGTGTGTGTGTGTGACTGTGTGTGTGTGTGTGTGTGTGTATGTGTGTGTGTGTGTGTCTGTGTGTGTGTGTGTATGTGTGCATCTGTTTGTCTGTGTGTGACTGTGTGTGTGTGTGTGTGTGACTGTGTTTGTCTGTGTGTGTTTGCACAGACGTGTGTGTGTATTGTATGTGTGTATTGTATGTGTGTATGTATGTATTCAGCAGGTTTAACTCCACCCGCCTGCCTCACAACCCGCTGTCTACCGGGACACAGGACTGTGTGTGTGTGTGTGTGTGTGTGTCGGTGTGTGTGTCTGTGTGACTGTGTGTGTGTGCGTCTGTGTGTGTCTGTGCTGACTGTGTGTGTGTGTGTGTGTGACTGTGTGTGTGTGTGTGTGTGTGTGTGTGTCTGTGTGTGGTGACTGTGTGTGTGTGTGTGTGTGTGTCTGTGTGTGTGTCTGTGTGTGGTGAGTGTGTGTGTATGTCTGTGTGTGTCTGTGTGTGTCTGTGTGTCTTTGCACAGACGTGTGTGTGTATTGTATGTGTGTATTGTGACACAGGAATGTGTGTGTGTGTGTGTCTGTGTGTCGGTGTGTGTGTCTGTGTGACTGTGTGTGTGTGCGTCTGTGTGTGTCTGTGCTGACTGTGTGTGTGTGTGACTGTGTGTGTGTGTGTGTGTGTGTGTGTGTGTGTGTGTCTGTGTGTGGTGACTGTGTGTGTGTGTGTGTGTCTGTGTGTGTGTGTCTGTGTGTGGTGAGTGTGTGTGTATGTCTGTGTGTGTCTGTGTGTGTCTGTGTGTCTTTGCACAGACGTGTGTGTGTATTGTATGTGTGTATTGTGACACAGGAATGTGTGTGTGTGTGTCTGTGTGTCGGTGTGTGTCAAGGCCCAACAGTGGAAACAAACTAGAGTCTCGTCAAACGCTGCCCAAATTGTTTTTCACTCTCTGCTCATATTATCACAGCTAGCCTCTCTGTAGCTACCCACACTATCTACTATCTTCGTTCTTAAAAAGATCAGAGTGAACTCACATCCCTCTCGGAGCGCTGTCTCTCCTAGATGAGAATGAGTGTGTATGTGTCTCTGAGAGAGTTATGTGTGTACGTGAGAGATGTGTGTGTTTT
The DNA here is from genome assembly GCF_963971535.1 of Notolepis coatsorum. Taxonomy (NCBI): domain Eukaryota; kingdom Metazoa; phylum Chordata; class Actinopteri; order Aulopiformes; family Paralepididae; genus Notolepis; species Notolepis coatsorum. Next base: position 75,134,114 of record NC_140168.1, read on the forward strand.
GAGGGTCCTATTTGTAAGTGTGTGTGTGGCTTGTGTGAGAGGGACGGAACCTACTAACAGCCAGGACACAGTTAACCTGGTTCTACTACAGCCAGGACACAGTTAACCTGGTTCTACAATGCTACAGCCAGGACACAGTTAACCTGGTTTTACTAACAGCCAGGACACAGTTAACCTAGTTATACTACAGCCAGGACACAGTTAACCTGGTTCTAAAATGCTACAGCCAGGACACAGTTAACCTGGTTCTACAAACAGCCAGGACACAGTTAACCTGGTTCTACTACAATGCTACAGCCAGGACACAGTTAACCTGGTTCTACAAACAGCCATATAGATATAACTACAAACAGCCAGGACACAGTTAACCTGGTTCTACTACAATGCTACAGCCAGGACACAGTTAACCTGGTTCTACAAACAGCCATATAGATATAACAAGGGAAGTGGGGAATGGGCGAGAGTGTTTGTAAAGGGTCAGAGAAAAGTTTGACCAGAGAGAAAAGTTTGACCAGAGGTCGAAAAACATGCAATTAAAATTGATTAGTGGCGCATTTATAGCCTGTTAAAAGAGGATTCGCCCTAGTGTCAACACCTCACCACTCGTGTTCATTTTCTAGTCGTCCATCCAAAAACCAGTCACACAGCCAGCTCACTTTTTCCTCCCGCAGAATCTCCGACGGATATTATAATAAAAAGCACAACGCTCACCTTTTTTGTCGACAACCGCCAGAATGTCTACGGGAGATTCCAGGAACTGGCCGTATGAAAGGCCCGGTGGAGCAATCTATCACGTCGGGGTCACCAAATGTTGTGGCTGATGGTTGTTAACACAGCAAGAGACGATAGTTCCAATTTCAACAGGCAATTTGTTTAATGAAAGAAAGTTTAACAGCAGAGCTATGGATCAGCAGACGGTCACCACAGTTGAAGAAAAACACTCTAACTTCTCAATCCCTCTGCTTGTCCCATAAATCCCTTCTCAGCCCTGCCCCCACATGACAGATATGATGACATGTCATATTATATCAGATATGACATGACGTACATTAAGATGACACGTAGATTTAACATCGAAGAGAGATAAAGACATTAAGAAGAACATAGATTTAACATCAAAGAGAGATAAAAACATTAAGAACATCGAAGAGAGATAAAGACATTAAGAAGAACATAGATTTAACATCGAAGAGAGATAAAAACATTAAGAACATCGAAGAGAGATAAAGACATTAAGAAGAACATAGATTTAACATCGAAGAGAGATGCAAGATTAGTGAGATGTGTGTGTGTATATGTGTGTGTATGAAAGAGAGAGTCAAGATTAGTGAGATGTGTGTGTGTATATGTGTGTGTATGAAAGAGAGAAAAGATTGGTGAGATGTGTGTGTGTATATGTGTGTGTATGAAAGAGAGAAAAGATTAGTGAGATGTGTGTGTGTATATGTGTGTGTATGAAAGAGAGAAAAGATTAGTGAGATGTGTGTGTGTATATGTTTGTGTATGAAAGAGAGAAAAGGACAAGATATGATGTATAAGATTAAAGCACACGATATGATGTACGAGATTAAAAGCACACAACGTGATGTACTGAAATGTCTATCTGCAAGTTGTTTTAAGAACATCAGCCAGACCGTCTTTCAGTACTGCTTAGTTGACCCATATTAAACTAGTTCACTTCATATACACATTTTCCCCAACAATGCTCTCCACAGCCCCAGAGTAGAAGGACTGGAGTATCTTCCCTGATAATTTCCTGAGTTGTCTCAGGTGGTAGAGGCGCTGCTTCGCCTTTTTTAACGCAGTGTCTGTGTGTGTTGTCCATGTCAGGTCCTCTGTGATGTGGACTCCCAGCCCAGGTACTTAAAACTGCTCACCCTGTCCACGGTAGCCCCATTAATCCACAGTGGCGTGTGTGTCCCCTGCTGTATTGTTATGGTTTGTATAGCGACCCCAATTGCACGACACAGACAGGTATTCAGAGTTAGCCAAAACCAAGGGCGTATTTATTAAACAACAGAAAAAGGCAACACTGTTCCTTTAAGGGTACATTTCACTAGAGTCCAGGAATCATGAACAACAAAAAATGCAGCACTGTTCCTTTAAAGAAAAAATGTACATGAAGAAAAACGAGTCCTCTCAAGGCAAAAACAGTCAACGTAATAATGTCACAGTTCGGAGTGCCGCCAGTAAGGACTCACCAGGGGGCAACTGCCGAACGGGCAATTCAAAAACACGGATCCCAGGAAAGAGAGCGAGCGCCCAGGGAAAACATCCATGGGACGGTGGGGAGCGATGCAACGTCTCACACAGGAGACACGGGAGTATACAGCACAGGGAATCTCCACAGGAGCGGGAGAACGCAGCCGCCGTCTCACACAGGGGACACGGCAGCAGGACACAGGGAACCTCCACAGGAGCAGGAAAACGCCGTCGACATCTCACACAGGGGACGCGGCAGTAGGTGGATGTAGGTGGCACGATGTCTCACGCCGGAGACGCGGCAGTAGATGGTGGTAACGAGATGACCCGGCAAGGAGTGGAAGGGAGTCTGCAATACTTGTACTCTCATCCGAGCTGATTGCAAACTCCTCTCAGGTGCGTGAAGCAGAAAAGTGGCACGCCCCCTCGTTGGGCAGCATGCAGCCCTGGGGGGACCCAATGCTCAGGGTGATTGAGTTGGAGGTGTGCCCGCCCACCCTGACCACCTGGGGCCTGTCAGTCAGAAAGTCCAGGATCCAGGCACTCAGGGTGGAGTTCAGTCCCAGATCAATCAACTTGTCAGCCAGTCTGGTGGGGACTATGTCATTGAAAGCTGAACTATAGTCAATGAACAACTATCTCACATAGCCCCCCTTCTGACTGTCAAGGTGAGAAAGGGTGTTGTGCAGTACCTGGGAGACCGCGTCGTCAGTGGAACGGTTTGTCCTGTAGGCAAACTGCAATGGGTCCATGTTACTAGGGAGGGCGGCACAGATGTAATCCTTGACCAGCCTCTCAAAGCATTTCATGACAGAGGTGAGTGTCTGTAGTCATTTAGGCCTGCTGGGGAGGAGTTTTTTGGTACAGGGATTATAGTGGACACCTTGAAGCAGGCAGGGACCACGGACTCTGCCAAGGATAGGTTGAATATAGTGGTGAACACTGGGGCTAGCTGGTTAGCACAGGACTTAAGTATTCACCCTGTTATCCCATCTGGGCCTGCAGCTTTCCTAGTGTTCACCCCTATAAACGCTCTCCTCACGCTGTGCTCCGTCCCCAGTGGAGGAACTCCCCCCCGTCGCATCAGTGACGCCGCAAGCCGATGAGCTAGCATCGCCACTGCCTGACCCAAACCGTGCGTAAAAGGAGTTGAGCTCGTTCGCTAGGGAGGCGTAAGCACTCACGATTGAGGAGGGGCTGACCTTGTAGTCAGTTATCGTCCGTAGTCCCCGCCATAAATCCCTGGTGTCGTTCTGATCCATCTGTGTCTCCAGCCTGCTCCCATATGTCCGTTTTGCAGCCTAGGGTTAGGATTATGGTTAGGATTAGGTTAAGATTTGGGTTATGGTTAGGATTATATTAAGAGTATGGTTATTGTTAGGGTTAGATTAAGATTATGGTTATTGTTAGGATTATGTTAAAATTATGGTTAGGATTAGGTTAAAATTATGGTTAGGATTAGTTTAGCATTATGGTTATGGTTAGGATTAGGTTAATATTATGGTTATGGTTATGGTTAGGATTAGGTTAAGATTATTGTTATGGTTAGAATTAGGTTAATATCATGGTTAGGGTTAGATTAAGATTATGGTTATGGTTAGGATTGGGTTAAGATTATGGTTATGGTTAGGATTATATTATGGTTATGGTTAATATTATGTTATGGTTAGGATTAGTTTAATAGTATGGTTATAGTTAGGATTAGATTCATATTATGGTTTGGATTAGATTAAGATTATGGTTAGGATTAGATTCATATTATGGTTGTGGTTGTTAAAATGGTTTAATACCAAGAACACAGCATCATAGAAACTCTTACCATGGTTTATTACAAAGAACACAACATCAGAAGTGTTATGGGTTAAATGCCCTGAAAAGCACTGGAGTGATTCATAGTGACCTTATGTCAGACAACATTATGGTGACTGACCATCACCAACAGCCCTTCAATGTCAAGATCATCACCTTTGGCTTAGCCACTATAAGATCTGATGTTGTGTTCTTACTAGCCACTACAGGATATGATGTTATATTCTTGGTATTTAATGCCATGGCTGCAAATACAATATCAGTAATTAAGATAATGAGCCACAGTTTAAAGGGGCAGTTCACCCAATAATTAAGATACTCCACAAACATCTATTTGTATACTTCTGGAACAGAAATCATTGGCCCCTGAGTATTTCTGATACAACAGATCTAGAAATAAGCATGATGGCTTAGTACAAGAAAACATTGATTGATTGATTGATTGATTGATTGATTGATTGATTGATTGATTGATTGATTGAAAACTTTATTAACAGATTGCAGAATGGGTACAATACAGTACGGCTCAATACAAACAACTGCTACGAGGATGCAGACCATAAAAATACTTTTGTCTTGTTTACATCAGGGTCCTTAATGTCACTATGTCATAAATGTCACTATGAATTGAAAATGGGGGACCCTGATGTAAACAAGACAAACGTCTTTCTCTGGTCTGCATCCCCTTAACAATTGTGTGTATTGAGCCATACTGTATTGTACCCATTCTGCAATCTGTTAAATAAAGTTGGTAGCACTTTATAATAACACCCTGTTATAATACATGTATAAGGTATTTGTAGATAATGAACGAATCATGAACAAACCATTTATATACATTCATAAATGATTATTAAATCATTTATAACTATATTTGTATACCATTTACAAAGTATTTATAACGCATTAGTGGATAATGAACTAATCATGAACAAACCATTTATATATATTCATAAATTATTATTAAATCATTTATAACTATATTTGTATAACATTTACAGATTAGTTCTACATTATTTATAACTCATTATCAACATTGTTTGTACTTGATTTGTTCATCATTAAATAATGTTGTTTAATGTGTAGTAACACATTTGTAGATGCTTTGAAAAATGGATATGAAAAAATGGCTATAGTGTATCTCCATTTATTTTTCATGTTCAACAAATGATTTGTTAAGACATTCATAAAACATCTATAAATCATTTGCAGATGCTATCGTGAGGGCCAATCTAAAGTGAAGCCTATTCATCATTAACAAGTGTCTAATACAGTTAATTATTTGTTTACTTTTTCATCACATGTTACAAATGTTGTAGGCAGCTTTCGGATACACCCTTCTTTGTGACATCAAACAGTGACAGAATTAGGACTAAAGATAAATGCAATTTTATTAACATATAAAATACATGTGCATGACATATAGTGTAACATCGGGGGGCACTAGGACCCAGGAGTACCCTGGCCAGGTATTGAAGAGTATCTAGAGAGGAAGTCTCACGCGAGCGAGACTTGACGTCACGTGTGTTGCCGTCTGTTTGAATGGAAGCACAAGTTATCCGTGCTGCGTCTATACTTTCGCTTTTAATAAGGTATGAGCAGGTTAAACACCTTTTTTTGTTGGTAAATCTATTCCATCATTTCCGACCTACAAACAACTCTTATATGTTGTGTAGACGTTCGTGTAGATGTGGTGGCCGCTAAATACCAGCTTTTTCTCTGTTGGATTCATTCTGAGGACAACAGCAGAGAGGGTAGGATCTTTTAACTGAATAATACTGTGTACATCATTTTGAAGTGTGTGACTAAATTGTGTTGTGGAAACTGTTTGTAATTAGTTTCACCCAGCTGACAGAAACTGGAGGTGTGGCCTTTGTGCATGTAGTTAAGTGGGCACTTGTGACAGTTTTTCGGCTTAAATACCAGCTTTTTCTCTGTTGGATTCATTCTGAGGACAACAGCAGAGAGGGTAGGATCTTTTAACTGAATAATACTGTGTACATCATTTTGAAGTGTGTGACTAAATTGTGTTGTGGAAACTGTTTGTAATTAGTTTCACCCAGCTGACAGAAACTGGAGGTGTGGCCTTTTGCTGCAGGTGTCACTCATCAGTAATTAGTGATAGTGATTTAAAGACTTGCTGGCGTAGCGTCGAGAAACGAAGAGGGACAAAGAGGAGGAGTTTTCCTGGAGTTCTTCGCCGAGGGATCCACCGATCCACCCAGTGCTAAGTACACCATAATCCCATATTTCCCTCCCACTCTGCTATTTCCCTACTATCTCGCTTCCTCCCTACCCCCTTCAACTTCCTCCTACCACTCTTGACACCACAATGTGCCTCATACCTATATCCACAATCTGCTCCTCAAGAACAGAATCAACCCATCCACGCCAGTTTGCTAGCAACCCGGCTAATCTCTCCTACCCTCCTACAGCCACTAATACACCTGTCACAGTACAGGGAGGCTTATGGAATTGTCAATCAGCAGTCAAGAAAGCTGACTTCATTACTGCCTACGCCCATAGTCTAAATCTGCAGCTCCTGGCTCTAACTGAGACCTGGATAACATTTACATTTACATTTAGTCATTTAGCTGACGCTTTTATCCAAAGCGACTTACAAGTTCTGTGCGACAAGACAGCAAGAAGGGTATAACTCTATCAGCTGAGTAACAATGTTCATCAAAGTGTTGCGTGTTACAGTGTAGGTTAGTTTATTAGGACAAGTGCATGACATTAAGGTTAGTCGGGGTTAGATTTTTTTTTTTTTTTTTTTTTTTATCATTTCAGATAATGGTTGAAGAAGTGAGTCTTTAGTCGACGGCGAAAGATTGGACGGGATTCGGCTGTCCTAACTGGGATGGGTAGTTCATTCCACCATTGTGGGGCAAGGACTGAGAATAGGCGGCTTCTCTTTGATGACCCTCCGGGAGCTTGGATAGGAGTAGATCTGAGGCGGCCATAAGACGCAGAGCGTAGGGGTCTTGAGGGTGTGTAGTTAGAGACCATTGACCGGAGGTAGGCGGGAGCGGTTCCCTTTGCCGCACGGTATGCTAGGTCGAGGGCCTTGAAGCGGATACGTGCAGCAATGGGGAGCCAGTGCAGGTCCCTAAGAAGTGGGGTGACATGGGCTGACTTCGGTAGGTTTGAGATCAGGCGGGCCGCTGCATTTTGAATGAGTTGAAGAGGCTTGGTGGCAGTGGCCGGAAGGCCAGCTAGCAGTGCGTTGCAGTAGTCGAGGCGGGAGATGACTGTTGATTGGACGAGGAGTTGGGTGGCTTCTTTTGTCAGGAAGGGGCGTATCCTTCTGACGTTGCTCAGGAGGAATCTGCAGGTTCTGGTTGTCGCTGCGATGTGAGCAGAGAAGTTCAACTGGTCGTCGAGGACAACACCAAGGTTCTTGGCGGTCGGCGACGCGGTCACAGCTGCATTCTCGACTGTGATGGAGAGGTCGGTCAGGGGGGAGGATTTGGCCGGCAGGTGGAGCAATTCTGTTTTGCTTAGGTTCAGTTTGAGGTGGTTGGTCGTCATCCAGGCGGAGATGTCGGACAGACAGGCCGAGATCCGCTCAGAGACGTGGATATCTGAGGGAGGGAAGGAGAGGAAGAGTTGAGTATCATCGGCATAACAATGATATGAGAAGCCATGAGATGTGATAATGTTACCCAGTGATTTAGTGTAGAGGGAGAAGAGAAGGGGTCCTAGGACCGAGCCCTGGGGGACACCCGTCCGGAGGGGGCGGGTGGCCGACAGAGTCCCTCTCCATGACACTTGGTAGGAGCGGTCATTGAGGTATGATGTCAGCCATGTCAGCGCAGATCCAGCCACTCCCATTCCTGCGAGGGCCGCGAGGAGGATCTGATGGTTGACTGTGTCGAAGGCTGCAGATAGATCTAGGAGAATCAGGACAGAGGAGAGGCCTTTCGCTTTTGCTAAGTGAAGTGCCTCTGTGACCGCAATGAGGGCCGTTTCTGTGGAGTGGCCAGTCCGGAAGCCAGACTGATTGGGGTCTAGGAGGTCATTCTGTAAGAGATAAGCAGTAAGTTGGTTGGATAACCCCCAATAACTCGTCAACACTTGCAGCATTATCTACAAACTATAACTTCACTCACACACCTCGACCCTCCAGACGGGGTGGAGGCACTGGCCTCATGACATCTCCTTCATGGGCTACAAACCTAACACAACTCCCAGAACTGTCACTCTCCTCCCTCGAATATCATGCAGTATCTGTCTCTAATCCTTTCAATCTCACCATTGTTACACTCTATCGCCCTCCAGGTCCCCTCGATCACTTCACAGATGAGCTGGACATGCTTCTAAGTTCCTTACCGGAAGATGGTACCCCGCTCCTTCTATTGGGCGACTTCAACCTGCCTGACTCATCTCAGTCGGTCCCAGTGGTCTCCCTCCTACAACAATTTGACCTGACTCCCACTGCCATGCCTCCCACCCACAAAGCAGGCAACTCCTTGGATCTCATATTTTCCCGTAACTCCAGCATCATTAACACCACGGTAACTCCCCTACATGTATCTGACCATTCCTTCATATCCTTCTCACTAACTCTCATGCTTAACCGAAAAGTCTTCACCCCAACTCAAACCGTCTCACTCAGACGCAACCTGCCCTCCCTATCCCCCTCCACCCTCTCCTCTGACATAATATCCGCTCTACCTTTGAGTGACACCTTCTCTGCTCTCCCCACAGAGATGGCAACCTCCACCCTCCTCTCAGCCCTTGCAACCTCCTTCGACAAGCTCTGTCCCCTCGTTGAGAAACCTGCCCGCCGTTCCCCACCCAGTCCATGGCTGACGGATGCAGTGAGAGAACAAAGACAGGTCCTGAGAGCGGCTGAGAGGAAGTATAGAAAGTCACGCCTCACTGCTGACATCGACACATATCACAACCTCTTGTTAACATTCTCCAAAACCATTACTAATGCCAAAGCTTCTTTCTTTCACCATAGGATCGAGGCCTCTGCCAAGAATCTTCGCAAACTGCATGCTACCATGTCCTCCCTCCTCACTCCCCCCCCCACCTCCTCCTCCCTCATCTTTTTCTGCCGAAGACTTTGCGATCTTCTTTGAGGAAAAAGTGGAGAACATCCGCAGCTCCTTCTCCCAACCCCCACCCATTCCAAACGCTGAATCGAGAACCTCATCCTTCACTCTGTCATCTTTCTCTCCCATTACAGAAGCCGAGACCCTGACACTGGTAACGTCGAACCGTCCGACTACATGCCAGCTGGACCAGCTACCCTCCCCACTCCTCCAGACCATAGCACCGGACATCCTCCCATTCCTAACTGCAACCATCAACTCCTCACTCAACTCGGGGGTGGTCCCCACCTCCCTAAAACAAGCCAGAGTCACGCCCCTCATAAAAAAACCAACCCTGAACCCCACCGTCATAGCCAACTATCGTCCTGTCTCTCTTCTCTCCTTCCTTTCTAAAACACTTGAACGTGCTGTATCCAACCAACTTACTGCTTATCTCTTACAGAATGACCTCCTAGACCCCAATCAGTCTGGCTTCCGGACTGGCCACTCCACAGAAACGGCCCTCATTGCGGTCACAGAGGCACTTCACTTAGCAAAAGCGAAAGGCCTCTCCTCTGTCCTGATTCTCCTAGATCTATCTGCAGCCTTCGACACAGTCAACCATCAGATCCTCATCGCGGCCCTCGCAGGAATGGGAGTGGCTGGATCTGCGCTGACATGGCTGACATCATACCTCAATGACCGCTCCTACCAAGTGTCATGGAGAGGGACTCTGTCGGCCACCCGCCCCCTCCGGACGGGTGTCCCCCAGGGCTCGGTCCTAGGACCCCTTCTCTTCTCCCTCTACACTAAATCACTGGGTAACATTATCACGTCTCATGGCTTCTCATATCATTGTTATGCCGATGATACTCAACTCTTCCTCTCCTTCCCTCCCTCAGATATCCACGTCTCTGAGCGGATCTCGGCCTGTCTGTCCGACATCTCCGCCTGGATGACGACCAACCACCTCAAACTGAACCTAAGCAAAACAGAATTGCTCCACCTGCCGGCCAAATCCTCCCCCCTGACCGACCTCTCCATCACAGTCGAGAATGCAGCTGTGACCGCGTCCCCGACCGCCAAGAACCTTGGTGTTGTCCTCGACGACCAGTTGAACTTCTCTGCTCACATCGCAGCGACAACCAGAACCTGCAGATTCCTCCTGAGCAACGTCAGAAGGATACGCCCATTCCTGACAAAAGAAGCCACCCAACTCCTCGTCCAATCAACAGTCATCTCCCGCCTCGACTACTGCAACGCACTGCTAGCTGGCCTCCCGGCCACTGCCACCAAGCCTCTTCAACTCATTCAAAACGCAGCGGCCCGCCTGATCTCAAACCTACCGAAGTCGGCCCATGTCACCCCACTTCTTAGGGACCTGCACTGGCTCCCCATTGCTGCACGTATCCGCTTCAAGGCCCTCGACCTAGCATACCGTGCGGCAAAGGGAACCGCTCCCGCCTACCTCCGGTCAATGGTCTCTAACTACACACCCTCAAGACCCCTACGCTCTGCATCTTCTGGCCGCCTCAGACCTACTCCTATCCAAGCTCCCGGAGGGTCATCAAAGAGAAGCCGCCTATTCTCAGTCCTTGCCCCACAATGGTGGAATGAACTACCCATCCCAGTTAGGACAGCCGAATCCCGTCCAATTTTTCGCCGTCGACTAAAGACTCACTTCTTCAACCATTATCTGAAATGATATAAAAAAAAAAAAAAAAAAACTAACCCCGACTAACCTTACTGTCATGCACTTGTCCTAATAAACTAACCTACACTGTAACACGCAACACTTTGATGAACATTGTTACTCAGCTGATAGAGTTATACCCTTCTTGCTGTCTTGTCGCACAGAACTTGTAAGTCGCTTTGGATAAAAGCGTCAGCTAAATGACTAAATGTAAATGTAAATGTAACGTTACATTTGTTCCTAATGTATGCTCAGTGCTCAGTATGTATGTGATGACGACACGACACACAAGAGTAATAATTATTTGTGTCGTGTCATCATCACTGAGCACACTGAGCACACATTAGGAACAAATGTAACGTTAGCGGCCACCACATCTACACGAACGTCTACACAACATATAAGAGTTGTTTGTAGGTCGGAAATGATGGAATAGATTTACCAACAAAAAAAGGTGTTTAACCTGCTCATACCTTATTAAAAGCGAAAGTATAGACGCAGCACGGATAACTTGTGCTTCCATTCAAACAGACGGCAACACACGTTACGTCAAGTCTCGCTCGCGTGAGACTTCCTCTCTAGATACTCTTCAATACCTGGCCAGGGTACTCCTGGGTCCTAGTGCCCCCCGATGTTACACTATATGTCATGCACATGTATTTTATATGTTAATAAAATTGCATTTATCTTTAGTCCTAATTCTGTCACTGTTTGATGTCACAAAGAAGGGTGTATCCGAAAGCTGCCTACAACATTTGTAACATGTGATGAAAAAGTAAACAAATAATTAACTGTATTAGACACTTGTTAATGAATAGGCTTCACTTTAGATTGGCCCCCACGATAGCATCTGCAAATGATTTATAGATGTTTTATGAATGTCTTAACAAATCATTTGTTGAACATGAAAAATAAATGGAGATATACACTATAGTCGTTTTTTCATATCCATTTTTCAAAGCATCTACAAATGTGTTACTACACATTAAACAACATTATTTAATGATGAACAAATCAAGTACAAACAATGTTGATAATGAGTTATAAATAATGTAGAACTATTCTGTAAATGTTATACAAATATAGTTATAAATGATTTAATAATCATTTATGAATGTATATAAATGGTTTGTTCATGATTAGTTCATTATCCACTAATGCGTTATAAATACTTTGTAAATGGTATACAAATATAGTTATAAATGATTTAATAATCATTTATGAATGTATATAAATGGTTTGTTCATGATTAGTTCATTATCTACAAATACCTTATAAGTGTATTATAACAGAGTGTTATTATAAAGTGCTACCATAAAGTTTTCATTCATTCATTCATTCATTCATTCCTCCATTTTCAATTCATCAGGACATTTATGACATACAGACATACAAATATACAGTACTGTGTAAGAAAAGAAAAGGAAAGATCATAAGAAAAATATATACATCCGAAGGGGAAGAAACTGTACATTGGAGGGGGTTGGGTGGGTCGGTGGGTGGGTGGATTTGGACATTCTACAGTAATTGCAGCCACCCGTAGGTGCTCTTTGAGAGCGGTTTTGAAGGAGGGTAGGGATTCACATTATTTTACGGCTGTGGTTAGGGCGTTCCACATTATTGTGGCATAATTGCGAAACGTGTTTAGTCCCTTGTTTGAGCCGAATCTGGGTTGAACACGATTTGTGGAACTCCCTCTGGTGTTGTGGTCGTGGAATTCACTGACCTTTGGGAAGTATTTCGACATGTACATGGGTATCTTAGTGGTGTAGTGTATCTTGTAGACCAGGCCCATTGCAAGTTGCTGTACTCTGTCATCTACTCTAAGCCATCCTAGGTTGTCAAAAGCATAGATATATATAGAACACTAGATAGCTTACCCGCGCTGCCGGCCAATGGAGAGCGACGTCACTGAACCGCCGCCATCTTGCCCCAGTCAGCCTTGAGTGAGAGTGAATGAGCTGCACAGACAAAAATACTCATAACTCGCTGAAATATTGACGGATTTACAAACGGTTTGGTTTATTACAAGCATTATTAACACTTTGATTGCCTAAGGCTAAATTCATGCTATACCATAGGTTGCCAGCTCTATTTGTCTATGTAGAAGTTCCCCTTCTTTGCAGGGCTATAACTTTTTAAATTCTATTGCTAAATTGCCATTATTAGGGCCCATTCAATGTCCTATATGTATTGTTCAGGGTGTATGAACGTTAAACTTTTTCATTCACATATTCATACTAAAATATGATCTAAAGTATAAGTATGTTTTCATCTCTTTCTGCAGCTTTCTCCAGAACGTGATTTATAGCCCCAAATGCATTATATTGATGATCAAATACAGTTTGATAGCAATCGGCGCGATATAAAAAAATCCAACTGGACGGACTTCTGGAAGTTACTACACGTAATCTGATGTTGACCGGATGGCCGAGGGGGCGTTTATAATTCCGTGGGCAGCGTTATACCATTCATCTAATGTGGGTCAAATGTTCATCATAGCAGTTAGTATTGTACACATTGAAAAATAACGCTGAATCTTACCGTATCTTCCTCGCGCCGTTGGGTGATGAGCGTGGAACAGACATTTTCCTATTATGGGATATAGAAATATCCGGTCCATTTCCAGGTTGTATAATAATATATACGTCCAAATCATGTTGTTTTTTCGAGTTATTTGCAGCGATCGATGTTCACTGTGTGAAGACTGAGTCTCTCTAACACTAGCGAGTGCCCGGACCCCATATGGAGTGAGTCCTACCGGGTTAAAGGTAACATCAGTTTTTTCGATATGCCGATCGGCCACCAGCTGGCGGTCTTGAACCGCTAGAGGATTGAGAGGAGATCACACTTGTGTCTCAGGGCCCCGGAAAGGAAATATGATTCCGATCACAGATTTTTGAAATATTGATATCAAAGACGAGTTACGGCGTCTTCTGCAACTTGAGCATGGCGGGGAAGGACGCCTAAAAGCGTCTTCCGGCAGTTAAAGTGTTAACGTGGCTATGATTCAAGTGGTTTGTAAAAAAAAAAACTTAAAAAAAAAACATTTTTAGAAGTATGCAGTATCATAACTACATCTTTGATGTTTATAGCAAACCAACCCGTTTGTAAATCCGTCAATATTTCAGCGAGTTATGAGTATTTTTGTCTGTGCAGCTCACTCACTCTCACTCAAGGCTGATTGGGGCAAGATGGCGGCGGTTCAGTGACGCTGGTGACTCCGCCTTAAGCTATCTAGTGTTCTATATATATCTATGGTCAAAAGGGGTAGGGGTAAGGTGGGTTTTAGGAGTAAGGCCAAGCAGTAGTCTGACCAGTTTGTTTTGTGATGTTTGTAGCCTTGTTTTTAGGGCCTTTGAGGTGTTTTGGTACCAAGAGGTGCAAGCATAGTTGTAGTACCCTTGAATCAGTGCTCCTGTTAGAGTCTTCAAGGTATTCTTGTTTACCAGAGAGGAGATCCGGTACAGGAATCTTGTTCGTTGGTTGACTTTTTTTATTACATTGGTTGCCATTTTGTCACAGGAAAGATTTGCCTCTATAGCAGGGGTGGCCAACCAGTCAGAGACTAAGAGCCACAAAAATTACTGTGGTACCACAAAGAGCCACACCATATACCCAGCGTTTCTCACCCTTTTTTTTCAGTCACGGCACCCTTCATGTGTTTATAGGTCTCACCCTCTGGCCTCTGAAGTTGCTAATGTCTTTTGTATTTGGGCCTCACAGGGTTAAAAGTACCCTGTGAGACCCACGGTTGCAAAATTACAAAATCACTTTTAGCCATTTAAAAAAATAATGTTTATTTAAAAAAATTTAAAGGGGGGGGGGAGGTGGCGCACGGAGATTACGTTCGTCACCAACACCGGGAGACACTAGGATTCGCCTGTTCGAATCCAGCTCCCGGCGTTGCTATCAGCTTGGCTGGCCTCTCACACTGATACAATTGGCTGTATCAGGGGGTGGGAAAGCTGAAGGGTGGGTCCTGGGCGTTGTGGACAGCGACCCCCACAGTTCGGCCGGGGCGCCTGCTCAGCGAGGGTTGGAACTGAGGAGAGATAGTGTGGCCTCCCACACGCTACACTCTCCCCGGTGAGAACCTGCGCGGCCAGGTTGGCCTGCCCCAGGCTGCACATGCGTCGGAGGAAAGCATGTGACACATTGTGACAGTCTCCGGTCTCCTGGACCAACAGTAGGGGAAAGTACGCAACAACCAGGAAGGGTGGGATGGGAGAAAAATCGGGAAAAAGGAGGGGAAGAAAGATAATAAAAAAAAAAAAAAATGTTAAAGGGGAACTATTTTACTATTTCTTTCACTATTTGGGCACTTTTACACACTTCCTGTGAGTTTATGGAACACCTAGGTTTTTTTCAAAAAAAAATGCATTGTTTTGTATTTCTAATCAAGTACTCAAAAAACGCATTTTTCTACCTCAAGATCTTAGGCCGTTTTGAGGCTGGGCTCCAACCACTGTGTGGCCTGGTGCCAACTGCCACATCAACTACCACATTATTATGCAGCTGAGAAATCTCTGACATCACAGATATGCACATTTTCAGATGACTCAGTTCAGTGAGGGTGAATATTGTGAGAGGAGAATTGGAAGAATGCGCCAATATGAGAATTAGAGACATATATCCTATTAATATAAGTCCACATAGCTAAGAAACAATGGTAAACACTGAAAAAGGCCATTTATAAGATAGTTCCCCTTTAAGCACATGTATAGTCAATTGGTCCTGTTGTTCAGCCTCACAATGCTATTTGATAGTAAAAAGACCCTAATCAGTCAGGCTTCAGGACTGGTCACTCCACAGAGACAGCCCTCATTGCGGTCACAGAGGCACTTCACTTAGCAAAAGCGAAAGGCCTCTCCTCTGTCCTGATTCTCCTAGATCTATCTGCAGCCTTCGACACAGTCAACCACCAGATCCTCCTTGCGGCCCTCGCAGGAATGGGAGTGGCTGGCTCTGCGCTGACATGGCTGTCATCATACCTCAATGACCGCTCCTACCAAGTGTCATGGAGAGGGACCCTGTCGGCCACCCGCCCCCTGCGGACGGGTGTCCCCCAGGGCTCGGTTTTAGGACCCCTTCTCTTCTCCCTCTACACTAAATCACTGGGTAACATCATCACGTCTCATGGCTTCTCCTACCATTGTTATGCCGACGATACTCAACTCTTCCTCTCCTTCCCTCCCTCAGATATCCACGTCTCTGTGCGGATCTCGGCCTGTCTGTCCGACATCTCAGCCTGGATGACGTCCAACCACCTCAAACTGAACCTAAGCAAAACAGAATTGCTCCACCTGCCGGCCAAATCCTCCCCCCTAACCGACCTTTCAATCACAGTCGAGAATGCAGCTGTGACTGCGTCCCCGACCGCCAAGAACCTTGGTGTTGTCCTCGACGACCAGTTGAACTTCTCTGCTCACATCGCAGCGACGACCAGAACCTGCCGATTCCTCCTGAGCAACGTCAGAAGGATACGCCCCTTCCTGACAAAAGAAGCCACCCAACTCCTCGTCCAATCAACAGTCATCTCCCGCCTCGACTACTGCAATGCACTGCTCGCTGGCCTCCCGGCCACTGCCACTAAGCCTCTTCAACTCATTCAGAACGCAGCGGCCCGCCTGATCTCAAACCTACCGAAGTCGGCCCATGTCACCCCACTTCTTAGGGACCTGCACTGGCTCCCCATTGCTGCACGAATCCGCTTCAAGGCCCTCGACCTAGCATACCGTGCGGCAAAGGGAACCGCTCCCGCCTACCTCCGGTCAATGGTCTCTAACTACACACCCTCAAGACCCCTACGCTCTGCATCTTCTGGCCGCCTCAGACCTACTCCTATCCAAGCTCCGGGAGGGTCATCAAAGAGAAGTCGCCTATTCTCAGTCCTTGCCCCACAATGGTGGAATGAACTACCCACCCCAGTTAGGACAGCCGAATCACGTCCAATCTTTCGCCGTCGACTAAAGACGCACTTCTTCAACCATTATCTGAATTAAAAAAAAAAATTAAAAAAAAAATCTAACCCTAACTAACCGTACTGTCATGCACTTGTCCTAATAAACTAACCTACACTGTAGCACTCAACACTTTGATGAACATTGTTGCTCAGCTGATAGAGTTGTGCCCTTCCTGATGGCTTGTCGTACAGAACTTGTAAGTCGCTTTGGATAAAAGCGTCAGCTAAATGACTAAATGTAAAATGTAAATGTAAATGTGTTTATATGTCCCACCCTCTGGCCTCTGAAGTTGCTAATGTCTTTTTAATTTGGGCCTCACAAGGTTAACCTCTTAAGCCCGAGATATACAGTAAAAGTGTATATTTTCAGCATTACGTTTGTTTACCAATTATTTTAACTGTTATTAGTGAAATATAAGATTATAGAAATCTCAGGGCATTGAGTCGGAAACCGGCGCATATTGACAGGAGGAAGTGGCACATCCAAAAGTGAGTGTAGTCTTTTGAAGGAAGAGACTCAGGGCTTTCAAATTTCGAAAAACTACCCTACCCAGCTCACACCAGCCCCTGTCAATCATCTGACTTCTGGATTTACTTTTTTATTTCTCTTATTTTTTGGGATTATCTCCCACAAACCTGAACGTTATTGCCATAAAACAGAACGCAGTTAGTTTCTCTACCTTTCTGTGAACGTCTTGCAAAAAACGGTGTTGCAATATGATGAAAAATGGTGGAGAAATTTACATTATAAAAAAGATGGCAGAATTCAGTACTGTATCTACAAAACCTTCTGTTTAATCATCTTCCCTTTATTCATTTGCTTAGATTTTTCAGGTCTGGTCAATTTTAGCATGGTGTTATTCACAGTCAAAGATAAAACATTTTTTAAATAGAATTGATATTCGCCTTTGGTTCATTACAATTTACTCAAGCCTAGTAACAGACACACTATTTCTGACACTGATCAATATATGTCCCTAGATTCAGATACCAAGAACATGCAAATGGACCATTTAAAAAAAACGTGTAAATGTTTATTCTACGTCCTTATGGAATGAGTGACATGAAGAAAAAGAAAAAAAAGTAAAAAAAAAAAAAAAAAGTTGTAATGTAATTTCTTTTTTTTTTTTTTTTTTTTTTATGGATGGAAGAGCCGCACATTGACGGGCAAAGAGCATGCGGCTCGCGAGCCGTGGGTTGGCCACCCCTGCTCTATAGGATGGAACCCAGGTAGGTAATTTCATCTTTAATCACTGTAACAGAGAAGCCGTTGGCCTTGCTGAGTTTGTTATTTGATCCAAAGAGAATGGATTCTGTTTTACCCAGGTCCAGGTGTAATGATAGTTTGTTATCAGCGAGCCAGGTGCGATTCTACCGAGTTCAGAGCTGAGGGTTTTTTCAACCTGCAACTTGTCCCTGTCAGAGACCAGCAGGGCTGATTCGTCCGCGAACAGGAACAAGTTGCAGTCACAAGCTGATGACATTTCATTTGCATAAATTAGGAACAGTAAAGGTCCTAGTATGCTTCCTTGTGGAACACCAGGACCCTGATGTAAACAAGACGAAAGTCTTTCTCTGGTTTGCATCCCCTTAACAATTGTGTGTATTGAGCCGTACTGTATTGTACCCATTCTGCAATCTGTTAATAACGTTTTCAATCAATCAATCAAACCACAGCTCACTGTGAACAGTGTACCGTTCACCTCCACCATCTGTTCTCTCCCCTTCAGGTAGGATTGCATCCAGCTCACTGATGAACTATCAAAACCAATTGCTTTTAGCTTATCAATCAGAATGGAGTGATTGACAATGTCGAAAGCCTTTTGGAGGTCCAGCATGACCATGCCGCAGTATTTGCCCACGTCCACCTTGTGTTTGATGTGGTCGTTCAAATAGAGAAGGCATGTGTCAGTGGAATAGGATGTTCTGAAGCCAGATTGGAATTCGTAGACTATTTTTTCCATAACTTTTGAGATGGAGGTAAGAATAGAAACAGGGCGGTAGTTGCCTGGGTCTAATGTGCTGCCTTTTTTGTGCAGGGGGGTTCACTCTCGCAATTTTGAAATCTTTGGGGAGGTGTCCCTGTTTTATGGAGAGGTTTATTATGTGGGTGATGACTGGGGTGATGGTGGCTGCTCAGTCTCTGATGAATTTGGAAGGGATATTGTCATGGCCAGTGGCCTTGTTAGGTTGGAGGGCGCTCAGATTTATTTTTATTTTTTTATCCACTTTTTTCTCCCATTTTCTATTTTTCTCCCATCCCAATTTCGTATCGTCCAATTCAACCCTCCCTTGTCTCCAACACTGTTTCTTGCCTCCCACAAGCCGGCTGCAATGTTGACGAAGCCATACATAGCACGAGTCCCCTCCGATACTCGAGGTAGCAGCCGTTGCATCTTTTCACTTGCACGGCGCGATCTTTCAGCGTCAGGGGTCTGCGCTTTGGAGGGACGCCGCCCCCAATGCTTCTTGATTCTACTGCGCAGGCGCACCAACCGACCTGTAGGAGTCGCTGTCCACAACGTCCGATCCCCACCCCTCAGTTTTCCCTCCCCCTAATACTGCCAATTGTATTAGTACGGACCATAGATATATATAGAACACTGGGGCGGCTACGTGGCGTAGTGGGCAAGGCGCTCGCCACGAATGCAGAGACGCTGGGATCGCCTGTTCGATCCCAGCGCTCCACATTGCTTTCAGTTTAGCTGGTCGTCCGTACTGATACACATTGGCCGTATCAGGGGGTGGGAAACTGAAAATATAGAAAAATGGGAGAAAAAGTGGATAAAAAAAAATATATATATATATAGAACACTAGATAGCTTAAGGCGGAGTCACCAGCGTCACTGAACCGCCGCCATCTTGCCCAGGTCAGCCTTGAGTGAGAGTGAGTGAGCTGCACAGACAAAAATACTCATAACTCGCTGAAATATTGACGGATTTACAAACGGGTTGGTTTGCTATAAACATCAAAGATGTAGTTATGATACTGCATACTTATAAAAAAAATTAAAGATGTTTTTTTTTACAAACCGCTTGAATCATAGCCACGTTAATAATGCTTGTAATAAACCAAACCGTTTGTAAATCCGTCAATATTTCAGCGAGTTATGAGTATTTTTGTCTGTGCAGCTCACTCATGCTCACTCAAGGCTGACCTGGGCAAGATGGCAGCGGTTCAGTGACGTCGCTCTCCATTGGCCGGCAGCGCGGGTAAGCTATCTAGTGTTCTATATATATCTATGGTACGGACGACCAGCCAAACTGAAAACAATGTGGAGAGCTGGGCTCGAACCCAGCGTCTCCAGCATTGGTGGTGAGTGCCTTGCCCACTGCACCACCTAGCCGCCCCGAGGGCGCTCAGTTTTTTGAACACCTCATCAGTTGTTACCATTTCGAGTTTGAAGTCGTCTTTGCGAACCCCTAGGTTTTTGTAGAAGGCTAGGATGTGTTCTACCCCAAAATGCCCAGAGTGGGAGGGTAGTTTATTAACCAGTGTTGTGGCTATGTTTGTAAAGAATATGTTTAAGTAATTGGCCAAATCCAGTTTGTATGTGATGAGTGTTTTCTTTTTTTGTGATCAAATTTTTTTTAATTTTCAATTTCCACAAAACAAAAACACAACATCAACAATATCAATAATAACACAAACAATAGTATTAATAATTATAAAACTATAAGAAATAAGAAATATGTGTTATATATAACACTAGACTAATAATACTAAATACGATTAACAAGTAAAGTACAAAAGTATCAAGTCAAAATAATAATGACATCACAAACAACACAAAAGACATAACCCACCCACCGCCCAACCCCCAGAAGTATCCCACCCCCCTACCCCCCCCCCCCACCCCTGATGAGAGTGTTTTCTGTCTTTATGTTGATATTTGTAAATCTGGTTTTCAGTTTTTTACTGCAGCCTAGTTGGTTGTTGAGTAATTTCCAAAGCTCACATGGTTTGTTTTTGTTTTCCTCAGTTTTATCATTGACGAAAAAAATGTGTGCAGATTTGATCATGATATTTACATCGTTTCTTAGCCTGTTTCGTTGTTGTTTGAGTTTAACCACGTGGGCTTGGAGATCACTGTTTGAGCTTTTGGCAAGCTTTGACTGACTTTTATGAAGTTCAGAGCATTTTTTGTCTCTGGTTTTCATAGCGGCCACTCGGCCAGTATGTCTGAGTGCATCCATGGCTCAGCACGATTTTTAACCCTGGTGGTTCTTAGGGGGGCCATGTTGTTTAGTATTGTTGAGAATTTGGTTTTGAATCCAAGCCATGTTTCTTCAACTAGTGTACCACTGAGCTCATCTGACCAGTTCAGGCTCTCCAGTTCTTTGTTAAAGGCCTCACGGTTTTAAGGTCCCTAGATGTGACTGTTTTGTGACAGCCGGCCTTTTGTTTTAGTTTTTTGCGGGTACAGAATATCATATAATTATCGCTTAACCCGCATACTATAACCCCTCTATTGGAGATCCTGGACTTGTCCGAGGTCAGAATGAGATCAATGGTAGTTTGTGTTGAATCACACACCCTTGTGGGTTGGGTGATTAGCTGGCTGACACTGTGCAGATCACATCCTGGGTCCATGTAGGACCTTACTCCTAGAACCCACCTCACCCCTGCCCACTTTGACAACCTAGGATGGCTTAGAGTAGACGACAGAGTACAGCAACTTGCAATGGGCCTGGTCTACTCTACAAGATACACTACACCACTCATGTACTCATGTACATGTCAAAATACTTCCCAAAGGTCAGTGAATACCACAACCACAACACCAGAGGGAGCTCCACAAATCATGTCAAACCCAGATTCGGCTCAAACAAGGGACTAAACACGTTTCGCAATTATGCCACATCAATGTGGAATGCCCTACCCACAGCTGTAAAGGAATGCGAATCACTACCCACTTTCAATACCACTCTCAAAGAGCACCTCCGGGAGACTGAAATTAGAAACTGGCCCCTGTGAATGTCCAAACCCAACCCCCTCCAATGTACAGTTCCCCCCCACCCCACCTACCCCCCCCCCCACCTACCCAACCCCCCCCCCCCCCTCCAATGTACAGTTTATTCCCCCTCAAATGTATATACTCTCCTTTTAGACTCTTTTTGTACTCTGGTATGTCATACATGTCTAAATGTAACAGTACTGTCTATCTGTATGTCATATTATGTTATGATGAATTGAAAATGGGGGACTCTGATGTAAACAAGACGAAAGTCTTTCTCTGGTTTGCATCCCCTTAACAATTGTGTGTATTGAGCCGTACTGTATTGTACCCATTCTGCAATCTGTTAATACAATTTTCAATCAATCAATCAATCAATCAATCAATCAATCAATCAATCAATCAATCAATCAATCAATCAATCAATCAATCAATCAATCAATCAAGCAGGAGCTGGATTATAGTAGCTGGAGAAGCTGTGTGTGTGTGTGTGTGTGTACGTGTGTGTGTGTGTGTGTGTGTGCGTGTGTGTGTGTGTGTGTGTGTGTGTGTGTGCGTGCGTGCGTGCGTGCGTGCGTGCGTGCGTGCGTGCGCGTGTGTGTGTGTGTGTGTGCGTGTGTGTGCGAGGGAGAGAGAGAGAGCGAAGGAAAGAAAGAAAGAAAGAAAGAAAGAAAGAGATAGATAGATTTGTAGCTTGTGTTTGATACATGTAACCTAAACTGGTTGACAGGGTTGTTCCTGCAAAGGTCAAAGGTCAGAGAGCAGAGCAAGGCACTGACTTCACCAAGGGTGAGCGTTTGATTGATTGATTGATTGATTGAAATCTTTATTAACAGATTGCAGAATGGGTACAATACACTGAATACAGTACGGCTCAATACAAAACAACTGCTAAGAGGATGCAGACCAGAAAAAGACTTTCGTCTTGTTTACATTGGGGTCCCCCATTTTCAATTCATCAGGACATTTATTATGACATACAAGATATACAGATATACAGAACTGTGTAGTAAAAAGAGATCATAAAAAATATATACATCCGAAGGGGAAGAAACGGTACATTGGTGGTGGGGAGGGAGAGGATTTGGACATTTACAGGGGCCAGTTTCTAATTGCAGCCACCCGTAGGTGAATGAATGAATGAAAACTTTATTTAACAGATTGCAGAATGGGTACAATACAGTACGGCTCAATACACACAATTGTTAAGGGGATGCAGACCAGAGAAAGACTTTTGTCTTGTTTACATCAGGGTCCCCCATTTTAAATTCATCGTGACATTTATGACATACACAACATACATGACATCATGACATTTATGGCATAGGGACATACACAGGTATATAGTACTGTTACATTTGTGACCTATATGATATGCAAATATACAGTACTGTTACCCATAGATCCTGACAGAGAGTATATAATGATGGGGAGGAGACTGTACATTAGGAGGGGGTGGGTGGGTGGGAGAGAAATATACATACGGTGGGGAGAGAATATATACATACGGTGTGGAGGAGACTGTACATTAGGAGGGGTGGGGGTGGGGGGGTTTGGACATTTACGGTGGCCAGTTTCTAATTGCAGCCTCCCGTAGGTGCTCTTTTAGAGTGGTTTTGAATGTGGGTAGGGATTCACATTCCTTTAGCTTTGGGTAGGGCGTTCCACATTGATGTGGCATAATTGCAAAACGTGTTTTGTCCCTTGTTTGAGCCGAATCTGGGTTTAACATGATTTGTTGAGCTTCCTCTGGTGTTGTGGTTGTGGTATTCACTGACCTTTGGGAAGTATTTTGACATGTACATGGGTACCTTAGTCGTATAGTGTATCTTGTAGATGATTCCCACTGGGCCACCCATAATAAAAAGGTATGCACTATTGGGCTTTAAGAATAAAATTGTATTTACACACATTTGAAGGGTGCTACTAGTAACTAGCCCATAGTCTCTCTTTGCCCAGTGGGGGCAGCACAATCGTTTGACTTCAAAGTCCACACGGTTTATGTGTGTGCAATACTCACTATCGCCACATGATGGCAGCATTAGTCTATAGATCACGAATACCCCCTGTGTCACTTCCACAAGTTCTACCTCCAAGGTAGACAACGAAACCAAGTGCCCCGCCAAATGTTCAGTGTTCATCATATTTGCTTCTTATGCCTATTTGTTGTTTCTATACAAAATAAATTAATGGATAAAAAAGGGGGGAAAAGAACAGTATATATATATATTTTTTTTTTGTATTATTATTTTCTTCATTCATTTATATACATTAATTAATCCTCATATTAAGCCCTATAAAGCTATCACCATGTCAAATAGCATTTAAATGTTTGATAACCTTTTTACGAGATTAGGAGATTAAATATTGACTATATAGCCTGTCGACTGTCGAATAACCCATTGGTTAAATTAATTAGTTTGTTAATTCTCCTTGTTTGAATTCTTAATACTCTCAAATTAGTCCGTTTATAGCCTATTTTATTAAAATATTTTGGTACTATTTATTATTATTTATTTACACAATATATCCAATAGCTTTAGGCTATAGCCCATAAAGTGTAGGGTATTCTGAAGGCCCGATTTGGATATGCTATATATTTTATGAAAGATAAAAAAGCTATAGATGATATCTACTTACAACAAGTGCAATCTCCAGATGCATGATGCAAAACAATCTATACCATTGACTGAGATATTTAGATCATCCGCCATTTATATGCTGTGATTAGGAATTTGAGACACTCACTATTAGACATAGCCCTAAACTCATGCGTTTTCCTACATTTCAACACTATCGCC